>NC_139993.1:60884578-61021740 GCF_964263955.1 Coregonus lavaretus | reverse complement strand
TTACCCTTACCCTGACCCTAACCCTAAACCTAACCCTAGCTCATTACCCTAACCCTAAACCTAATTCTAACCCTAACACTAATTCTAACCGTAACCATAAACCCCCTAGAAATAGCATTTTACCTTGTGGGGACCAACAAATGCCCCCAGTTGGTCAAATTTTGTTTGTTTACCATTCTTGTGGGGACTTCTGGTCCCCACAAGTATAGTTAAACACGTCCACACACACACGTCCACACACACTCACTCACACACACACATACACACACTCACACACAGACTCATGTGATTAATAACCTTGCCTGAGAATCTAAACACTTGATTCTGTCTGACTGACCAGCCTGTCCCTCTCTCTCCTCAGGAGAGGCAGAGCATCATCAAGTTCTGGCTCGACAATCTACGCGCCAAGCAGGGGGAGGTTCTTCACAACATACACTTCCTGGAGGGACAGCCAATCAGTGAGCAACATTTGTTGTTTATTTCCAGCACTTTGTTAATCCCAATAAAAGATACAGTGAGGGAAAAAAGTATTTGATCCCCTGCTGATTTTGTACGTTTTCCCGCTGACAAAGACATGATCAGTCTATAATTTTAATGGTAGGTTTATTTGAACAGGGAGAGACAGAATAACAACAGAAAAATCCAGAAAAACGCATGTCAAAAATGTTATAAATTGATTTGTATTTTAATGAGGGAAATAAGTATTTGACCCCTCTGCAAAACATGACTTAGTACTTGGTGGCAAAACCCTTGTTAGACTTTTCTTGTAGTTGGCAACCAGGTTTGCACACATCTCAGGAGGGATTTTGTCCCACTCCTCTTTGCAGATCTTCTACAAGTCATTAAGGTTTCGAGGCTGACGTTTGGCAACTCGAACCTTCAGCTCCCTCCACAGATTTTCTATGGATTAAGGTCTGGAGACTGGCTAGGCCACTCCAGGACCTTAATGTGCTTCTTCTTGAGCCACTCCTTTGTTGCCTTGGCTGTGTGTTTTGGGTCATTGTCATTCTGGAATACCCATCCACAACCTATTTTCAATGCCCTGGCTGAGGGAAGGAGGTTCTCACCCAAGATTTGACGGTACATGGCCCCGTCCATCGTCCCTTTGATGCGGTGAAGTTGTCCTGT
Source organism: Coregonus lavaretus (assembly GCF_964263955.1). Classification (NCBI taxonomy): domain Eukaryota; kingdom Metazoa; phylum Chordata; class Actinopteri; order Salmoniformes; family Salmonidae; genus Coregonus; species Coregonus lavaretus. Next base: position 61,020,612 of record NC_139993.1, on the reverse strand, counting down.
CCCTTTAGCAGAAAAACACCCCCAAAGCATAATGTTTCCACCTCCATGTTTGACGGTGGGGATGGTGTTCTTGGGGTCATAGGCAGCATTCCTCCTCCTCCAAACACGGCGAGTTGAGTTGATGCCAAAGAGCTCCATTTTGGTCTCATCTGACCACAACACTTTCACCCAGTTCTCCTCTGAATCATTCAGATGTTCATTGGCAAACTTCAGATGGGCCTGTATATGTGCTTTCTTGAGCAGGGGGACCTTGCTTTGCTGCAGGATTTCAGTCCTTCACGGCGTAGTGTGTTACCAATTGTTTTCTTGGTGACTATGGTCCCAGCTGCCTTGAGATCATTGACAAGATCCTCCCTTGTAGTTCTGGGCTGATTCCTCACCGTTCTCATGATCATTGCAACTCCACGAGGTGAGATCTTGCATGGAGCCCCAGGCCGAGGGAGATTGACAGTTATTTTGTGTTTCTTCATTTGCAAATAATCGCACCAACTGTTGTCACCTTCTCACTAAGCTGCTTGGCGATGGTCTTGTAGCCCATTCCAGCCTTGTGTAGGTCTAAAATCTTGTCCCTGACATCATTGGAGAGCTCTTTGGTCTTGGCCATGGTGGAGAGTTGGAATCTGATTGATTGATTGCTTCTGTGGACAGGTGTCTTTTATACAGGTAACAAGCTGATAACAGGAGCACTCCCTTTAAGAGTGTGCTCCTAATCTCAGCTCGTTACCTGTATAAAAGACACCTGGGAGCCAGAAATCTTTCTGATTGAGAGGGGGTCAAATACTTATTTCCCTCATTAAAATGCAAATCAATTTATAACATTTTGTGACATGCGTTTTCTGGATTGTTTTGTTGTTATTCTGTCTCTCACTGTTCAAATAAACCTACCATTAAAATTATAGACTGATCATTTCTTTGTCAGTGGGCAAACGTACAAAATCAGCAGGGGATCAAATACTTTTTTTCCCTCACTGTATGTGCATGCTTCTGTATGCTTCTGCCACTGAGTGGGCGGGGTTAATGTTTATCTGTCTGTCCCACCAGTCCCAGAGCTGAGTGGGCGGGGTGTGATCCAGCAGGTGTTTCCGCTCCATGAGCAGAGGATCCTCAGTCAGCTGATGAAGTCCTGGGTGCAGGCCGTGTGTGAGAAACAGCCGCTAGGTCAGTGCACACACACACACACACACACACACACACACACGGACACACACACACACACACACACGGACACGGACACGGACAAACACACACACACACACACACACACACACACACACACACGGACAAACACACACACACACACACACACACACACAGACACACACACACACACACACACACACACACACACACACACACGGACACACACACACACACACACACACACACACACACACACGGACACACACACACACACACACACACACACGGACACACACACACACACACACACGGACACACACACACACAACACACACACGGACAAACACACACGCACACACACACACACGGACAAACACACACACACACACACACACACACACAGACAAACATACACACACACACGGACACACACACACACACACACACACACACACACACACACACACACACACACACACACACACACACACACACACACACACACAGACAAACACACACACACACACACACACACACACACACACACACACACGTTATGTCTACCCTAACTGTCTGTGTACTGAATAATGTTTGCTGGAGATGAATCGTTAGTTACAGGAAGTCAGGCTGTGCTGGGTGACTCTTTCATGAGTTCATGAGGTTCATGTGGTTCATGTGGTTTATGAAGTTCATGAGGTTCACGTGACTTTAAACCAAAGGTCAACCAAGGCCAAAACCCACCACAAAAGTTTTCTTCACACATTGAATTGAGTGTTGAAGTGAATGATAAATGTTTCATTGCTAACGGTCTCGCTCCCTCTGTCTGTGCTGGCTTTAGATGATATCCATGACTACTTTGGGGTGAAGATAGCCATGTACTTTGCCTGGCTGGGGTTCTACACCACGTCTATGCTGTATCCTGCTGTCATCGGCTTCGTGCTCTGGGTTCTCACAGAGTCTGACCAGGTGACTTTTACACAGGGCTTTTTCAAGTGTCCTGTCCAGGGAGGGGGTGTACTGTCCATCAGGCTGCCTCACACTACAGGCTCCTGCCCTGTGGGTCGTTTTGGCTCGGACAAGGCTTACTTACTTACAACTTACTGTTTGTAACGCATTTAGGACAGATACACTGTGATACACTACAATCTGCTCTGTAGTACAGTGCATTCCCTTCTTTAACAACATTAGCCTTTTCAACTGAATCACAGTGAGATATTGAACTGCGTTGACATTTTAAAATGTAGCAACAGTGTTTCTAAGGATCCTCAGATATGATGATCTCATTTCTTTTCATAGAATAGAATACTTTATCCTTTTCCAGTCCTCCTTTGGTCATTGTGTTATTGAGGTCACATGTTTCATTTAAAGGTCCACCTGTGTATTCTCCTTTCTCCTCAGACGAGTCGTGATATCTGCTGTGTAGTGTTTGCCCTGTTCAACGTGGTGTGGGCCACGCTCTTCCTGGAGAGGTGGAAGAGAAGGGGGGCGGAGCTAGCCTATAAGTGGGGTACGCTGGACACCCCTAACGAGTCCCTAGAGGAACCACGGCCACAGTTTAGGGTGAGGAGGACATGAGAACATTTCAATCTCTGAATATACTGAATAAAGGAAAACACTGAGCTACAACAAAATGATGGACAACAGGTGGAAACCATTTTTATTCCTATTCTCTCCCTCTCTCCTCCCTCTCTCCTCCATCCACCTCTCTCCTCCCTCTCTCCTCCCTCTTGCCTCCCTCTCTCCTCCCTCCACCTCTCTCATCCCTCCACCTCTCTCCTCCCTCTCTCCTCCCTCCTCCCTCCCTCCTCCCTCTCTCCTCCCTCCACCTCTCTCATCCCTCCACCTCTCTCCTCCCTCCTCCCTCCCTCCTTCCGCTCTCCTCCATCTTTCCTCCCTCTCTCCTCCCTCCACCTCTCTCCTCCCTCCACCTCTCTCCTCCCGCTCGCATCCCTCCACCTCTCTCCTCCCTCTCTCCTCCCTCCACCTCTCTCCTCCCTCCACCTCTCTCCTCCCTCTCTCCTCCCTCCACCTCTCTCCTCCCTCTCTCCTCCCTCCACCTCTTTCCTCCCTCCACCTCTCTCCTCCCGCTCGCATCCCTCCACCTCTCTCCTCCCTCTCTCCTCCCTCCACCTCTCTCCTCCCTCCACCTCTCTCCTCCCTCTCTCCTCCCTCCACCTCTCTCCTCCCTCTCTCATCCCTCCACCTCTCTCCTCCCTCCACCTCTCTCCTCCCTCTCTCCTCCCTCCACCTCTCTCCTCCCTCCACCTCTCTCCTCCTGCTCGCATCCCTCCACCTCTCTCCTCCCTCTCTCCTCCCTCCACCTCTCTCCTCCCTCCACCTCTCTCCTCCCTCTCTCCTCCCTCCACCTCTCTCATCCCTCCACCTCTCTCATCCCTCTCTCATCCCTCCACCTCTCTCCTCCCTCTCTCCTCCCTCCACCTCTCTCATCCCTCCACCTCTCTCCTCCCTCTCTCCTCCCTCCACCTCTCTCCTCCCTCCACCTCTCTCCTCCCTCTCTCCTCCCTCCACCTCTCTCCTCCCTCCACCTCTCTCATCCCTCCACCTCTCTCCTCCCTCTCTCTTCCCTCCACCTCTCTCCTCCCTCCACCTCTCTCCTCCCTCCACCTCTCTCCTCCCTCTCTCATCCCTCCACCTCTCTCCTCCCTCTCTCCTCCCTCCACCTCTCTCCTCCCTCTCTCCTCCCTCCACCTCTCTCCTCCCTCTCTCCTCCCTCCACCTCTCTCCACTTCTCTCCTCCCTCTCTCCCCCCTCTCTCCCCTCCCTCTCTCCCGTCTCACCTCCCCTGTCTCCCCCCCCCTCCCCTTTCCCTATGCAGGGTGTGAAGCGGTGCAGCCCCATAACGGGCTGTGAGGAGTTTTACTACGCACCATGGAGGAGGAGGGTGTTCAGGTGGCTGGTCAGCCTGCCCATCTGCATGCTGTGTCTCTGCTTCGTCTTCCTGGCCATGCTCCTCTGCTTTGAGCTGCAGGTCACTGAATGATCCACAGCTTCTAGTAACACTGTCAAACGGCCTTACTGGAGATGTACTTTGCTTTTGATTATGAATCGGTCATAAACATGTATTCCTTCAAGATGGATGTGGTTCTTGTCAGTGCATTCTATAGGTTTATGTAGCCATGTAATACAGAATAGTTAGATATTTATAATTGAAGCCATATACAGTGAGGGAAAAAAGTATTTGATCCCCTGCTGATTTTGTACATTTGCCCACTGACAAAGAAATTATCAGTCTATAATTTTAATGGTAGGTTTATTTGAACAGTGAGAGACAGAATAACAACAAAAAAATCCAGAAAAACGCATGTCAAACATTTTATTAATTGATTTGCATTTTAATGAGGGAAATAAGTATTTGACCCCCTCTCAATCAGAAAGATTTCTGGCTCCCAGGTGTCTTTTATACAGGTAACGAGCAATCAATCAATCAGATTCCAAACTCTCCACCATGGACAAGACCAAAGAGCTCTCCAAGGATGTCAGGGACAAGATTGTAGACCTACACAAGGCTGGAATGGGCTACAAGACCATCGCCAAGCAGCTTGGTGAGAAGGTGACAACAGTTGGTGCGATTATTCGCAAATGGAAGAAACACAAAAGACCTGTCAATCTCCCTCGGCCTGGGGCTCCATGCAAGATCTCACCTCGTGGAGTTGCAATGATCATGAGAACGGTGAGGAATCAGCCCAGAACTACACGGGAGGATCTTGTCAATGATCTCAAGGCAGCTGGGACCATAGTCACCAAGAAAACAATTGGTAACACACTACACCGTGAAGGACTGAAATCCTGCAGCACCCGCAAGGTCCCCCTGCTCAAGAAAGCACATATACAGGCCTGTCTGAAGTTTGCCAATGAACATCTGAATGATTCAGAGGAGAACTGGGTGAAAGTGTTGTGGTCAGATGAGACCAAAATGGAGCTCTTTGGCATCAACTCAACTCGCCGTGTTTGGACCCCAAGAATGACCCCAAGAACCCCATCCCCACCGTCAAACATGGAGGTGGAAACATTATGCTTTGGGGGTGTTTTTCTGCTAAGGGGACAGGACAACTTCACCCCATCAAAGGGACGATGGATGGGGTCATGTACCGTCAAATCTTGGGTGAGAACCTCCTTCCCTCAGCCAGGGCATTGAAAATGGGTCGTGGATGGGTATTCCAGCATGACAATGACCCAAAACACACGGCCAAGGTAACAAAGGAGTGGCTCAAGAAGTAGCACATTAAGGTCCTGGAGTGGCCTAGCCAGTCTCCAGACCTTAATCCCATAGAAAATCTGTGGAGGGAGCTGAAAGTTCGAGTTGCCAAACATCAGGCTCGAAACCTTAATGACTTGGAGAAGATCTGCAAAGAGGAGTGGGACAAAATCCCTCCTGAGATGTGTGCAAACCTGGTGGCCAACTACAAGAAATGTCTGACCTCTGTGATTGCCAACAAGGGTTTTGCCACCAAGTACTAAGTCATGTTTTGCAGAGGGGTCAAATACTTATTTCCCTCATTAAAATGCAAATCAATTTATAACATTTTTGACATGCGTTTTTCTGGATTTTTTTGTTGTTATTCTGTCTCTCACTGTTCAAATAAACCTACCATTAAAATTATAGACTGATCATTTCTTTGTCAGTGGGCAAATGTACAAAATCAGCAGGGGATCAAATACTTTTTTCCCTCACTGTACATAGGTACTGTACAGGTTTGTAGTGTGTGTAGTAAGTAAGGAAGTTGTTGTTGTTGTTGTTGTGGTGTTTGCAGGAGTTTGTTATGGGGATTAAAGAAGTGCCTCGCCTGGCCCGGTTCATCCCTAAGATAATGCTGGCCATCACTGTGACAGCCTGTGACGAGGTGTACAGGAAGATAGCCTGCTGGCTCAACGACATGGGTGAGAACACCCACACTTATCCCTTTCATACACAGACCAACATCCCACTATTTTACCATGCCTGCATCTTTATACCAGCATGTTGGTATATCTGAAAGGGGAACGAGTAATTAACATGGAAAATTAAAACCCACCTACAGACCTACCGTGAATCCCAAACCAACCTCTCGCCCCTACCTACTCACTCGGAGGGCCCTCCATTGTCACGTGTTGCTGACGAAACTCAGAGGGTGACTTCAAGAGGGGAACAAATACACCCATCAACTTCAGGACACACTCGTGACTTGAATGATGCAATTCATGTTTCACATTTAAATAATAAAACAAGCATGAAATTCGAATGAGAAAAATTCCCTGTGTCGTTTTACAAGATATAAACCTCCGTAACAGTTAAACATTTAATTTGGGAGGTATTTCATCTGTTACATGTGTCAAGCCTCGAAATCGGACACAAACAATTACAGGTGGCTTGTAAATTAGACACCACTCCGTTCTTTTGTGTGAAATTGTGCAAACTCAAAATTAACGCGGTTTGTTATGGGAAACCACTTCACTCTGAAGCCAGCAGCATAGCTGGCTCGGTGAAAGTGGCTATCGTAGGGTCGAATTCTGGTGATGATGATTATTGCTGTGAATTCTGACATTATATTTCTTCCCGCACAGAAAACTACAGACTCCAGAGTGCCTATGAGAAACATCTCATCATTAAATTGGTTCTTGTGAGTGCTGTCATCTTCCTTATTACATGGAAATTGGATTCACTTTTCACAAGACAAATGATTGAAATACAGAATTTACACTTCCTCTCTCTTTCTTTACTCTCAGTTTCAGTTTGTAAATTCTTATCTCAGCCTTTTCTACATTGGATTCTACCTCAAAGACATGGAGCGTCTGAAAGAGGTAAGAGACACTGAAATCACACCATGTTTCCACTCCTTCCAAAAAGTTACCCAAACCATTTTCACCTTCCTGGTCTTCCTTGCTTCACCCCTCCCTCCCCTTCACATGTTGCTCTCTCTTCGTTCTGTCTATTTTTCCATCCGTCTCTGTGTTGTGTGGGTTCATTGGTGCTGGGTCCGTGGTGCTGGGTCCGTGGTGCTGGTTCCGTGGTGCTGGTTCCGTGGTGCTGGTTCCGTGGTGCTGGTTCCGTGGTGCTGGTTCCGTGGTGCGGACCTAGCTGTTACTGGTGTTCTCTCTGGGACAGAGTCTTCTCAGGCAGCTGAAGGACAATATGCTGCCTTTTCTCTTCCTCAAGATCAAGCTGCTGGTCGTCACCATCCCCTCGGTCATCAAGGCCTCCTTCAGGTCCAAAGTACGACCTTGCCCCCCACCATGGGTTAGGGGTTAGAGGTCAAAGTAATCTCGACATTACCTGCCCAGCGCCCCATGCATGACCTTAGACCTTTAAACGTCATGTGCCTTATTTGTTTAGAGTTGTAGAGTTGTAGTCTGTTCTTTTGGTGTGCTTGTAGTTTTAGCACCTTTACTGTATGCATCTTTGGCATTGCATAGAAAGCATTTACATGTTCAGGTAGATGCAGGATTGCTACATTTGTGTCTGTTGTAGGTTGTCTGCTGGCATAAACCTGCTAGTCGTACAGCACATGTAGTCATGTTTCTGTAAGGATAGGATTCTGTTGGTAACTTGTCACATACCCAGTTACCTACTAGGAAGTAGGCTAGTATGTGTGGATACTTTGTTGATTTAAAACACATATAGAATGTTCCACAGTTGGTTTCTTTGTTAGTCGTGGATATGATGGAACTTTTGAAGCATTTGACATGTCTGTTAAGCAGTGTTCTGCTTTGGGTTTGTAGCATCTGGCTATCTGTGGATTTGGACGTCTGTTCTATAAGGTTTGTGTCGGGAAAGTCATATGCCTGGCACGTCAATCTGTCACTCTGTCCTTCTGTCCTTCTGTCCTTCTTTCCGTCCCTCTGTCCATCTCTAATAACTGTCCCTTTGTGTGTTTATTGTTTATTAACTCTGTGTTGATTTCTGAAAGGCAAAAATGTTCCAGCATATGTTTTCATATACGTCACTTTCTGTTTGTGTTAAGGAATTTAATAAACACTAGTGGTCATTGATGTGAACTGTTGGACTGATGACTGTGGACTGTGTGTAAATGTGCTTCGTGCTTTGACTTGGTCATGGTTTGCAGTGAAAGGACAATATGTGTGTGTCTCTGTGTCCTAGGTCTCAACTCAGTGGTAGTTTTACATTGAATATTTACTCATTGAATATTTAATTTTTGCAAAGGAATATTATATCTTGATTTTTTACGACTTGATTTGTTTACTGTGGTGCCCTAATGATTACTTATCGAAATCTCTATGCATGGTATTAAACCCTGTGACAGATCATGACATCCCTGACCTTTAACCCTTGATCCTGTCCTCTATTTCCTGTGTGTATCAGATGCTGGCCACCCTGCTGATCATCCGTCAGTTTGTCCAGAACGTGAAGGAGGTGATGCAGCCTTACCTGTACGAGCGCCACAAGCTGGGCGAGCTCACCCTGCGCGGCGTCTGGGATCTGCTCCTCTCAGCCCTGCTCAAGTACTCTCGGCTGGCCGCAGGAAAGCCCCAGGCTTCACCCACCGACCAGGCCATGCCGGGCCCTGGCCTGAGGGGAACCAAACCCGGGGTGGGACTGCCTGACCGCAGGTAATGTTGACACAACGACTTCATCCATGAATAAGTGACATGAGGGCTTCCATTTTCAGACATGTTCCTTTGAGTGTAGACAAGCCTACAGCGTCTTCGGAAAGTATTCAGACCCTTTGAGTGTAGACAAGCCTACAGCGTCTTCGGAAAGTATTCAGACCCAAGCCTACAGCGTCTTCGGAAAGTATTCAGACATGTTCCTTTGAGTGTAGACAAGCCTACAGTGTCTTCGGAAAGTATTCAGACCCTTTGAGTGTAGACAAGCCTACAGTGTCTTCGGAAAGTATTCAGACCCTTTGAGTGCAGACAAGCCTACAGTGTCTTCGGAAAGTATTCAGACCCTTTGAGTGTAGACAAGCCTACAGTGTCTTCGGAAAGTATTCAGACCCTTTGAGTGTAGACAAGCCTACAGTGTCTTCGGAAAGTATTCAGACCCTTTGAGTGTAGACAAGCCTACAGTGTCTTCGGAAAGTATTCAGACCCTTTGAGTGTAGACAAGCCTACAGTGTCTTCGGAAAGTATTCAGACCCTTTGAGTGTAGACAAGCCTACAGTGTCTTCGGAAAGTATTCAGACCCTTTGAGTGTAGACAAGCCTACAGTGTCTTCGGAAAGTATTCAGACCCTTTGAGTGTAGACAAGCCTACAGTGTCTTCGGAAAGTATTCAGACCCTTTGAGTGTAGACAAGCCTACAGTGTCTTCGGAAAGTATTCAGACCCTTTGAGTGTAGACAAGCCTACAGTGTCTTCGGAAAGTATTCAGACCCTTTGAGTGTAGACAAGCCTAAAGTGTCTTCGGAAAGTATTCAGACCCTTTGAGTGTAGACAAGCCTACAGTGTCTTCGGAAAGTATTCAGACCCTTTGACCTTTTCAAAATGTTGTTACGTTACAGCCTTATTCTAAAATGGATTAAATAAATAACAAAATCCTTAGCAATCTATACACGATACCCCATAATGACAAAGCAAAAACATGTTTGTAGAGATTTAAGCAAATGTATTAAAAATAAAATACAGAAATACCTTATTTACATAAGTATTCAGACCCTTTGCTATGAGACTCGAAATTGAGCTCAGGTGCATCCTGTTTCAATTGATCATCCTTGAGATGTTTCTACAACTTGACTGGAGTCCACCTGCGGTAAATTCAATTGATTGGACATGATTTGGAAAGGCACACAACTGTTTATATAAGGTCCGACAGTTGACAGTGCATGTCAGAGCAAAAACCAAGCCATGAGGTCGAAGGAATTGTCCGTAGAGCTCTGAGACAGGATTGTGTCGAGGCACAGATCTGGGGAAGGGTACCAAAACATTTCTGCAGCATTGAAGGTCCCCAAGAACACAGTGGCCTCCATCATTCTTAAATGGAAGAAGTTTGGAACCACCAAGACTCTTTCTAGAGCTGTCTGCCCGGCCAAACTAAGTAATCGGGGGAGAAGGGCCTTGGTCAGGGAGGTGACCAAGAACCCGATGGTCACTCTGACAGAGCTCTAGAATTTCTCTGTGGAGATGGGAGAACATTCCAGAAGGACAACCATCTCTGCAGCACTCCACCAATCAGGCCTTTATGGTAGAGTGGCCAGACGAAAGCCACTCCTCAGTAAAATGCACATGACAGCCCGCTTGGAGTTTTGCCAAAAGGCACCTAAAGACTCTCAAACCATGAGAAACAAGATTCTCTGGTCTGATGAAACCAAGATTGAACACTTTGGCCTGAATGCCAAGCGTCATGTCTGGAGGAAACCTGGCACCATCCCTATGGTGAAGCATGGTGGTGGAGACTGGTCAGGATCGAGGCAAAGAGGAACAGCTAGAAAGATATGGCATATAGAAGCAAACCGGATGGACATCATGAAAATGATTGTAGAGGTTGAGGGTAGAGGAAGTTCAGGAGTAAAAACAAACCAAATTGAATTATTGTAAAATTGACTGTGTCCATAAAATGTTTATAGTATGTATAAGCTGGAAGTAGAGGCCTAAGCATTGTTGTTCACTAGTTTACTCCAATTAGGGAAGGGGTGGTGGGGCTGGAAAGTAATAAAGGGAAATATATTTTAAAAAAGGATATGTACAGTTGAAGTCGGAAATTTACGTACACTTAGGTTGGAGTCATTAAAACTCGTTTTTCAACCACTCCACAAATGTATTGTTAACAAACTATAGTTTTGGGAAGTCGGTTAGGACATCTACTTTGTGCATGACACAAGTAATTTATCCAACAATTGTTTACAGACAGATTATTTCACTTATAATTCACTGTATCACAATTCCAGTGGGTCAGAAGTTTACATACACTAAGTTCACTGTGCCTTTAAACAGCTTGGAAAATTCCAGAAAATGATGTCATGGCTTTAGAAGATTCTGATAGGCTAATTGACATAATTTGAGTCAATTGGAGGTGTACCTGTGGATGTATTTCAAGGCCTACCTTCAAACTCAGCGCCTCTTTGCTTGACATCATGGGAAAATCAAAAGAAATCAGCCAAGACCTCAGAAAAGAAATTGTAGACCTCCACAAGTCTGGTTCATCCTTGGGAGCAATTTCCAAATGCCTGAAGGTACCACGTTCATCTGTACAAACAATAGTACGCAAGTATAAACACCATGGGACCACGCAGCCGTCATACCGCTCAGGAAGGAGACGCGTTCTGTCTCCTAGCGATGAACGTACTTTGGTGCAAAAAGTGCAAATCAATCCCAGAACAACAGCAAAGGACCTTGTGGAGATGCTGGAGGAAACAGGTACAAAATTATCTATATCCACAGTAAAACGAGTCCTATATCGACATAGCCTGAAAGGCCTCTCAGCAAGGAAGAAGCCACTGCTCCAAAACCGACATAAAAAAGCCAGACTACGGTTTGCAACTGCACATGGGGACAAAGATCGTACTTTTTGGAGAAATGTCCTCTGGTCTGATGAAACAAAAATATAACTGTTTGGCCATAATGACCATCGTTATGTTTGGAAAAAAGGTGGTTGATTGCAAGCCGAAGAACACCATCCCAACCTTGAAGCACGGGGGTGGCAGCATCATGCTGTGGGGTTGCTTTGCTGCAGGAGGGACTGGTGCACTTCACAAAATAGATGGCATCATGAGGAAGGAAAATTATGTGGATATATTGAATCAACATCTCAAGACATCAGTCAGGAAGTAAAAGCTTGGTCGCAAATGGGTCTTCCAAACGGACAATGACCCCAAGCATACTTCCAAAGTTGTGGCAAAATGGCTTAAGGACAACAAAGTCAAGGTATTGGAGTGGCCATTACAAAGCCCTGCCCTCAATCCTATAGAAGATTTGTGGACAGAACTGAAAAAGCGTGTGCGAGCAAGGAGGCCTACAAACCTGACTCAGTTACACCAGCTCTGTCAGGAGGAATGGGCCAAAATTCACCCAACTTATTGTGGGAAGCTTGTGGAAGGCTACCCGAAACGTTTGACCCAAGTTAAACAATTTAAAGGCAATGCTACCAAATACTAATTGAGTGTATGTAAACTTATGACCCACTGGGAATGTGATGAAAGAAATAAAAGCTGAAATAAATCATTCTCTCTACTATTATTCTGACATTTCACATTCTTAAAATAAAGTGGTGATCCTAACTGACCTAAGACAGGGAATTAAATGTCAGGAATTGTGAAAAACTGAGTTTAAATGTATTTGGCTAAGGTGTATGTACATTTCTGACTTCAACTGTATATATATATGTATGTATATGTATTTATATGTGTGTATGTGTATATGTATTTGTGAGAAAAAAAAACATATGGGGGGTTGGAAGTGATGCAGACAATTACATTGATGGAAGTTACAATCTATCTGCAATATTAAAGCTGATCATTATGGGGTATTGTGTGTAGATTGATGAGGGAAAAAAAGAATTTAATCCATTTTAGAATAAGGCTGTAACGTAACAAAACGTGGATAAAGTCAAGGGGTCTGAATACTTTCTGAATGCACTGTATATTTAGATTTGTTTGAGGATGTTCACATTATTACATTACTAACCCAACTACAATAGTGTTATAGATGGTATATGATTAGACTACAGTAAGCAGCAGCCTTTCCTCTGTTCTGCAGGGAGAAGAAGTGTCTGAACGGGGGATGTGGGGTGCCTGAGGAGGAGGAGGGAGAGAGGGAGGAGGGGGACAGTGGGAGGTTCAGTGAGGGAGAGAACGAGGTATCGTCTGAGAGTCTGATAGACTGTGGCCTCAAGCTGAGGAAGGTCAGCTTCATAGAGAAGGTGGACAGGAAGTCGTCAGGAGGGGGCTGCGTCCCCACAATGGAGGACAGTTTCCTGGAGGACGGCAGCCCCACTATGGTGGAGAAGGGGATGGACCCGGCATCGGTGTTCGAGACCTACGATGATGACGATGACAATGGCGTCACTGAGACAAAGGACACGGGAGGTTCAACCAATGAGAGTATGGCGGCTGCCCCGCTGCCTTCTGGGCCGGAGAGCACGGTGACGGTGCGTCATCGCAGAAGGCAGAGGAGTTTGGAGAGGGTGGACTCTAAGACCAAGCGGGAGTCATGGATCGACCCTCCAGAGGAGCAGGAGAGTACGAGTCTGACACAGGCTGAGATAGAGAGCTGCATGCAGACATATGAGGTAGGACGACAGCACACACACAGAAACTAACTAATGAGCAGGCTCACTCACTATGTGAACTATGTCAACAATGCCAACTCTAAGTAAACTGTTGATTGATATTTGGGATGGCATGGATGGGTTTTGAGGTTACCTTCTGGAGAACACTTCTAGTTATTCTATTGACTACTTTGCTAACTTGAATGTAATTACTGTGTATTTAGGTAATACCACCAAGAACTGTAAATACATCGTATCTGTGTCTGGCACTATGCATTCAGAATCAACTGTCAGTACCACTAAACCATAAACACACTGACATGTAGGTTAGGGGGTCTCTTGACGTCACTGTGCAAAGCTAAGTTATCCATGAGTCTAGCTTCCCATACACGTACAACTACATTTACACAACTTTTGTTCCGGCCCTTACTGGAACAATAAAGATATTAAACGTTGTGATTATCATCTATTCATGTCACAGACAGTGCTGACTATCCATTGTGTTTTTTTTTATCCCTTCCAGGACACCTTCCAGGACTACCAGGAGATGTTTGTCCAGTTCGGCTACGTGGTCCTCTTCTCCTCAGCCTTCCCCCTGGCAGCCATGTGTGCCCTCATCAACAACATCATCGAGATCCGCAGCGACGCCTTCAAACTCTGTACCGGCCTACAGAGGCCCTTCGGCCAGAGAGTGGAGAGCATCGGACAGTGGCAGGTAGGACTGAGGGACAGGTAGGTCAGTCAAAGGGGTGGGAATGGGGGGTGGGAATGGGGAACTGTGGTTATGGAAGGCCACAGGCTTTTGTTGCAGCCCAGCACTAATATTCCATAAACAGAGACCTGTCCTTTCATATAAGCTTAATCATGAATTGAACTTGTGTAAGCTTTATAGGCATGATGTTCTGTGCACATACAGTAAACCTTTCTGTGGTGTGTGTCTCCCTCTGCAGACGGCGATGGAGGCCATGGGTCTGATCGCCATCATAGTCAACTGTTACCTGATTGGTCAGTGTGGTCAGCTGCAGCGCCTCTTCCCCTGGCTCAGCCCTGAGATGGCCATCATTTCCATCATCATCCTCGAGGTACATCCTCTGTTAGCATCACTGACCTGGCATCAGATACTGGGCTTTCAGAAAGGATTCACACACCTTGACTTATTCCACATTTTGTTGTCTTACGGCCTGAATTTAAAATGTATTAAATTTAGATATTTTTGGGTCACAGGCCTACACACAATACCCCATAATGTCAAAGTGGAATTATGTTTTTAGACATTTTTACTAATTAATTAAAAATGAGATGTTCAAATGTCTTGAGTCAATAAGTATTTAAGCCCTTTGTTATGGCAAGCCTAAATAAGTTCAGGAGTAAAAATGTGCTTAACAAGTCACATAATAAGTTCCATGGATTTTTTAACCCCACACATAAAATTATCTGTAAATTATCAGTCGAGCAGTGAATTTCAAACACAGATTCAACCACAAAGACCAGGTAGGTTTTCCAATGCCTCGCAAAGAAGTGCACCTATTGGTAGATGGGTAAACATAATTACACGTTGGATGGTGTATCAATACACCCAGTCACTACAAAGATACAGGTGTCCTTCCTAACTCAGTTGCCGGAGAGGAAGGAAACCGCTAAAGGACTTCACTATGAGGCCAATGGTGACTTTAAAACAGTTACAGAGTTGAATGGCTGTGATAGGAGAACACTGAGGATGGATCAACAACATTGTAGTTACTCCACAATACTAACCTAAATGACAGAGTGAAAAGAAGGAAGCCTGTACAGAATAAAAATATTCCAAAACATGCATCCTGTTTGCAATAAGGAACACTAAAGTAAAACCCAGAAAGACTTACAGCTGTAATCGCTGCCAAAAGTTATTCTAACATGTATTGACTCAGGGGATTGAATATTTACATTATGTAATCAAGATACAAAATATTAGTGTTTTATTTTTCATATATATATTTCTTTACACGTTAGAATTTTTCTTCCACTTTGACATTACAGAGTATTTTGTGTAGACCGTTGACAAAAAAATTCAAATTAAATCAATTTTAATCCCACCTTGTAACACAACAAAATGTGGAAAAAGTCAAGGGGTGTGAATACTTTCTGATGGCACTGTAATGCCTAGGCTTTAGCTCGGTGGGCTGATGGGGTTTTGAGTTGCATAGACCCATGTTTTTATGAGTTAGTCTCTCAGTCTCACACTGTTTCAGTGTTGGCAGGGTTAAATAGGGATTTTGTGGTAGACTAACACTCAGCACTGGTCCAGAATCAGATTTGAATGACATCCTCTAATAGTTGAGGTGAAGATATATGGCTGGAAGACTGATCTCAGAGCAGCTCAACCTCACAAACCGACAGCAACCCAGGAGCCCTTATAGACTTGTTTGTTTAGAAGTCACCTCAGTGAGCTATGGTCATCATACTGTCTTCCAAAATACATATTTCAAAAGTGTATTATGACCTGCACCAATGTGTTTGGGCATCAAGCTGTCCTCAGTGTGCAGTCTACTAGCAGGCTTTCAGATGAGATTAAGTCATCATAATATGCCATATATCTGCTGTCCTATTGCATGTTGTTTGCAATTTCACATTAACTTCCTAAATATTTATTATGTAAAGATCTCAAAGTTGTTTTTATATCCCAGAGAAGGGATAGTCTTGCTCACCAGACAGCAGCAGGTATCTATGAAAGCCTAGAAACAGGCGTGACTATATTGAAGCAAACCACAGCTACCTCAATGAAATGCATCCTTTTCTGAGGTGGCTTTCAACTCCACAACTAAGTGCCCATAGCAGTAAAAAATGATGTAGTTTGATATGAGGTGGTTCACTCCTGGGTATTTCTGTGGGTGTTGATAAGGCAGATGGGTGGTGAGTGAAGTGGACCCTAGTCTCAGCCAGTGACTGTATGTACCTGTAGGAAAGGTCAAGTGTCAAGTGTTACACGATCTCTGGACATCCCCACCACTCTGTCACACTACCAGTGGGTCTCAACATACTAAATCAACACAACACAGCACAGCGATGCAGCCGGTAAACAGCTCACAGCTGCTGTTGTGTCCTCTTGCTTCCAGGGCAGCAGAGGTCAGAGTGCAGTAGGCTTATCACTGACTCAAAGAAGGCCGCGCACTTGAGAGAGAGCAGACATTTATTTTCAATGCTACAACGTTTTACACAGTATATATATATATATATATATATATATATATATATATATATATATACAGTGCATTCGGAAATTATTCAGACCCCTTGACTTTATCCACATTTTGTTACGTTACAGCATTATTCTAAAATTGATTAAATTGTTTTTTTCCCTCATCAATCTACACACAATACTCCATAATGACAAAGCAAAAACAGTTTTTTAGCAAATGTTTTCCTAAAGTTTTGTGTACACAGCATATACAGTTGAAGTCGGAAGTTTACATACACCTTAGCCAAATACATTCTTTCACTATTCCTGACATTTAATCCTAGTAAATATTCCCTGTCTTAGGTCAGTTAGGATCACCACTTTATTTTAAGAATGTGAAATGTCACAATAATAGTAGAGAGAATGATTTATTTCAGCTTTTATTTCTTTCATAACATTCCCAGTGGGTCAGAAGTTTGACCCATGTTAAACAATTTAAAGGCAATGCTACCAAATACAAATTGAGTGTATGTAAACGTTTCGGGTAGCCTTCCACAAGCTTCCCACAATAAGTTGGGTGAATTTTGGCCCATTCCTCCTGACAGAGCTGGTGTAACTGAGTCAGGTTTGTAGGCCTCCTTGCTCGCACACAATTTTTCAGTTCTGCCCACACATTTTCTATAGGATTGAGGTCAGGGCTTTGTGATGGCTACTCCAATACCTTGACTTTGTTGTCCTTAAGCCATTTTGCCACAACTTTGGAAGTATACTTGGGGTCATTGTCCATTTGGAAGACCCATTTGCGACCAAGCTTTAACTTCCTGACTGATGTCTTGAGATGTTGCTTCAATATATCCACATAATTTTCCTTCCTCATGATGCCATCTATTTTGTGAAGTGCACCAGTCCCTCCTGCAGCAAAGCAACCCCACAGCATGATGCTGCCACCCCCGTGCTTCACGGTTGGGATGGTGTTCTTCGGCTTGCAAGCAACCCCCTTTTTCCTCCAAACATAACAATGGTCATTATGGCCAAACAGTTCTATTTTTGTTTCATCAGACCAGACGACATTTCTCCAAAAAGTACGATCTTTGTCCCCACGTGCAGTTGCAAACCGTAGTCTGGCATTTTTATGGCGGTTTTGGAGCAGTGGCTTCTTCCTTGCTGAGCAGCCTTTCAGGTTATGTCGATATGGGACTCGTTTTACAGTGGATATAAATACTTTTTTACCTGTTTCCTCCAGCATCTTCACAAGGTCCTTTGCTGTTGTTCTGGGATTGATTTGCACTTTTCGCACCAAAGTATGTTCATCTCTAGGAGACAGAATGCGTCTCCTTCCTGAGCGGTATGACGGCTGCGTGGTCCCATGGTGTTTATACTTGCGTACTATTGTTTGTACAGATGAACGTGGTACCTTCAGGTGTTTGGAAATTGCTCCCAAGGATGAACCAGACTTGTGGAGGTCTACAATTGTTTTTCTGAGGTCTTGGCTGATTTCTTTTGATTTTCCCATGATGTCAAGCAAAGAGGCACTGAGTTTGAAGGTAGGCCTTGAAATACATCCACAGCTACACCTCCAATTGACTCAAATTATGTCAATTAGCCTATCAGAAGCTTCTAAAGCCTGACCCATTGGAATTGTGATACAGTGAATTATAAGTGAAATCTGTCTGTAAACAATTGTTGTGTCATGCACGAAGTAGATGTCCTAACCGACATGCCAAAACTAATTTTGTCATCAAACTTTGTCATCAAAGTCTGGCATTCTCTGGATTTATGGTGCTTTCAAGACAACTGGGAACTTTTAAAAAAAACAAGGTTGACTCATGATGTCAGTGATCTTCAAGTCGGAGTATTGGTCTTCACAAAGTTCTCTGCTTCAGTGTTATGAGATATTTTTGTCAGATGTTACTATGGTTTACTGAAATATAATTACAAGCATTCCATAAGTGTCAAAGGCTTTTATTGACAATTACATTAAGTTTATGCAAAGAGTCAATATTTGCAGTGTTGACCCTTCTTTTTCAAGACCTCTGCAATCTGCCCTGGCATGCTGTCAATTAACTTCTGGGCCACATCCTGACTGATGGCACACCATTCTTGCATAATCAATGCTTGGAGTTTGTCAGAATTTGTGGGTTTTTGTTTGTCCACCCGCCTCTTGAGGATCGACCACAAGTTCTCAATGGGATTAAGGTTTGGGAGTTTCTTGGCCATGGACCCAAAATGTTGATGTTTTGTTCCCAGAGCCACTTAGTTATCACTTTTGCCTTATGGCAAGGTGCTCCATCATGCTGGAAAAGGCATCAGTCGTCACCAAACTGTTCTTGGATGGTTGGGAGAAGTTGCTCTCGGAGGATGTGTTGGTACCATTCTTTATTCATGGCTGTGTTCTTAGGCAAAATTGTGAGTGAGCCCACTCTCTTGGCTGAGAAGCAACCCCACACATGAATGGTCTCAGGATGCTTTACTGTTGGCATGACACAGGACTGATGGTAGCGCTCACCTTGTCTTCTCCGGACAAGGTGTTTTCCGGATGCCCCAAACAATCGGAAAGGGGATTCATCAGAGAAAATGACTTTACCCCAGTCCTCAGCAGTCCAATCCCTGTACCTTTTGCAGAATATCAGTTTGTCCCTGATGTTTTTCCTGGAGAGAAGTGGCTTCTTTGCTGCCCTTCTTGACACCAGGCCATCCTCCAAAAGTCTTTGCCTCACTGTGCGTGCAGATGCACTCACACCTGCCTGCTGCCATTCTTGAGCAAGCTCTGCACTGGTGGTGCCCCGATCCCGAAGCTGAATCAACTTTAGGAGATGGTCCTGGCGCTTGCTGGACGTTCTTGGGCGCCCTGATGCCTTCTTCACAACAATTGAACCTCTCTCCTTGAAGTTCTTGATGATCCAATAAATGGTTGATTTAGGTGCAATCTTACTAGCAGCAATATCCTTGCCTGTGAAGCCCTTTTTGTGCAAAGCAATGATGACGGCAAAGGGTTTCCTTGCAGGTAACCATGGTTAACAGAGGAAGAACAATGATTTCAAGCACCACCCTCCTTTTAAAGCTTCCAGTCTGTTATTCTAACTCAATCAGCATGACAGAGTGATCTCCAGCCTTGTCCTCATCAACACTCTCACCTGTGTTAACGAGAGAATCACTGACATGATGGCAGTTGGTCCTTTTGTGGCAGGGCTGTTCATTTTCATGGCAAAGAGGGACTTTGCAATTAATTGCAATTCATCTGATCACTCTTCATGACATTCTGGAGTATATGCAAATTGCAATCATCAAACCTGAGGCAGCAGACTTTGTGAAAATTAGTATTTGTGTCATTCTCAAAACTTTTGACCACGACTGTACAGTATATATACTGTATATCTCCTCTCCCCCGCCCCTCTCACTCTCTCTCTCCCCCTTTCTCTTTCCCTCCCCCTCTCTCTCCCTCCCTCCGTCCCCTCTCTCTTTCTGTCTCTCTCTCACAGCACTTTGCCATCCTGCTGAAGTATATCATTCACGTAGCGATCCCAGACATCCCCAGCTGGGTCGGGGAGGAGATGGCCAAACTGGAGTACCAACGCAGGGAGGCTTTTAAGGTGAATTGTTTCAATGGCTTATTTGGTCAATGCCTGAATCACATTGGTGTTGTGAGCAGTTCATTCTATCAATTGAGCAATAATCAATCAAATTGATTTATAAAGCCCTTTTTACATCACCAGTTGTTACAAAGTGACCCAGTAACCCAAAGTGAAACAGTAAGCCGGCCTAGACCTCAAAGAGCAAGCAGAAGCAGAAGCACACTGGGTAGGAAAACTCTCCAGGAGGAAGAAACCTAGAGAGGAACCCGGCTCAGAGGGCTGGCTCATCCTCTTCTGGCTGTACCTGGTAGAGGTTAAGATTGAATATGACCATCAAGGCCAGATAGTTTCACGGTTCAGAGTGTGCACATGTTTGTCAGACTGTGATTGCGTGAGTTGCTGTAACGGTTGTTAATCTCCCTACAGAAACACGAGCGGCAGGCGCAGCAGCACTATCAACAGCTACAGAGGAGGAAGAGAGAGGAGGAGGAGAGGCAGAGGCAGGCGGAGCACCAGGCTCGCAGGGAGAGGGAGAGAGATGAGGGGAAGGACTCCTCCGGGGGAGACCACCACCACGACAAGAGCCACGGGGGGAAGTCCCGCACTGGGGGGGGTGGTGGGGGGGACAAGCCCAAGAGGCCCAGCTCCCTCCTGGCCAACAACAACGTGATGAAGCTCAAACTGATCACACCCTTACAGAGCAAGTTCTCCTCCGGCAGCGCGCGCTCCCCTCAGTCTCCCACCGGAAACGAACCCAAGCTCCCCGGGTTCCTCAGCTTCAAGTTCCTCAAGTCGCCTGAGAATAAGAAGGAAGCGGCGGCTGCTGCCGCTGCAGCCACGGCAACAAATACCACGACGACCGCGACCGCCCCCGGCGGTAACCAGGAGCGGTCTCAGTCGCCGAGCAAGTCGTTCAACCCGGGGAAACTGTTTAACTTTGGGAAGTCAGAGGGGGGCTCCTGTGTGAACGGGTCCCAGTTACCCCGACCAGGGGAGGGGTCCCAGGGATCTGACAAACAGCCCACTAAGTCTGACCTGAACGGGGTGCCGGACGAGATCCCCTCGCCTGGAGAGGATGAGGAGGAGAACCACACAGACTCCTCAGACCCTAAAGTCTAGCCTCTCTTTGGAGAGGGAGATGACGAACTGCTGTGACAACTTAACTTAATACATCTACTAGACAACTTAACTTAATACATCTACTAGACAACTTAACTTAATACATCTACTAGAAGGAAAAAGGTGTGGAGGAGAAAAGGTCATGCCTCTCCATGCTGTCTGGGTCTGAGGTTGTGTATGTAGACGCTGCCTGGAGGCTGTTGGGGAAAGGACTAATGGTAATGATGATGGGATGTGTGGGTCTGCATTGTTGCTGTTGCTGAGAGACTTTCAGGCTTAATGGTGAAGACATAACCCACCCTTTTACCCGTGGTCACGCACACACACACACACACACACAAACACACACACACACACACACACACACACACACACACACACACACACACACACACACACACACAAACAGAATCCCCTTTTGTCTGCAATACATATAGAGATGCATGAGCTGCATTTCTGATACTTTCCGAGCCTTTTCTAAAAAAGGGAGAGCAGTTTTTTCTTGATTTATTCTATTCTGAAAATTGTAAGCATCTTGCCACTGAAACAAAACACCCTGGTTTTGGGTAAGAAGAAAAAAATCGATTGGTGTGTGTGTGTGAATCAAAAGCATAATGAGACCTTTCATAGTCACCACACAATGGTGGCCTGATATCAGACTCATTTTTAACTGTGACGGCCGATCGGCTGTGCTAGCCGAGCAATATCAATATCAGTGTTTCAAATCTGAGCCGTACTGCAAAAAACACATCAAGTTCTTTCTCTTTTACCCACACTCCCATTTAAAGGCATACGTGAGGAGTCATGAGCTTTATTTACAAAGCAAAAAGCTTTGTATATACAGTACCTCCCATGAAAACAACGGCAATATCTGAAGTGTATGTCTGACACAGTGTGTGGGAAACAGGATGTTGTGTTTGACGTTGTGAAAGGCAGAGTTGAAAGTCGTTTGATAAAAGACAGGCTCTGTCTTGCATCAGAGAGAGAGAGAGAGAGAGAGAGAGCTGTTTTGACTAATGCAACAGGGTGTTGACGTGGATATTTATGTGGACTATACAGTACACGGTATGTGCTATGGAGAGTCTGGCTTACTGTAGTTTACTGTGTGCCATTCTAATCTGTCCCCATGCATGCCTGCAGAGACACATTCTACACAGGATACTAATGGTACTCCATTTCGACACACAGATCTGACTAGATTAGTGAGTAGACTAGACACGGAAAGAGAGAAGATTTGCACTAAACCCTGACGTTCTGCACTGAGACAGCGCAGCCTGTTCTGACTGCAGGTGGAAGGAAGAACTATACCGGACTGCCTCATAACACAACATAACATATGCAAACGCTGGATTTTTTTTATCGCTAGTATCTTATACTGTAGATGCTGTTGTCATTTCATCCGACATCCCTAGTTCCTAAATCCAGGTGGCTGCTGGTCCCAATCATTCATTTGAGAGCTGATATGTATTTTATATTGTTTATTGTATTTATTTCCAATGCAATTTGTTGCCAAAGCATCACCTTTCTGAGTACACTGGCAGAGATAGCATAGTTACATTTCCAGAGAGTACAGATTTCTAAATTCCTTTTGTTAGCAAGTCCACAGGTATTATTCAACCATTTTATTTTCTATAATGTGGCCAGAGGATGGTGCCAGAGTACAAGAGAGTGCTTTACACGTCTAACTTAGAGTAGGAGGAAGTTGCCCCTGGATACTGATCCAAGGTCAGTTTTGCGTTCCCCACCCCTATTACTAACATTAGGATTTGGGGACGGTAATCTGATGTTAGATCTGTGCTTATAAACTCATATTACATCCAGTCTTCATTGAAAAGAAGATCCACGGCACTCCACAGCAGAGAGATTCAGCGGAGCATTAGAGAGACAGAAACATTAACTATGCACCTCCACTTCATCTCTGGTTAAGATCTTTGCAATAATATAGTGTTGGAGGGACAGTGGCACAGACACAACACTAGTCCTTTACTGGTCCATGCCTTAGTACTCCACCTCTTTAGACTGCGTTCCAGCACCCAATGGGATCTCCAGCTGACCTGGATTCTCAGTGTGGGTATCAATAGTGAACATCTCATCACTGCTCTCTCCATCTGGGCTGAAACACACACAGACACACACACACACACACACACACACACAGAGAGACACACACACACACACACACACACACATACACATACACACACACACACAGACACACACACACACACACACACACACACACATACACATACACACACACACATACACACACACACACACACACACACACACATACAGACACACACACACACACACACACACACACATACAGACACACACACACATACACATACAGACACACACACACACACACATACACATACAGACACACACACACACACACATACAGACAGACAAACACACACACACACATACAGACACACACACAGACACACACAAACACATACACATACAGACACACACACACACATACACATACAGACACACACATACACATACACACACATACACACACACAGACAGACACACACACACCTCTCCTGTCTGAAATAGGAAACCTAATCTTAGGAAGCTCCTGGTACACTATACTTTTCATCTCTGATCATCTCTCTCTGTGTTTAAATATGAGATGAGGTTACCTAAAATGCCTGTCAAATATGCATTTTGGCCAAAAACATACATGACCTTCTTTCATTTTGCATGGATTGCCTATCTATAATGTACTTCAAGCTACAACATAATGGCATGGTTCATGCTTCTGCAATGAGACTTTTCATGAACATTGTGGCAACACTAAGTATTGAGCTCTGACCGACTGAACTAGTAGTGGTAGTAGTACTAGTTACAGCTCTGACTGACTGAACTAGTAGTGGTAGTAGTACTAGTTACAGCTCTGACTGACTGAACTAGTAGTGGTAGTAGTAGTAGTTACAGCTCTGACTGACTGAACTAGTAGTGGTAGTAGTACTAGTTACAGCTCTGACTGACTGAACTAGTAGTGGTAGTAGTACTAGTTACAGCTCTGACTGACTGAACTAGTAGTGGTAGTAGTACTAGTTACAGCTCTGACTGACTGAACTAGTAGTGGTAGTAGTACTAGTTACAGCTCTGACTGACTGAACTAGTAGTGGTAGTAGGAGTAGTTACAGCTCTGACTGACTGAACTAGTAGTGGTAGTAGTACTAGTTACAGCTCTGACTGACTGAACTAGTAGTGGTAGTAGTACTAGTTACAGCTCTGACTGACTGAACTAGTAGTGGTAGTAGTAGTAGTTACAGCTCTGACTGACTGAACTAGTAGTGGTGGTAGTAGTAGTAGTTACATGGGATTTGAGCTGAAAAGGCACTTCAAGGCAATAAGGAAAGAGAAATAGCAGTTTGTGTGGGAGTGAGTGACGTCTAACCTTACCATCACATTTCCTCTACAGCCAATTAAGTCATTCTGTACAAATAAGGAAACCATTTGGTTACGATCATCATCATTCATTTGGGAATAATGCCTAATAACTAGGCCATGATTGAGACATTTCTCATTTACTGTAGTGAAGCAGATGCTCAATCAGACAAATGTTTGATGAGATAATCTGTGGTAGGCCATTGTCAGTACCAATCGTCCATGGTACACCTGCCTGCTATGGCTCTGGAGCAGACTGGCTTGGTTAACAACTTAATAGTTCTGAATGGCTTCCTCTATTCTCCATCACTGATCGGAAAGAACTGGACATGTGAAAGCAAATTCCCAGCATGCAACCAACATGTTGCTTTGACCTGTCCTTCCTTTCTCAGATCAGTGCAGATGAAGGAAAGGAGACGGCGTTAGTGAGACTATTGAGATGCAGCCTTTGTTGGGTCAGCGGCCATCATGGTCCATGACCTTTGGCCTCACTAGACACATGTTGACCCTTATGGTTAGGTTTTATCAGACAGAGCTACTTTGAGTTAGTGAAATGGCTCATGTCAGTATCAATGCAACGATGTATTTTCAAACTGTAAGGAAGTTCTCTGAACGAGTTTACCTTTTGATGCTCTATCATTGCACTGCTTAGTTACGAATGCTTAGAAGGGTTGTGAGACGAGGGCAGAGTGAAGTTTGTTAATGAAACATTGTTTGGGACAGTTGTCTAAATCCAGCCTCTAAAGCAGTACAATACTTTACTGTATTGGTTTGATGGGATAAGCCTATCAGGGGAGTGGGTAACTGCAGCGTCATCATTGAACTGGACAGTAAAAGTGGATGAGGGGAGATGTACTGTACACCTACTACCAGGATGTAGAACCTTTTCCTTTATGCTGTCCTAACTAAATACAAAAACATATTCATAACAGCCTCACTAACTGACCAGACATCATGTGCTCTTCCAATGTACCACTGTACAAAAAAAACAAAAAAAAACATTATCTTTTCAAGAAAAATATGATACTGGGAAATGGGATTATTTATTTCTTTTAATTTATTTTGTCATATTTTTGTAAGATCTGAAATATAGATAATAAAACATTTTTAAATTGAAATGTGTTCTTGTTTACACACACAAAATATAAAAGTGTGAAACAAATGTACAAATTACACTACCGTTCAAAAGTGTGGGGTCACTTAGAAATGTCCTTGTTTTCGAAAGAAAAGCAATTTTTTGGGCCATTAAAATAACATCAAATTGATCAGAAATACAGTGTAGACATTGTTAATGTTGTAAATGGCTATTGTATCTGGAAACTGCTGATTTTTTATGGAATATCTACATAGGCGTAGAGAGGCCCATTATCAGCAACCATCAGTCCTGTGTTCCAATGGCACGTTGTGTTTGCCAATCCAAGTTTATCATTTTAAAAGGCTAGTTGATCATTAGAAAAACCTTTTGCAATTATGTTAGCACTGTTTCTCAAACTAGACACTCTAATGTATTTGTCCTCTTGCTCAGTTGTGCACCGGGGCCTCCCACTCCTCTTTCTATTCTGGTTAGAGCCAGTTTGCGCTGTTCTGTGAAGGGAGTAGTACACAGCGTTGTACGAGATCTTCAGTTTCTTGGCAATTTCTCGCATAGAATAGCCTTCATTTCTCAGAACAAGAATAGACTGACGAGTTTCAGAAGAAAGTTATTTGTTTCTGGCCATTTTGAGCCTGTAATCGAACCCACAACAAGGACATTTCTAAGTGACCCCAAACTTCTGAACGGTAGTGTACATTGTCTCAATAACATGACAACGGACATTACTTTTTGATCACTGTTTTTATTTGAGCGAAGCTGAAAATAATGTTTGACCTAATACACAATAAAACAGGGTGAGGCGTAGAGTGGATATTCAGAACAGTCTAGTCTAGCAGAAGCATAGAGTGGATATTCAGAACAGTCTAGTCTAGCAGAAACATAGAGTGATTATTCAGAACAGTCTAGTCTAGCAGAAGCATAGAGTGGATATTCAGAACAGTCTAGTCTAGCAGAAGTATAGAGTGGATATTCAGAACAGTCTAGTCTAGCAGAAGCATAGAGTGGATATTCAGAACAGTCTAGTCTAGCAGAAGCATAGAGTGGATATTCAGAACAGTCTAGTCTAGCAGAAGCATAGAGTGGATATTCAGAACAGTCTAGTCTAGCAGAAGCATAGAGTGGATATTCAGAACAGTCTAGTCTAGCAGAAGCATAGAGTGGATATTCAGAACAGTCTAGTCTAGCAGAAGCATAGCATGTCTTTACGCTTCAAAGTCAGAGGATGGCAGGTACAGTAGGAAACACATTGATTGCAGCATCTGGAGCTGAGCGGAAAAGAGACTTGCTGTGACTTTGTTGGGCAGTGTAAACATTAAAGGTCTGGGGCCTGTTCAGAAGGGTCCAACATAACAAAAAGTTTATAGAAATATATAATATAGAGCAGATACTACTCATGTCAGCTCATTACATTTCTATTTGCAGCGTTCTGAGTGTTTCACCTCACTAAATAAACTCCAGAATTCAGTGTAGTATTGTACAGTAGTACAACACAAGTACAAGTTGAATTTCTGGAACAAGGCAGGATGGTGACTGCACCTTGCTGTTCATGCATTCCATGGCATGTGGTCTGTTACTGGATACCACAGAAGACTGCTGAGGGAAGGACGGCTCATAATAATGTCTGGAACAGAGCATTTGGAATGGTATCAAATAAATGGAAACCATGGGTTTCATGTATTTGATACCATTCCACTGATTGCGCTCCAGCCTTTACCTCGAGCCCGTCCTCCCCATTAAGGTACCACAAACCTCCTGTGGTATATTTCCCTGTATCCTCTTCTCCACACAACGCCCCCCAGCCCGGGAAGTTGTCAAAAACAGACATGCAAGGCAAGATAACAACCATCGGGTATCAGTGCTTCTCAACATTTACACAAAGGACTTAGTATAATATCCATGTAGCTACATATATTTATTTTACAAAAAGGCAGATGCAATGTCATTTATTTTGAGAAATATAAAGCCGAGACCTTAATATCTAACAGCTGGCTATAGTATTTTCATTGGTCTTAATACTGAATACAACAATCTCTCTCCACCCATCATATTGACATAGGCTACTATTCTTTGCTCTACCTCTGCTATCACTTGGTTGTGCAGGTAAGGTGAGATCTTCACAAACATACATAATGGGTCCATCGATTGCAGTGTAAACAAATTCCAAACAATTCTGGTAAAGTGAATAGTCAACACCTGGTGACAAAAAACAATTTGGCTTGCGATTCTATAATACCCTGTTTAACAGCGATACATTGCAAGAAAGCTGCAAACATTCAAACTAAGCTAGTAAACTGTTGAGTCACTTGTCATGTTATCCCTATTGACCAGTAGGGGGCAATACATGAGGAAAGAGTTCAGTCCTAAAATGTACAGTAAAACAAGCCAGCACAAACTTCAAACACACACAAATTCAAAACAGAATCATGGAAGATAATGCATATTGAACATTAACACAAGTCTGGGGGGTGGGGGGGCAGTTTCTTCTCCTGTTGTGGCGGCCGGGTTTTGGCAAGTAGCGGTTCACAATCACAATGTATACTTGTGTCTGCCGAAGCAAACTGTGTGGAAAGATGTTGCAGCACCCCCATGTGGCCAAGGCTGGGCAGTGAAGCTGAAAACTGCACTGGACCTGGCAGGAAGCTCTTTGCAGAAGGTAACAACAACAACAAAAAATGTTTTGTCTTTCCCAAACCAGGGGGGACTTGTTCTCAGGTTGTTTGTCCGTGTTTCGTATGTCTTCACGTCTCTCCTCTTATGTCTGTCGTTGTGGGCTTGTCCGTGTGCTTCCTCCACAGATGCACGCATCCGTACATACACACACACACACGTAGCCATGCACACACACACTCCTAAGAGTCCTCGTTCATCTCTTGGCTATCTGTCCTGGCGATTTTGCGTGGCGGTGCTGGACTCCCTCCCTCTCCTTGCTCCTGTTCCCTCTTCTTCGCTGCGTTCTGTTCAACAGAGAGGGAACTAAACTTAAAGCATGGACACACACCTGCTCCACAAAGTTGATGTTCCGTTTAAGAGTGAGCATGGCTGACCATGCTTCCCAGTGCCTGGTCTGTGACAGGTTATAACTGTTACTCCTGCATGACACCTGAATATCATCTATTTATTCAGGACTGAGAACCCCTCCAAAACCTCACCTTTTTGTCCCACTGATGATGAAGGTAGCGCAGGAGGATATTGGTTTTCTCTGTGACAATAACTGGTAAGTAAAAGAGAATTTCAATTTCAAAACTCAGATTTCATCCCCCTCTCAAAACATATTTATGTATTTCTAGCAGTACATTTTTCCCCAAGAAAAACTAAATAAAGAATTTCCATGAAGTCTGTTCTCTCTACTAAGAATGGAGGTAATTACTCTGTTCTGAGGGGTACTCGCATGTCGGGAGGTACACGGACGGTCTTCGGTTCTGTAAAAAGTCATTCATAGATATTCAGACGGAGCAAGACTGATGATGTTAATCTCTCATTCACTTTACATGGGAAATGTTCTGATAGATTTGAGAGTCAACGCTTACCGATGCTTTACACACAGAGTCTGCATGGAACCGGCTGAAGTTGCTCTTGTTGTAAACGGGGAGACCCTTTAAGAAATCCGCCTTTAGAAAAAGAAAAGTATTCAGTTTGTGTTGTATGGGTAAAGGTGTAGACTGAATCCAAAAATGACAATTTTGCAGAGCATCTTCCATCCTGTAGCTCAGGGGTGACTGCTCTAGGTAGGTCTCTAACTAAATGTGGATGCTCTATAGCCCATTTGACAGCGTTTGGTTCAAACTAGACAAAGAGAGAAGCAAAGAACACTGCTAACGTTCTGGAGTACGTGTCCCCTCCTCCAAGACACCATGCCATGGGTGGGGTGGGGGACAACATGCCATGGGTGGGGTGGGGTGGGGTGGGGGACAACATGCCATGGGTGGGGTGGGGGACAACATGCCATGGGTGGGGTGGGGTGGGGTGGGGTGGGGGACAACATGCCATGGGTGGGGTGGGGTGGGGGACAACATGCCATGGGTGGGGTGGGGGACAACATGCCATGGGTGGGGTGGGGTACACCTCTGCCCTGCTCGAAACCGGGGGCTAATCCATGGTGGCTGACACTGGGCGTTTCCTGTCTGTCTGTCTGTTTGGTGGATTCTATCTGGCTAGCTAAGATACAAGTTAGCCAAGTCTTCAATGGAAACATGAATGTTACCAAGAAGACAGATTGCTAGCTAGATAACTACTTGAGATCATCCGATTAAACAACTCAGATAAACAGCCACATGATAAGATCACTACATTGACATTAGCTAACGTTAGGCTAACTAGCTAGCTAGCCAAACTGCCATAACTAAGTTGTCAAGCTATAGGCTTTCTCTTCACACAATGTTTTGCTGTTAAGTTAGCTACCTTATCCATGATGTTCCCTTTTTAGTGTCCCACGACGAGACGCCGACTGATATCTTGCAGATGGATAGATAGTGTGGCAGGTAGCTAACGTTAGCTAGCCAAAGCTAGCTGTTTTAGCGAGCTAACGGTCGTTAGCTGGATAGTTAGCTAGCTAGTTGCTCTTAAGCCTAGCCAACGTTTATGAAATCCTCCACATTCACTTGTTATTGGAATCACGCTGTTGTAAACATTCTTGCGTCCAACTCCATCACCTGTAATCTGTAAACACCGTATAAAGTACAGTGAGGCACATGCTCATGGCCATAAATACATGTAAACAGCTTAGCTTCGTGGCTAACTCTTTTGCATGATGGTAGCTAAATGCTGCATTTACAGCTCCAACCCTAGCATATCCATTGGCTATCAACCTATCCCACGTGGTCTAAGACCACGATATATCGCATCGTAATTGGACAGAAAGCTGCCTATCATTTTTTAGCCCCACCCAAAAACTTGGGCTTGGTTGACAGATAAGGGCAGGGAAGAATGGAAGTGATGCATCTAGTAGATTCCTTTCTCTCCTTGATCTAACATATAAATGCAGACTCTATGGAATGTGCTTTCACCCGTCCAGTTCTTCTTCACTAGTGCTAGGATACTGGACCTTAATGAGACATGGGTTTGCTTTGTAGGTAACTGCTCTCTATTGGCACTCTGCTTCACTGCTATTGTGTAAAGGCCTTGGAATATCCTACTTTAATTACACATATAGGTTAATAAACATGGTATACAGCTATCCCATAATACTTTTTGAATAAATTGATGTAAGGCCTATAACATGCAATTGCAGCAAATGTATAAACTTTATTTGAGACCTATGTAGCTGCTTAGTCTGTGATTATTTCTGTGGTAGGCCTATGTGTGAAACATGGCTGAGAATAGGCTGTCACCAGGGCATCATACTTCTGTCTCTGAGTGACTGCTGGTGTATGGAAGTCTGCCTGGTCTCGCCTCTCTGGCATCTGGACCCCTGGTAACTGTTCCTTAGCAACAAACCCAATAGCAACTGCATCAGCAGCAGTTGTCAGCTAGAGGAGGATGACTAGAGAGGAAGATGGGTGGTATTATGATTATGGAAAGATTTAGCATTTTCCCTATACACTTGTTTGGAAACCAATGGGATGTATTGGCTTTATCAGTTACAATTTCAAATATTTTCTAGTGTAAACAGAAACAACTAAACTGTTTTTACTGAAATTGCACTTTTCAGGGACTGTTTATCCATGATTATACAACGGGTGGGTCTAATCCTGAAAGCTGATTGGTTGAAACCGCATTCCAGCCGGTGTCTATTACCTCCAGCTAAATCTATGAGGTTAAAATGCCTATTTACACTGTTCCATCAGACTGCGCAATCCACTTTCTCATCAACCCAGTCAGGACTTTATGAACTTGATCTCCACTATAAAAAGCATTTAGACATTAACTCACATTTCTTTTAGACCAACATTTAGTTTTCAACAGTGGAGATTTGTAGAAACCTTGCTGTCTGTCTCTCCGACATTTGCAACATTGTTTCAATATTCAAATTCGACCTCCTGCTGTCCCATAGTATTGAACGTGTCGGGAGTCGGGGCGAGACAGTGCCAATATATCCAACAAACACCGGCTTCTCGGGCATTATCACTTCAAAAGATTACATTCCCCCTGTATCAGCAGTGTGTCAGCTAGGAGGTGAACAAAGTGGCACACACTGTTCCCAATGTATCATGTATAGGCTGCCATCTCCATGGAGACAGCTGGGCTGGTTACTTCACAACGCAGCGCTGTAGGGAGAATATGACCTTGAAATGGATATTAGTCCTACACTTAATTATATGCGTCTTGCAGGGGTAGATTTTGGTAGAGTTCTGCTCGCAAAGTATGCTGCATATTCCAATATGTATTAAATATTTTCTCTTGTTAGTAGCAACAGGGGCTATGTGTGATTGGTCGGCTGGTGGTGGCTGTTGTGTCTAGAGCTGGCTCTCTCGCACGTCAGTCAAGCGGGAGGGGGCAGCTCCATGATACGGATACAGGACGAGGGTATGGAACAGTTGGACAAGCGTGAACTGTGCGCTTTATAGATAAAAACTTGCACATGTAGACACCTGGCGTGCGCGTCTACTATGCGTCCACAGGCACGTCCAAGATGCAATGGAATTGATAAACGCATCTTTCTTTTAAATTGTAGTAGCCATGTAAACTAGCGGGTGAGAATGTTGAGGTTGAGAACAGTGCTGCAGACTCCAATTAGATTAGTTTATTGGATTGGCTGCAACAGATTATAGAGCTCCTGTTTCGAAGACGCAGTATACGAGAAAGAAGCGTATTATCCAATAATTTTACTCCTGTGGACGTCGACAAAAATAAGGTAAGATTCTTCGTTATTGAGAAATGAGAATGTATGGGTATGAAGCTTGATGTATGATTATGATGGTATGTTGTGTCAACAAATGGCAAAAAGAACACGCACTGGGAAATTGGCAGATCTGCTAAACCAATTGCATAACGAATTCTCAGAATTTAATTAGCCTAAATCAAATACCAAAATGGGGATGTGATATTACATGTGTGTAAAGTGGCATGGCTGATCGAATGTATCTTGTAATCTGGTGAACAAAAGGTGAAAAACATTCTGGCATTCGCTGTATATTTGTCGCATCAGACGCTGGTTCAGTTGCCCATTCAGACCGGCAGTGCGCAGTCTGCGCACGCTCTGTCTGTGGAATGGAGACCTAGAAAATTGAATAGTAAAGACAAGAATTGTTCTTTGCACAGCCATATTGCATGGTATTTCCTGAGATTATATTGTACATTCCTGGTTGAGGTTTTCAAAATAAGCTTGGATGCTAAATATTTAATGTAATTTGTAATAATAATTATATAACATTTTACATTTTAGTCATTTAGCAGACGCTCTTATCCAGAGCGACTTACAGTTAGTGAGTGCATACATTCATACTAACTAGATAAAGAATACATAGTCATTAAAATAATGTTCCAGACTACCTTTAGGGTGTCTTTTGTAGTATTTAATGTCACACCAACTGTGTTTGATTGGTTTTATGACCTACTTTTTAGATGATTTGTATTCAAGACAAAGCTCCTATCCTATGGATTGTTTTGAAGATGTCAACCAGCGATAGGCCAAGTGATGTGTTGCTTTGTATTGATTGGACCCTCCAGCAGACACCAGTCCATTGGAGGACAAGGAACAAATTCTCAGCAGCATTTAGAAATTAGTTTGTTTTTAGTACCAAATAGACTTCTCTCTTGGTTGGTCAACTTGGCCTCTGGTTTAGTACAGAACCTATTGCCTACAGTTCATGAATTTACAGCCTGAACTCCAGATTTCGACACCTTATTTAATGCCAGTCTATCGCACCAAACTACAAGGTGTGGTTAAGAAAGTGGTCAGAAAAAAATGGGACTATGATACCTTACAGGGCTGCTTTGACTCTGCAGGCGGGCTGCTTTGACTCTGCAGGCGGGCTGCTTTGACTCTGCAGGCGGGCTGCTTTGACTCTGCAGGCGGGCTGCTTTGACTCTGCAGGCGGGCTGCTTTGACTCTGTAGGCGGGCTGCTTTGACTCTGCGGGCGGGCTGCTTTGACTCTGCAGGCGGGCTGCTTTGACTCTGCAGGCGGGCTGCTTTGACTCTGCAGACGGGAGTGTGTTCAGAGAGGGAGCAAGCCTTGAGGAGGCCACTGAAGCTATCACTGACTGTATTCATTTCTGTGAGGAGATTATTGTTCCTTCCAAAACTGTAAATGTATTTTCTAACAACAAACCCTGGATCACAAAGGACCAGAAAACAACTTAAAATGAAAAGAAAATAGCATTTACCACTGGCAACAAGGTTGAGGGTAAACTAATTCAATCCAAATTAAAAACGCAGATGAAACAGGCCAAGAGAGTGTACAAGGAGAAGATGGATAGGCTCTTTCAGGAGGATAAAGAGGCTTGGAGGGGTGTGAAAACACTGCCAGGCCTTAATAACACCCAAACTGTCCCCTGCTCCCAAAAAAAAAAAAAGACTATTGACCTGCAGAGAATCTTAACAGTTGTTATTGTAGATTTGACACACATGACTTAGCAATGGAAAGGGAAAAGCTTATCTCTGACCTATCTAACATGTCTCACACTGTTACACAATTGTCGAGCTGCAACCAAAAGATGTGGAAACTATGTTTAAAAGGACAAAACAAGGCAAAGCACCTGGGCCAGACAACATCAGTGTTCGCTTACTTTAATGTGTGCCATAAGCAACTGGCAGGTGTTTTCTGTGAGCTCTTCAACCGCTCTCTGGCAGAACATTCCATCCCAATAATATGGAAATCGTCCACCATAAGCCCAGTACCTAAAAAGAGCAACTCCTCCTGCAACAATGACTACTGCCCTGTAGCTTTAACCTTTAGTGGTGAAGAGCTTTGAAAGGCTGATTCTTCCCCAGCTACTAAAGATGGTATGCTCCCACACAGACATGCTTCTGTTCTGCAAGATGCATGGTATTTCTGAACAGCAAAGTGGCATCCTTGATAACAAGATGTTGACAGATCCAACTTCTGAGGATGCTGCCGCGTTGACGTGCTAGTTGGAACTAGGAAACGTAGAAATGTCCGACTTGCTAAATGGTTGTAGTTATAGACGCTGCCATCTCCATGGAGACAGCTGGGCTGGTTACCATGCATCTTGCAGAACAGAAGCATGCCTGAAGTCACACCTCTCAGAAGGAGAGGGATTATTGTTAGTGTTTGTTGACCCTTAGCAGGCCTGAGACTGTCAACACTCTGAGGCCATAGTGAGTTCTAATCCATCTGATGATGTATGGTCTTTTCTGGGCGCCAATCCCTACGCAGGGATGACTACCCTTTGGTCTGGGCTTATGTAACACTGTCTTAACTACGCCATTGGCAGGAATGCTGTGTAGTGCTACTGCTAGCCCTGCATATATTACTGACCAATTTGGAGCGGTGACAAGATTGGCATATCACAGATGGACCAAACTGAGATTTTGGAAGGGGTGACAAGATTAGCATATCACAGATGGATCAAACTGAGATTTTGACCCAAAGGAAATTGTCTGGAGTTGCCAAAAAGTGTACGCTCTTGTTCCTCAGTGGGTAGACAGAAAGTAGACAGTGGGGTAATTTGAATGAGTGTGTACAATAAGAATGTGTGTGGGACTTCAGTGGGATTTTTGCTATTCGTGGCCAGTTTCATGCATGGTATGCTGAGTACATCATAATAACAGCGTTATTGGCCAAGACACTGGGTGGCAGTTTCTCTGAACACTCATTGCTGTAGGCATATTATTCAGATAAGACCACATGAATGATGTCAACATCAGCAAAATGAATTAAATCGGGAACAGATCCACAGCGTAGGAGTATGAGTGATGTCAAATCATTGTTTGCCAAACCACAAAACAGCCCACGGTTGCTGTCTGTGGGATTAATGCAAGAGGTCCCACTCAGGGATTTGTCATTCAGAGTGTTGTGACGAGACACGTCTGAGGGGTTTTCAGGCACCACTGGAATTCGGAATAATTTAGAGCCATAGTATCTTTAACCCCAGTTATTATGAACACTGAGGGAGACTGCTGGGAAAAGGAGGTGTGGTTTAAATACTTTTAGGCAGGAAGACACTGTTTATCTACAGTGCCTTCAGAAAGTATTCACACCCCTTGATTTATTGGAGAAAAAAAAAATAGTGTTACAGCCTAAATTGATTAAATTGAGAGGAAAAAAATGAGTCACTGGTCTGTCTACACATAATACCCCAGGATGTCAAAGTGGAATTATGTTTTTAGAAATGTTTACAAATTAATTACAACTAAAAGCTGAAATGTCTTGAGTTGATGAGTATTCAACCCGTTTGTTATGGCAAGCCTAAATAAATTCAGGAGTACAAATTTGCTTAACAAGTCGGGATTATAAATTGCATGGACTCACTTTGTGTGCAATAATAGTGTGCAACATGATTTTTGAATGACCACCTCATCTCTGTACCCGTCAGTCGAGCAGTGAATTTCAAATACAGATTCAACCACAAAGACCAGGGAGTTTTTCCAATGCCTCGCAAAGAAGGGCACATAGTGGTAGATTGGTAAAAGACATTGAATATCCCTTTGAGCATGGTGAGGTTATTAATTACACTTTGGATGGTGTATCAATACACCCAGTCATTACAAATATTTCACTATGAGGCACCAATGGTAACTTTGAAACAGTTACAGAATTGAATAGTTGTGGTAGGAGAAAACTGAGGATGGATCAACAACATTGTAGTTACTCCACAATACTAACCTAATTGACAGACTGAAAAGAAGGAAGCCTGTACATAATACAAATATTCCAAAACATGCATCCTGTTTGCAACAAGGCACTAAAGTAATACTGCAAATAATGTGGCAAAGCAATTAACTTTTTGTCCTGAATGCAAAGTGTTTGGGGCAAATCCAATACAACACATTACTGAGTACCACTCTCCCATATTTTCAAGCATAGTGGTGGCTGCATCATGTTATGGGTATGCTTGTAATTGACTGGGGAGTTTTTCAGGATAAAAAAGAAACGGAATGAAGCTTTGCATAGGCAGAATCCTAGAGGGAAACCTGTTTCAGTCTGCTTTCCACCAGACACTGAGAGATAAATTCACCTTTTAGCAGGACAATAACCTAAAACACAAGGCCAAATCTACACTGGAGATGCTTACCAAGATGACATTGAATGTTCCTGAGTGGCCGAGTTACAGTTTTGACTTAAATCTACTAGAACATCTATGGCAAGACCTGGAAATGGTTGTCTAGCAATGATCAACAACCAATTTGACAGAGCTTGAAGAATTTAGAAAATAATAGTGGGCAGATATTGCACAATCCAGGTGTGGAAAGCTCTTAGAGACTTACCCAGAAAGACTCAGCTGTAATTGCTGCCAAAGGTGCTTCTACAAAGTATTGACTCAGGGGTGTGAATACTTATGTAAATGAGATATTTCTGTATTTTATTTCAATAAATGTGCAACAATAATAAATAAAAAAAATTGCACTTTGTCATTATGGGGTATTGTGTGTAGATGGTTGAGAGAAAAAAAATCAATTTAATCCATTTTGAATTCAGGCTGTAACACAACAAAATGTGGAATAAGTCAAGGGGTATGAATACTTTCTGAAGGCCCTGTATATTCTACCTCAGATTAGACCTGGCATGACTACTTATTAACAGTAAGGTGTATGGTCTGTGGTAGACATGATAGATGACAAATAAGCTATTATATATGTACTCAATTCAAATCAAATCAAATTTTATTGGTCACATACACATGTTTAGCAGATGTTATTGCGGTTGTAGCGAAATGCTTGTGTTTCTAGCTCCAACAGTGCAGTAATATCTAACAAGTAATATCTAACAATTTCCCAACATATACCCAATACACACAAATCTAGGTAAGGAATGAATTAAGAATATGTACATATATGGACGATCGATGTCAGAGCGGCATGGACTAAGATACAGTAGAACAACATTTACGTCTTAAACACAGTACAGGTCTTTACGTTCTGGCCTTACGGGATGCCCCCTTTCTGAACCTACACTGAGAGGAAACGGAGGGCAACACCACAGTAGTCAAGGCCAGGGACACGTTTGCTATCAAGGCAAACCTTGTCCCGGATTTAGGATGTTCAAACCTGATGTGTCAGACGTCAAGGCCTACAGATATCACAAAACACACAGCACTGCAGAACACTGGGAAGAGAGGGTAAAGGAGAGGGTAAAAGAGAGGGTAAAAGAGAGGAGAGGAATGATGTGTGAAAGTGTTACTATAATCCTCCTTATCCAATCACAGTGACCAGTAGGGCTGAGGTTGAACAGTCTGCATTTGCACAAAGAGCATATTGGGCATAGATGTCAAGTTGGGCATAGATGTCAAGTTTTGATTTACATGTCGTTGAGTTGTCAACTAACATCAATTCAACTTGAGCTCAACAAAAAATGTCACCAAGTCATTGGATTTAGGTTAAAAACGACTAATTGCCCTTATGTTGATGACTTTTTTGCAAATCCAATCAGTTTTCCACGTTGATTCAACGTCATCACATTGGTTTTCTTGGGGTTGAAATGACGTAGAAACAACGTTGATTCAACCAGTTTTTGCCCAGTGGGTAGCTAGGTCCAACATCAAGCCTCAAATGAAAAGACATCACCAGCATATTATATTCTACTCTATTCTACTCTACTCTATTCTACTCTACTCTATTCTACTCTGTTCTATTCTACTCTACTCTATTCTACTCTACTCTATTCTACTCTGTTCTATTCTACTCTACTCTATTCTACTCTACTCTATTCTACTCTGTTCTATTCTACTCTACTCTATTCTACTCTGTTCTATTCTACTCTACTCTATTCTACTCTATTCTACCCTATTATATTCTACTCTATTCTACTCCACTCTATTCTACTCTGTTCTATTCTACTCCACTCTATTCTACTCTGTTCCATTCTACTCTGTTCTATTATATTCTATTCTACTCGATTCTATTATATTCTACTCTATTTTATTTCTAGGAAGGACATTTATTTGTAGGAAGGACACAGAGAAACAGATTGCAGTGTGTGTGGAGTGGAGGGAGAGAAAAAAAGAGAGGTATAATCCCTCTTTCCCGGGAAAGAGAGGAGAGGAGAGCAGCAGGCAGACTAATACTACAGGAAACAGACCCAGACTCTCTCTGCTGTTGCCAGTCTGATAAACAACAACAGGAAACAGACCCAGACTCTCTCTGCTGTTGCCAGTCTGATAAACAACAACAGGAAACAGACCCAGACTCTCTCTGCTGTTGCCAGTCTGATAAACAACAACAGGAAACAGACCCAGACTCTCTCTGCTGTTGCCAGTCTGATAAACAACAACAGGAAACAGACCCAGACTCTCTCTGCTGTTGCCAGTCTGATAAACAACAACAGGAAACAGACCCAGACTCTCTCTGCTGTTGCCAGTCTGATAAACAACAACAGGAAACAGACCCAGACTCTCTCTGCTGTTGCCAGTCTGATAAACAACAACAGGAAACAGACCCAGACTCTCTCTGCTGTTGCCAGTCTGATAAACAACAATACGTTAGGGAAGCAGTGAGAGGATGACGTGTGAATAAATATGTCAGTGGTTGTAACGATGTGGTTTGGTTTGATTGTTTTGTCAGGAACATTTTGTCAGTAGGTTGTGACAATGTTTAAAACGTTGACGCTCCTCCCTCGAGAGTAGCACAATAAAACCTTCAATGAAATGAATCTTCACCTCAAACACACTTGACATTCAAGTCATTTGATTTGAAAGAAATGGATCTTAAAGAAGAGCCACACCCCAATCCCCTTACAGAGACTGTTCTGAGCCAGATTATGTGTGCGTGATGTGCGTGTGTGAATGCATGTAATCTTCGCTTCATTCAGAGTAGTCCCACTCCCCAAAAAAACTTTTCCATAATCAGATTGTAACAGCCCGAAAATGATTCTGGAAGACACCGAGTGGACCCATTGTCACACTGTAACCGTCTTTAACTCAGCCATGGGCTATTACTGTCATTTTCTATGAATACCCATAAGGCCTTGCTAGAGGAAGATGCTTTTCTATGAATACCCATAAGGCCTTGCTAGAGGAAGAGGCTTTTCTATGAATACCCATAAGGCCTTGCTAGAGGAAGAGGCTTTTCTATTAATACCCATAAGGCCTTGCTAGAGGAAGAGGCTTTTCTATGAATACCCATAAGGCCTTGCTAGAGGAAGAGGCTTTTCTATGAATACCCATAAGGCCTTGCTGGAGGAAGAGGCTTTTCTATTAATACCCATAAGGCCTTGCTAGAGGAAGAGTCTTTTCTATGAATACCCATAAGGCCTTGCTAGAGGAAGAGGCTGCATATAAGAGCCTATTAATAAGCCACGTCTGAAGGAATGTTGCCAAGCTTTAACTAGTCACCGACGTGTCTAAGGAGTCACTCTTCCATCGCTGAGATATTGTGTGCTCATTATTCTGTGGCACTATGACTAACCTTACCTCTGTAGCTCAATTGGTTGAGCATGGCGCTTGTAACGCCAGGGTAGTGGGTTCGATCGCCGGGACCACCCATACGTAAAAATGTATGCACGCATGACTGTAAGTCGCTTTGGATAAAAGCGTCTGCTAAATGGCATATTATTATTATTATTATTATATTTAGAATAGGGATCATCCTACTAGCGTGTGTTTGTGTGTGCGTGCTGTGAGTGGGTTTGTGAGCATATGTTGTGTGTGTAGTAAAACAGCAGACTGTGTAGGGTCAGACATTATTACCCTCATGAGTCATATGCAATAGATGTTTTTGTCTGTGTGTGTCTGTGTGTGTGTGTGTGTTGGTGTGTGTGTGTTTCCCTACAAGGGCAGCCATGTTGACCACCTTAATGGACGGCCTCCTCTGCTGCCTGACAGGGAAGTCGGCCAACGTCGTGGTTCCCATAGAAACCTCGGAACCCGCCGACGGCTACGAGTTCGTGGAGGTCAAACCGGGTCGTGTCCTGAGGGTACGACACATCATCCCAGAGCGGGAGGTGGTGGATGAGCCCAGCGGGCCGGGGGGAAGCGTCCACTGTAAGAGAAAGATCACAGTGTACCGTAACGGACAGCTACTGATAGAGAACCTGGGGGACGCGGTGAGACAGGAGCTGTTACATGCCCAGAACGGAGAAACAGAACGCAACTGTACCGTGGAGGTGGAGCTCGCGGATCCACCTTCCAATCCAACTCCCACCCCTGACTCCAAAGTGGACAAGACAGGGTCAGTGGTTGGAACAGGGGGAGCGGCGACATCTCCAGCCCCGACCCTCGGATCAGCCCCAGATCCGACCCAGCAGCCCCAGAAGCGGCGGCGGAAGCCCAAACGCACAGTGGTGATTGACAGCGAGAGGAAGATCACGTCGTGTAAGGGGACACATGCGGACGTGGCACTGTTCTTCGTGCACGGCGTGGGCGGTTCCCTCGACATCTGGGGCAGCCAGCTGGACTTCTTCTCCCGTCTGGGCTATGAGGTCATCGCGCCCGACCTGGCGGGTCACGGGGCGAGCTCGGCGCCTCAGATCGCGGCAGCGTACACTTTCTACGCCCTGGCTGAGGACATGAGGGCCATCTTTAAGAGATACGCACGGAAGAGGAATATCCTCATTGGACACTCCTACGGGTGAGAAGACGGAAGTGTGTTAGCTACAGACACTACATAATGAACATGACATAATGAACACGACATAATGAACACGACATAATGAACACGACATAATGAACACTACATAATGAACATTACATAATGAACACGACATAATGAACACGACATAATGAACACGACATAATGAACACGACATAATGAACACGACATAATGAACACGACATATTGAACACTACATAATGAACATGACATAATGAACACGACATAATGAACACGACATAATGAACACGACATAATGAACACGACATAATGAACACTACATAATGAACATGACATAATGAACACGACATAATGAACACGACATAATGAACACGACATAATGAACACGACATAATGAACACTACATAATGAACAAAACATAAAGGACCTCTGTCTTTTGATCTCCCAGACTGATATCTGATTTCTCTCTCTCTCTCTCTCTCTCTCTCTCTCTCTCTCTCTCTCTCTCTCTCTCTCTCTCTCTCTCTCTCTCTCTCTCTCTCTCTCTCTCTCTCTCTCTCTCTCTCTCTCTCTCTCTCTCTCTTCAATTAAATTCAATGTAAGGGCTTTATTGGCATGGGAAACGTATGTTAACATTGCCAAAGCAAGTGAAGTAGATAATAAACAAAAGTGAAATAAACAATAAAAAAATGTACAGTAAACATTACACTCTCTCTCCCGATCTCTCTCTTTCTGTCTCTCGCTCTCTCTATCTCTCTCTTTCTGTCTCTTGTTCTCTCTCTATCAATTCAATTCAATAGACTTTATTGACATGGCAAGTTAAATTACTTACATTGTCAAAGTATACATATAACAAAAATGGTAGGACCAACAGCAATAATAATAGTAGTAGTGGAAATGGGATTACCATTAACAGCAACTATCTCTCTCTTTCTGTCTCTCTCTTTCTGTCTGTCTGTCTCTCTCTCTCTGTTTCTCTCTCTTTGTCTCTCCCCCTTTCTGTCTCTCCCCCTTTCTGTCTGTCCCCCTTTCTGTCCCCCTTTCTGTCTGTCTGTCTGTCTGTCTGTCTGTCTGTCTGTCTGTCTGTCTGTCTGTCTGCAGTGTGTCGTTCTGTACGTTTCTGGCCCATGAGTACCCAGACCAGGTCCACAAGGTAGTGATGATTAACGGAGGAGGTCCCACAGCGCTGGAGCCCAGCCTCTGTTCCATCTTCAACCTGCCCACCTGTGTCCTGCACTGTCTCTCCCCCTGCCTCGCATGGAGCTTCCTCAAGTAAGAAACAGTGTGTGAGCCTTCCCTCCCAGCCAGTGGGGGTCAGTGCCGTTTCATTTGACAGCATATTGGATGACTGTCATTCATATTCCATTCACCCGGCTCAATGCTACATGGTACGTTTCGCTGTATACCCATCATGAGGTTGCTACAACCTAGCCTACAAATAAAAGTTTATAACGTAGGTGCACAGTTCGAGAGATAAATTGGGGTAATTAAGGTGACAGACAGTGGCACATTCAATACTGCCCTGCACACTTTTGCCTGCATCTAGCTGATCTGGGGTATAATCATTAGTCCAAACAGTTGCAAAACGATTTGTTTTTCAGTTAGGTCCCTCCCCGTTCCGTTTGCTTCCATTTAAGAAACGTTTTGCAACAGAATTGGCGGAATGAATACACCCCTGATCACCCGCACACACAGTTCACGTTCATAGCAGCCACATACAGCAACATCACATCTACGCGCTCTCCTCCTCTCACCTTTTCCCTTCGCTTGTGGACTTCAGTGCACAACACATCAGCTGTCTGTGATCAGGAGCAAAAACCTCTCCAAGCCAAACCGTCATACCATAACCGCTAAACCAGGGCTGCCAACTTTTGAAAAAATTTTGGAGTGAGATTTGCTATGTGAATTTCATTGCCTCCTGGCACAACCCCTAGACGGAGGTCTGGGGTCCTCCTCCAGGAAAACGCTTGTTTTAAAGCTCATTTCCTTATATTTTATGTATTTTGACATGGCTTAGGCCTATAACCAGGGTGGAAAATAATATTTCTCTCTTTATGTTTCCCAGGTGCTGGATGTTTAAAAATGTTGTTGTTATAACAGTTCATTTCTCAAAATCACCCAACCTTCAAGAAAAATCGAATAGATCAATATGCAGATGGTTTATGACTACTGATCTTGTGATCAAAATGTGATGCGTTTATGAGTTGGGAGTCCCCCTACCATCTCTGCCTAGCATGTGCACAAACTAAAATGTCAAAAATTAAATTTGTGGCCGGGAGCATTTAACATCCAATGCTTATTTGTATGACTTATTCAAAACTGTCCATGAATAGCTGTAAAAATATATAGCCTCATATAATTCATTATCAAAGACACAAGTAGGCATATCAGATTTCAAATATGTGATTACACTGGCAACATTGGGAAGTAGTGGAATAATACAATACGTCTGGTGAATACCAGTAGTGTTGTTGCTGACAAGCACACATTAATTAACCAATATTTTAGCCCTTGTTAAGAATTGTAATTCCACTGATCAGACTAAATAAAGTAAATAGATATTAAAATCTCCTGAAGACTAGATGACATAAATCTGCCCCTACACCCTAACCATTTAAAAATATATATTTATTGTCCCTCCTCTAGAATCAAACACTTTTGGGTTCACAATCTGTTTGGCAAAATAATTGTCATAGTTACAAGTCAGGTCACCCTACCACACTTCCCTGCTAAAACATCCTGTAGGTCTGTCTGCTGCCTTTTCATTGTCACAGCCTAATGCCAATCACCAAACGAGAGGACTAATGCAAGTGTATATTAAATCGACTTACTACATGCTATCAAATGGCTGCATTCTGCAATAGGGACGGGAGTAACAGCAACCTAATTTAGTTTATAACATTGTACATAAAACAGCGCTACCGTGCTGCTCTTTTTAATGTTTTATAAACTCAGCGGAGAACGTTCTCTCTCCATTCAGC
This sequence comes from Coregonus lavaretus, assembly GCF_964263955.1. Taxonomy (NCBI): domain Eukaryota; kingdom Metazoa; phylum Chordata; class Actinopteri; order Salmoniformes; family Salmonidae; genus Coregonus; species Coregonus lavaretus. Next base: position 60,976,376 of record NC_139993.1, on the reverse strand, counting down.
TCCACTTTACTCTCGAGGGGTGTTTCTTTCAAATGCGCATCCAATCCACTTGATTCCTTACATAACTAGACCAATCATATGTGCCGCGGTTCACAGTGCTGTGACAAGACAAGACAATGAAGCAGGTTCCGCTCATGATGTTACATTGCAGGCTCAGACGCTCCGATTTCAAAACGACTTGGAGGCAGCACAGTTGAAAAGTTAATGCACTGACAATAAAAGCAGTACTTTTCAATGAGGGAGATACACTCATACACAAAAGTATGTCGACACCCCTTCAAATGTGTGGTTTCAGCTATTTCAGCCACACCTGTTGCTGACAGGTGTATAAAATCGAGCACACAGCCATGCAATCTCCATAGGCTAACATTGGCTGTAGAATGGCCTTACTGAAGAGCTCAGAGACTTTCAACGTGGCACTGTCACCAACAAGTCAGTTCATCACATTTCTGCCCTGCCAGAGCTGCCCCGGTCTACTGTAAGTGCTGTTATTGTGAAGTGGAAACTTCTAGGAGCAACAACAGCTCCGCTGCGAAGTGGTAGGCCACACAAACTCACAGAACGGGACCGCGTAAAAATCATCTGTCCTCGGTTGCAACACTCACTACCGAGTTCCAAACTGCCTCTGGAAGCAACGTCGGCACAAGAACTGTTTCAATGGCCGAGCAGCTGCACACAAGCCTAAGATCACCATGTGCAATGCAAAGCGTCGGCTGGAGTTGTGTAAAGATCGCCGCCATTGGACTCTGAAACAGTGGAAACGCGTTCTCTGGAGTGATAAATCACGCTTCACCATCTGGTAGTCCGACGGACGACTCTGGGTTTGGCGGATGTCAGGAGAACGTTACCTGCCCGAATGCATAGTGGCAACTGTAAAGTTTGGTGGAGGAGGAATAATGGTTTGGGGCTGGTTTTCATGGTTCGGGCTAGGCCCCTTAGTTGAAGGGAAATCTTAATGCTACAGCATACAATTACATTATAGACAATTCTGTGCTTCCAACTTTGTGGCAACAGCTTGGGGAAGGCCCTTTCCTGTTTCAGCATGACAATGCCCCCGTGCACAAAGCGAGGTCCATACAGAAATGGTTTGTTGAGATCGGCGTGGAAGAACTTGGCTGGCCTGCACAGAGCCCTGACCTCAACCCCATCGAACACCTTTGGGATGAATTGGAACGCCGACTTCGAGCCAGGCCTAATCGCCCAACATCAGTGCCCGACCTCACTAATGCTCTTGTGGCTGAATTGAAGCATGTTAGCTAGTGGAAAGCCTTCCCAGAAGAGTGGAGGCTGTTGTAGCAGCAAAGGGTGGACCAACTCTATATTAATGCCCATGATTTTCTAATGAGATGTCCATATACTTCTGGTCATGTAGTATATAAGAGGTGTGGCATGTGAAGAGGGTCAAATGCGTGTGTCTTATGGCCAATGCGTGAGAGTTGGCTACACACAGCCTACATCGTTGTCACAATGTTAACGTTATAGTTAACAAACTAGAACTAACGCGTTAGTAAACCCACAATCTAATCTATGTGTACAGTCACTCAGTACAGTGTACAGCAAGCAGTTACCCCGGCGGGCCTCTGGTGGCAATACTTTTATAAAACCGAAAGCTTACCTTGACTTGGAAGAGTTGCAGTGTTGGATAGCCTTAGCCAGCTAGCTAACATAAATAGCATTCCTCTCTGTTTGAGTCAGGTTGTTGAGTAGGCTAAATTAGCTGCATTAGCTAAGTAAGTGAAAGGTAAACTCTGAAGAAGAAAAAATACAAAAACTCTCTCTCTCTCCCTCAAACTTAATTTGTTCAAAACTGTTCAACTATTGTCTTTCGCAGCGCTAGCTAGCTGTAGCTTATGCTTTCAGTACCAGATTCATTCTCTGATCCTTTGATTGGGTGGACAACATGTCAGTTCATACTGCAAGAGCTCTGATAGGTTGGAGGATGTCCTCCGGAAGTTGTCATAATTACTGTGTAAGTCTATGGAAGGGGGTGAGAGCCGTGGTTTTGTATTGAAGTCAATGTAGGGCGGAAAATATCTGTGTTCCGGCTACATCATGGTGCTACCCTATAGAGTGTTGTTGAGGCTACTGTAGACCATTGCAAAACAGTGTTAATCAGTTATTTGGTGACATATATTTTGTATAGTTTTATCTAAAAAGGATAACTTTTGTTAATGTTTCACAAAAACAAAAAAGGAAATTTCCTGAGTAGGATGGTGCTCCCCTTCCTCCTCTGAGGAGCCTCTGCCCAGGCCTACTTCAATACAGTCAAACTTCTGTATAAAGAGCTTTCAGCCTGTGTTGTTCAAGTATGATATCTTACGCTCCTCCACTCTCTCTCTCTCCTCAAGTATGATATCTTACGCTCCTCCACTCACTCTCTCTCCTCAAGAATGATATCTTACGCTCCTCCACTCTCTCTGTCCTCAAGTATGATATCTTACGCTCCTCCACTCACTCTCTCTCCTCAAGTATGATATCTTACGCTCCTCCACTATCTCTCTGTCCTCAAGTATGATATATTACGCTCCTCCACTCTCTCTCTCTCTCCTCAAGTATGAATTCTTACGCTCCTCCACTCTCTCTCTCTCCTCAAGTATGATATCTTACGCTCCTCCACTCTCTCTCCTCAAGTATGATATCTTATGCTCCTCCACTCTCTCTCACTCCTCAAGTATGATATCTTACGCTCCTCCACTCTCTCTCTCTCCTCTGCCTCCCTCAGGGCTGGGTTTGCCCGTCAGGGTGCGAAGGAGAAGCAGCTGTTGAAAGACAACAATGCTTTCAACGTGTCTTCCTTCGTGCTGCGTGCCATGATGAGTGGCCAGTACTGGCCTGAAGGCGACGAGGTGTACCACGCAGAGATCACAGTGCCCATCCTGCTGGTGCACGGCATATACGACAAGTTTGTGCCCGTGGAGGAGGATCAACGAATGGCAGAGGTGAGAGGAAAACCTTAACGCTAACCCTAACTTTAAACCTAACTCTAAGCCTAGGTTTAAACATAAAACCTGAACCTAATCTAACCTCCCTGCCTCCACTCAGATCCTGTTGCTGGCCTTCCTGAAGATAATCAATGAGGGCAGTCACATGGTGATGATGGAGTGTCCCGAGAGCGTCAACACCCTCCTACACGAGTTCTTCCTCTGGGAGCCTGACTCCCTGCCCAAATCCAAACCCCGCCCCGAAATCGCCGCCAAGAGACCCGAAACCGCCAAGATCCCCACCGCATCCAACGGGGGAGCAACACCAGAAAGCAAAGCCAAGACCAAGTAACCCAGAGGGGGATGGATGTGTGTTATTGACTCCAGTCAAAGCTGACACAGCCAGTGGTGTGACTGTCGACCATGGCTGGTTGTGCTAGGCATGTCTCCTCAGGTGCAGGGAGCTGGTTTGAACTGGTTCTGAGCTGGTTTGAACTGGTTCTGAGTTGGTTTGAGGTGGGATTTGAGGAGGTGGAACACAGCACACAGGGTCAGACGGGACCATATTGGGTCTAAGTCTGAGCCACTGCGCCACAACAGAGAGGAAGGACAGGAGGGCTGGCAGGTATGGATGGACAGAGGGACGTAAATGAGGACAACAGGGGAGGTCTATTGTATTGTTCCTGGTCCTGTTCTGATTGAGTGACTGGTCCCTGACTGGGGCTGGAGACAGCTCTGAAGAGGTGCTGAGTTGGGGAGGATGGTCATGGTCAATCTGGTAATGGTATTGGTTTTGTGTGTTGCCGCTGTGTGGTACCAGGACCCAGGTGTAGACTCACTCCCCTGCGATGGCTTGTCAGTTGCCCAACCAGTGGAAATGTCAGAACATGGGTGGATCAGAGAGCGAAAAATAATGTATTGGAAGGGATCAACTGACACAGGAAAATAACTAGCCAAGAAGACTGCTTGTTAGGCCCAGATTCAGTCAGTTCCAGGGCTAACCCGCGATAACTGACAACTGCTGCGTAGCTGTTTCATTGTTTTTTGTTTAGGCGATGTCAGAGGTGTTAGCTGCGTTGGAGCTGTCAAATCTGTGAGCGGCTGCTCTTGTCGTCATTGTCACAAAACCACACACATTCTTAAATCCCACCCACATTAGATGTTCAGAAATAATGACTCAGATTTGGAAATCATGAAACAAAAATAATGAGGATTTCTATCAGTCTTAGAGGTGTAGATTACATCTCATCCCAGTGTTCCAACTTGTAACAGGGCTGCATGGGGTTATTACTAATGCTACTCGGCACATCCAATGGCGATGTCCACGATGGGTATATAACGCCAGGAGCCGCTTGCTGATTTGACAGCTCCAACGCAGTTACACCTCCGACATCGCCTAAATTAAAAACAATGCAACTGCTATGCAGTTTGTTGGTTATCGCGGGTTAAGGCAGAACTGATTGAATCTAGCCCTTAGACTACTCACGCCAAAGGGGATCCAATGGTTGTGACAAGCAACACAGAAACCCCAGAACCAACTTCTGTTTCCTTACAGTACTTCTGCACATGGGGGGTTAAATATTTAAGACTTCACAACATTGTGACTGAAGTTGAATGAGACCATTTAAAATGATGTATGACGATCAATGCTGCTTTTTTGAGAACTAGCCTACTACAATTTTATTTATGCAGCATTCATACAGTTTTTAAAAGCACTTCCCTGTCAGAATGATTACAATGGACAAGCAAACTATGTTTTGCTTTATCTAAAGATGCAGAGTAACAACTTTGAGGGACCGGAGAAAGACCAATGTTTGACTGTCCTACAAAGTCTCCTTCTGTATTTTATGGGGAAACAAATATGTTTCTTATTGGCTGCTGGTTACCTGGGAAACACACAGGGGCAGATGTGTGTTTTGGCCCTTTAAGAAGGAGAATTATACTGAATCCTAGCATTATATTTCTCACCAAAACTATGCTAAACAATGATGATTGTTTGCCTGTTTTCCAGGTAAAAGTAATATAAGCTATGAAAATGATATGGTACACCAAAAATTGCTTACAATCTGAGAATTCTTCAGTGCCACATAGCAAGTTCTCTCTGTCGTGTAACTAGCATCCCTTGGTGGATGAACATGTCAGGAGAAGCGCTGTTTTGTGTCTGATAAGTGTCACAAAGACTGCATTGAATAACATCAGTGTATAAAATACTGTATAGCTTTAGGCCTTGAATCAATCCGTAGCACTGAAGATCCGCGCTACAGCGCTCTAGAAATCTAAAGGCAATGTTCCCGCATTCGCGGAGGCTGCATTCATGGTAAACGCTGCATATGTCGGCTCAATTGAAAATTACCTTTACATTTAAATTGAGCTACAGTGCGGATCTTCAGCGCTACGGATTGAATCAACCCCTTACTCTTTAGCTAGGTGTGCACCAGTGGAGGCTGCTGAGGGGAGGACGGCTCATAAGAATGGCTGGAAAGGAGCGAATGGAATGGCATCAAACAAATGGAAACCATGGAAACCCTGTGTTTGATGTATTTGATACCATTCCACCAATTCCGCTCCAGCCATTACCTCGAGCCCGTCCTCCCCAATTAAGGTGCCACCAACCTCCTCTGAATGATGACCTCCTCCTGTATTCCACAGGACAGGTGGTGTCAGGATGCTGTCCTGTCCAATAAGACTGTTACTGAAACTATTTGGTTTAACTCTGGTCTTACCACTGCAACAGTCCAGTTGCTTCAAAACAATCACTATCCCATTTCCGTTTGTCGACCCCTGTAATGTAGTAGTGTAAAGCCCTCTGTTACTGTTGGTTATAGAACAGTCAGTAGCAGTGGAGGCTGCTGAGGGGAGGACGGCTCATAATAATGTCTGGAACGGAGCGAATGGAACGGCATCAAACACATGGAAACCATAGAAACCACGAACCCGTCCTCCCCATTTAAGGTGCCACCAACCTCCTGTGGTCAGTAGGTCACCCAAAAACAGCAATATGCATTTTGAAAACATAACGCTTCACTGGGCCGTGAGTATAATATTTATACGATATGCAACTTTTACTTGCAAATAATGATGATTATATATGTCTTGATGCTGAAAATGAGTGAACAGGAGTGAATTAATCAAATTGAGAATTGAGTTCTCGCTAGTCAAATGTGTTTAGCTTTTATGATCCTCAGTTATGTTCTCATTGGAACTCGACTCAGAATTGAAATCATGAATGGTTCTGAATCTGTGTAGACTATCAGTATCCCATTTGTGCACATGTGCGTCTTTAAATGTGTTACTGTGTTCGCTTTTGATATTGATTTCAGAAATGGAGTGCTGAAAGAATGTTCAGTTCACCAAAATAAAATCAGAGGAATATTACACCATGTAATCATTTAAAATGTTTAAAAGCCAGGTGTTACAAATGTATTTTCTGTGTTAGAATCACATGCAGTTTCAAGCTACAAGTAGTGAGTATTTGTCAAACTACAAGTAGCGAGTATTTGGCAAGCTACAAGTAGTGAGTATTTGTCAAGCTACAAGTTGTGAGTATTTGGCAAGCGAGTATTTGCCAAGCTACAAGTAGCAAGTATTTGTCAAGCTACAAGTAGCAAGTATTTGGCAAGCTACAAGTAGTGAGTATTTGGCAAGCTACAAGTAGAGTATTTGTAAAGCTACAAGTAGTGAGTATTTGTCAAGTGAGTATTTGTCAAGCTACAAGTAGTGAGTATTTGTCAAGCTACAAGTAGTGAGTATTTGTCAAGCTACAAGTAGTGAGTATTTGTCAAGCTACAAGTAGTGAGTATTTGCACTATGTACTGTGCTTAACACTAGAATGAACGAGAGATATGCCTTTGCTACAGTGGAAACCATTTAGGTGGTGACAAGTGGACGCAGTCTACTCATCCAATAGAAGTGTCCTGTACTTGGGCGACACCTTGTGTCTGGCGGGAGTATTGCAGTTTGAAGAAACTGGTGGTTATCCACCCTAATGCAGTTACATCACATAGATGTCCAGGTTAGGATTCAAAGCTTATACCATTAAATTCACTAGCAAATCTATAGAACGGAGTGGTTTAAATGGCTAAGGCTGCTTGGTTTGAGCCAGTTTACATACTTGCTCTGTCATTTAGCAGATACTGTTGTCCAGTGTGACTTACAGTCAGCGTTCAGCACTCCGCAGTAAATATTTTCTTCTGATCAAAGCATTAGACCAACTGGAAGGAGGTGGACATTGTGTCCAAACAGCCGAGGCGCAGCAGCCTAAATATCTTCAGAAGATTTTGAATTCACTGTGAAACGTTTTGACACTGCTTTATTTCAGAACAAAAGTGTACTGCTTAATCTAAATTAATATACAGGTTTGATGTATGCTTATGATAGTACAGAAAATAGCTAACCTAATATTAAAATGACAGCATCCACTTAACCATTATCAATATATACTAATATGCAAAAAAAAAAAAAGAAGAAACCTCTAGTTTGAAAACAGCAATGTAGTGCAAAGTTTGCCATTTACTTTGCTTGTCAAAATATCACACATTTTTTGCAATTTCCAACACAGCTTACCTTACCATGGCCACAATACATAATTTAGGGCTCTATTCAATCCGTATTGCTGAAGCGTTACAGATTTCGTGATCGAAATGTAAAGGTCATTTCCAATTGAGCCAACACTTGCAGTGTTGACCGTGAATGCCGTCTCCGCCAAAGCAGGAATATTGCCTTAAAAAATTCAATTGGGCTTTTGTGCTGAATTTCCGTGATACGGATTGAAAAAAAAGCCCTTAGTTTGAATCTGAAAACATGCCAGGTCATAATTTTACAGAAATAAAGCTATAAAAATCTTAATATGAAACATTTTTAAAAATGGCATAAAAATCTATTCAAAACACATGTCAACTTCAAATGAAAGCTTTACATGTATAATACATTCAAGAAGTAATTAAACCAAGTATACCAATATAAACTCTCCTATATCTCTCTATTTTTTGGGGTATACTACCGATGGTCTATTGACCACTGACCACTAACACTGTAAAAGGCACTGAAGTACTAATATCCCATTCAAGTGTCTTTATATAGGTTCTGTCACACCTCCAGGGTAACAGCAGGGCCGTTACTAGCCCCGTCCAGAGGGGTTTTCTCTGTAGGGCTACCTGGCTCATTAGCCTCATCCTCCTTGCCCTCTGCTGCGGCACCTGCTTCTTTCCCTGCCACTAGGGGAGTGCTCTCTACTGCCTCCTTCACCACCGCTTCCCCCTGCTGGGTGGCTGTGGCAGCGCTGGCAGGCTGCTCTGCCTCGGTCTCGTTGATGACCTGGACGTAGTCAGCTTCTTCAGCTGGGGCGGTGGCTGGCTGCTTCACTTCCCCATTCTGAACAGGAAACGACCCCTCCACGGCGTCATAAAGAAACTGGTACTGCTCCTGACGGGGTGACACGCAGAGACAGACAGACAGCGGTGAGAGAGAGAACCATACAAACAGTCACCCTTCTAAGGACAATCCGCATTAGACATTGGCTGAATTAGATGATAAACTGCCTTGAACAGAAACCAATACATAGTCCTACTGCATGTTGCATCTGACCCATTTACGACCATTTACGTCATACACACAATACAATGTGGAAACCTGCTACAGTGTTTGTTCAGACCAGGGTAGAGTAGGCCTATGTTTGTCCTACTTACCAGGCTGTGGATCATGCCCTGCCTCTCCTTGCGCAGAGCCTTGGCCACCTGGAACACGTCCACCAGTTTCTCTGTCTCAGCACTGTCCATGATGTTCCACAACGCACAGAAGATCCCGGAGCGAGACGAGCCATCACTGCGAGAGAGGAAAGAGGGATGGAGGGATTGACTCAGTAAAGAATAGGGCATTGACTCATTTTACAAATCCAGATGCCTCCAAGTGTAGGCAGACATGTAAACAATACTATTCAAGGTTATGTACTTTCCCTTGATGTTAGAATGGCTCTGAGACGGTGACTCACTTGCAGTGGACCACAACAGGCAGGATCCTCTCTGGCTTGCTGTTGCCATAGCCACAGGTCTGCTTGATGTTCTTGATCATGTCCGTAAAATCCTGAGGCTTCTCTGGGAGTTCTCGACCCGCCCACTTCAGGAACTGGTACTGTTTCACCTGCTGACTCTCTTTCCTCTGTAGGGACAGGATAATTTATTTATTTTTTAAATCAAATTTTATTGGTCACATGTGCCAAATACAACAGGTGTAGACTTTACAGTGAAATGCTTACTTAAGAGCCCATTCCCAACAGTGCAGAATTAAAAAATAAGAAAAATATTTGCTAAATCAAAAAGGAAATAGTAACACAACACAAACAATAAAGAGGCTAAATACAGGAAGTACCAGTACTGAGTCAATGTGCAGAGGTATGAGGTAATGACGAGGCTAAATACAGGAAGTACCAGTACTGATCAATGTGCAGGAGTACAGTGGGGGAAAAAAGTATTTAGTCAGCCACCAATTGTGCAAGTTCTCCCACTTAAAAAGATGAGAGAGGCCTGTAATTTTCATCATAGGTACACGTCAACTATGACAGACAAAACGAGAAAAAGAAATCCAGAAAATCACATTGTAGGATTTTTAATGAATTTATTTGCAAATTATGGTGGAAAATAAGTATTTGGTCAATAACAAAAGTTTCTCAATACTTTGTTATATACCCTTTGTTGGTAGTGACACAGGTCAAATGTTTTCTGTAAGTCTTCACAAGGTTTTCACACACTGTTGCTGGTATTTTGGCCCATTCCTCCATGCAGATCTCCTCTATAGCAGTGATGTTTTGGTGCTGTCGCTGGGCAACACGGACTTTCAACTCCATCCAAAGATGTTCTATGGGGTTGAGATCTGGAGACTGGCTAGGCCACTCCAGGACCTTGAAATGCTTCTTACGAAGCCACTCCTTCATTGCCCGGGCAGTGTGTTTGGGATCATTGTCATGCTGAAAGACCCAGCCACGTTTCATCTTCAATGCCCTTGCTGATGGAAGGAGGTTTTCACTCAAAATCTCACGATACATGGCCCCATTCATTCTTTCCTTTACACAGATCAGTCGTCCTGGTCCCTTTGCAGAAAAACAGCCCCAAAGCATGATGTTTCCACCCCCATGCTTCACAGTAGCTATGGTGTTCTTTGGATGCAACTCAGCATTCTTTGTCCTCCAAACACGACGAGTTTTTACCAAAAAGTTATATTTTGGTTTCATCTGACCATATGACATTCTCCCAATCCTCTTCTGGATCATCCAAATGCACTCTAGCAAACTTCAGACGGGCCTGGACATGTACTGGCTTAAGCAGGGGGACACATCTGGTACTGCAGGATTTGAGTCCCTGGCGGCGTAGTGTGTTACTGATGGTAGGCTTTGTTACTTTGGTCCCAGCTCTCTGCAGGTCATTCACTAGGTGCCCCCGTGTGGTTCTGGGATTTTTGCTCACCGTTCTTGTGATCATTTTGACCCCACGGGGTGAGATCTTGCGTGGAGCCCCAGATCGAGGGAGATTATCAGTGGTCTTGTATGTCTTCCATTTCCTAATAATTGCTCCCACAGTTGATTTCTTCAAACCAAGCTGCTTACCTATTGCAGATTCAGTCTTCCCAGCCTGGTGCAGGTCTACAATTTTGTTTCTGGTGTCCTTTGACAGCTCTTTGGTCTTGGCCATAGTGGAGTTTGGAGTGTGACTGTTTGAGGTTGTGGACAGGTGTCTTTTATACTGATAACAAGTTCAAACAGGTGCCATTAATACAGGTAACGAGTGGAGGACAGAGGAGCCTCTTAAAGAAGAAGTTACAGGTCTGTGAGAGCCAGAAATCTTGCTTGTTTGTAGGTGACCAAATACTTATTTTCCACCATAATTTGCAAATAAATTCATTAAAAATCCTACAATGTGATTTTCTGGAGAAAAAAAATCTCAAATTGTCTGTCATAGTTGACGTGTACCTATGATGAAAATTACAGGCCTCTCTCATCTTTTTAAGTGGGAGAACTTGCACAATTGGTGGCTGACTAAATACTTTTTTTCCCCACTGTAAATTGATTTGCATTTTTACCCACTGTACCATTACTGAGTCAATGTGCAGGAGTACCAGTACTGAGTCAATGTGCAGAGGTATGAGGTAGATGAGGTAATTGAGGTAATACAGTACATGGGTAACACCAAGTCGAGTTCAGCTTCACTTTATTTACCTTTCATAATATGGACCATGGTCTTTCTTGGATTCAATGACCAATATTAAAACAGTGACAAGGTACACACATAAACACATTTAATTTCCTTTAAGTTCTTAATGAAGAGACTTTTTTTTAAAGTTGGACGAGAGTAATCACATTGTCTGACTGTCTGACGTCCATAAGTGTAAACAGCCCTAGACATTCCCTATGGTTAGTTACCGGTTACCTTAGGGTGACGGAGTTGGATACTGCGAGTGGTGTAAGCAGGGAGGGTTTCTGTGGCTGTCAACTCCACCTCGATGTCCCTGAAGGTTTTCTTCTCATCTCCCCAGTACGCTGAACAGAACTCCTACGCATGCAGAGAGAAAGACAGACTCACTCAAACAACACATCCACACAATGCATTAGAATAGCACTACTGTATAACAGAGGTTCTTAGAAACCCCCCTTGTTGTGTATAACAGAGGTTCCTAGAAACCCCCTTTGTTGTGGGACCCACCTGGTCTCCCTCTGTGAGGTCTGACAGCATGACGATGGTTTTGACCCTCTTCTGGAAGACCATCTGCCAGAAGTCTGCTGTGGTGTCGGCTAGAGGGCCCTGGGCTGCAATCAGACTCTTCTGACACCAGTAACCCTGAGCGAGATGAACACACTTTAATGGTTCATTGGCCAGGATTCAATCCCATTTCGCTTTTTGTCGGCTATGCGCCATTTGAAGGTAATTCCCTATTGAACCGTCATATGCAGCGTTTACCGTGAATGCAGTCTGACAAAGCATGATCTGAATGAATCCTGCCCCTAGTTTCAGTTAGATTTAACACACATTTATTGTAATAAAACTCATAATGCTGACGAGTGAAAATCCTTTTGAGTGAAATCCCTTTGTCACATCTATAATATTGTGTTCGTTAAATTACTTAAAATTTATAAAATGTAAAATGTTGTATGTACATCTATGTGTGTGGCGTTGATGTATTTGGTGGACTCCTCGTCCTCTTCGTCTGAAGAGTCATCATCATCATCATCATCGTCCTGGTCATGGCTGCCGTCATCCTCCAGCTTCACCAGAACCCTGTTGTAGTCGTCTGATTGGAATTGATTCAAATACTAGTCAGTTTAGGAAGTGAAATTTACCGGAGGAACTCTTCAAGTAAGAATTCTTAAAGTGGAACTGAAAGCGTTTTAGCAACATGACATCTTATTACATTCTGTTCATATACACCCAAAGGAAGAATATGACACCTTTTAAAAAAGCTAAGCTAGCACTTAGATATAGTCATTTTCATGTTTTCATAAATTCATAGAATGTTTGGGAATGACGTATAGTAAGACATTTGTGAAAATTCTATAGTAATATAGTGTGGGAAAGCGGCCATGCTTTTGGACAATTCATATAACTAAACTGAAATGAATTATTATTAAGAGGTTCCCTATTGACAACTAACTATACTGTGCTGGGTCTGGCTGAATACTGTACTCACATGGAATAACAGAAGAGTAGCGATTCTTCTTCTTGTTCTCCTCGTTGATCCCCGTGTTGAATGTCCGCCAATTCTTGTACCGTGGAAGTCTCTACATCACAGAACGGTCAGAGAAAACTATTTGAGTAAGAAGTACTCTGATAGCACATGTATTCCATAGGAAAGACGGGAATGGAACAGTAGATGGGAAGAAGGAAAGTCAATGACAGAGGAAATAAATGAGAGAGGGAAGGAAGAATGGATGAATGGACAGGAAGTAATAACAGAACGAATAAGTCAATAAGGTAGACTGACCTGGAACTCTGCCTCAAGCAGAGAGGGCTCGTTACCGGGGTCTCTCTGTTTGAGCGTGCCCAGTGTGGGGTGCAGCTCTGCCAGGGAGATCTCTGTCTCTCCAAACTGGTTATGTTCTATCAGGGCCTGGTGGATCAGGATGTACTGAGCCTGACCGGACACACAGGTTAATACACACATTAATACTTAATAATACACAGATTAATACACACATTAATACTTAATAATACACAGGTTAATACACACATTAATACTTAATAATATACAGGTTAATACACACATTAATACTTAATAATACACACAGGTTAATACACACATTAATACTTAATAATACACACAGGTTAATACACACATGAATACTTAATAATACACACAGGTTAATACACACATTAATACTTAATAATACACACAGGTTAATACACACATTAATACTTAATAATACACACAGGTTAATACACACATTAATATTTAATAATACCCACAGGTTAATACACACATTAATACTTAATAATACACACAGGTTAATACACACATTAATACTTAATAATACACACAGGTTAATACACACATTAATACTTAATAATACACACAGGTTAATACACACATTAATACTTAATAATACACACAGGTTAATACACACATTAATACTTAATAATACACACAGGTTAATACACACATGAATACTTAATAATACACACAGGTTAATACACACATGAATACTTAATAATACACACAGGTTAATACACACATTCATACTTAATAATACACACATGTTAATACACACATTCATACTTAATAATACACACAGGTTAATACACACATTCATACTTAATAATACACACAGGTTAATACACACATGAATACTTAATAATACACACAGGTTAATACACACATTAATACTTAATAATACACACATGTTAATACACAGTTTAATACTTAATAATACACACAGGTTAATACACACATTAATACTTAATAATACACACAGGTTAATATGCACTTTAATACTTAATAATACACACAGTTTAATACACACATTAATACTTAATAATACACACAGGTTACTACACACATTAATACTTAATAATACACACAGGTTAATATACACATTAATACTTAATAATACACACAGGTTAATACACACATTAATACTTAATAATACACACAGGTTTTAATACACACACACACATCTATCTCATAGTCTAATGGATAGAATCTCATAGTCTAATGTGATGACAACTTACCTCCACTTGAACCATGAGGCATCTCTGGCGCCGGAGCTTGACCACGTATCCGTAGATGTCCACTCTGCCCTCGGCCTCCAGCCCCTCCATCATGGCATCGATGCCCATGTAGGTGCCTGTTCTTCCCACTCCAGCACTGCACCAAGTCACATTAATAACAATCACTTTAACACAAATATCTCATTCTGGACACAAAACTCCCAAACAGTATAGAAAAATGGCAACAAAAAAAAACACATTTTGTATAAAGAGAGTACAACAAATTACAAGTGCAATCCTGTGTGTGTGTTTGTGTGGTTTCCTACCTGCAGTGTATGACTATGGGTCCACTGAAGAGGTTCTTGAAGGCGTTGACGCGTCGCCGCAGCTTCAGGAGGAGGTGTGGCTCTCCGGGCACGCCGTGGTCTGGCCAGCTGGTGAACTGGATATGGGTCACCTCTCTCTCTGCACTCTTCTCCCTCTTCTACACACACACACACACACACACACACACACACACACATACAAGTGTAGGATCTTAATTTGACCAGTATCACAGCAGGAAAATTATCCTGCAGCAACAGGAAATGTGAATTATTGGGTGGATGGATTATAATTAATGGACATTTTTGTAGGAGTTGATATATTTTTAGCTATGGCAAATAAAGTCTGACATTTTAAAGTGGAAATTACTAACTTTGGAAGCCTTTTTAAAACTTGAATACACTACAAGTTTGCATTTCCTGCTGTGCAGGACATTTCCTGCAACAACAGGGTGATCAAGATCCTTCATCTGTACAGTGAGGGAAAAAAGTATTTGATCCCCTGCTGATTTTGTACGTTTGCCCACTGACAAAGAAATGATCAGTCTATAATTTTAATGGTAGGTTCATTTGAACAGTGAGAGACAGAATAACAACAAAAAAATCCAGAAAAACGCATGTCAAAAATGTTATAAATTGATTTGCATTTTAATGAGGGAAATAAGTATTTGACCGCCTCTCAATCAGAAAGATTTCTGGCTCCCAGGTGTCTTTTATACAGGTAACGAGCTGAGATTAGGAGCACACTCTTAAAGGGAGTGCTCCTAATCTCAGTTTGTTACCTGTATAAAAGACACCTGTCCACAGAAGCAATCAATCAATCAGATTCCAAACTCTCCACCATGGCCAATACCAAAGAGCTCTCCAAGGATGTCAGGGACAAGATTGTAGACCTACACAAGGCTGGAATGGGCTACAAGACCATCGCCAAGCAGCTTGGTGAGAAGGTGACAACAGTTGGTGCGATTATTCGCAAATGGAAGAAACACAAAAGAACTGTCAATCTCCCTCGGCCTGGGGCTCCATGCAAGATCTCACCTCGTGGAGTTGCAATGATCATGAGAACGGTGAGGAATCAGCCCAGAACTACACGGGAGGATCTTGTCAATGATCTCAAGGCAGCTGGGACCATAGTCACCAAGAAAACTATTGGTAACACACTACGTCGTGAAGGACTGAAATCCTGCAGCGCCCGCAAGGTCCCCCTGCTCAAGAAAGCACATATACAGGCCCGTCTGAAGTTTGCCAATGAACATCTGAATGATTCAGAGGAGTACTGGGTGAAAGTGTTGTGGTCAGATGAGACCAAAATCGAGCTCTTTGGCATCAACTCAACTCGCCGTGTTTGGAGGAGGAGGAATGCTGCCTATGACCCCAAGAACCCCATCCCCACCGTCAAACATGGAGGTGGAAACATTATGCTTTGGGGGTGTTTTTCTGCTAAGGGGACAGGACAACTTCACCGCATCAAAGGGATGATGGACGGGTCATGTACCGTCAAATCTTGGGTGAGAACCTCCTTCCCTCAGCCAGGGCATTGGAAATGGGTCGTGGATGGGTATTCCAGCATGACAATGACCCAAAACACACGGCCAAGGCAACAAAGGAGTGGCTCAAGAAGAAGCAAATTAAGGTCCTGGAGACCTTAATCCCATAGAAAATCTGTGGAGGGAGCTGAAGGTTTGAGTTGCCAAACGTCAGCCTCGAAACCTTAATGACTTGGAGAAGATCTGCAAAGAGGAGTGGGACAAAATCCCTCCTGAGATGTGTGCAAACCTGGTGGCCAACTACAAGAAACGTCTGACCTCTGTGATTGCCAACAAGGGTTTTGCCACCAAGTATTAAGTCATGTTTTGCAGAGGGGTCAAATACTTATTTCCCTCATTAAAATGTAAAATCAATTTATAACATTTTTGACATGCGATTCTCTGGATTTTTTGTTGTTATTCTGTCTCTCACTGTTCAAATAAACCTACCATTAAAATTATAGACTGATCATGTCTTTGTCAGTGGATCATGTCTTCCCTCGCTGTATAGGGGTGCATGGGGTGATCAGCCAACTTCATACAATTTGTGTCTTTATCCTAATCAGACATTCAGTGGTTTGATATATCATTTTAGTTCAGTTTTGGCAGTTGTGACAGAGTATCTCTATCAAGAGAGTAACTACCATGTTTGTGTATTTAGAAAATAACAGATATCGCTGTCTTAACCCTGTAAGTGTGACTCACGTTGGTCAAGCTGAGTTGACGGATGATGTAATCAGGACAGTGATCTTCTCTGTTCAGCTTCACAACAAACTCCTCAAAGATCTCTGCCTCTCTTTCAGGGGACGGCCAGTACTGGGCACACTTGTTCTACAGGGGAAATACGCCACAGAAACAGTCAAATGCCAGTTAAACATCATAGAAAAATATCTTCAGGGGACGAGCTGTCTTTTCCTCTGTTGTGTGGTTTGAGCTAGCTGTGGGTGTAATTGAAGGAAGCTCTGCTTTGCAAACCCAAGCAACATGCACACAAATGTGTTAAGCGTTTAAAACCCTCCTGTTGTCCTCGGGTCAAAATGACCTGCCACTGTGTTGAACCAACTTTTATTTTATTTATTTTATTTTTTGGATCATTTGTGAAAAGGAGGCAGAAAGTCTCATTGTTAACCAGGACAGTTGTACTATTATTTGCTTACCCTGTTCCCCTCCTCACAACGTGTTACCATGACGATGATAGAGGATTGTTGCTCCCAAACCATCCTCCAGAAATCCCCCACTGTCTCATCCTTGGGACCTACCACACACACAAGTGCCCACACATGCACACACACACACACACACACACACACACACACACACACACACACACACACACACGCACACACACACGCACACGCACACGCACACGCACACGCACACGCACACACACACACACACACACACACACGCACGGACACGCGCACGCACACACGCACACACACACACACACATGACATACACACACGTTGCAGAATAAAGATGCAAGGCCAATACAACACTACACGATTCAGTGTGTAAAGAGAATCATCCTCAACACTAAAAAATGGAAAAGCACTTCACCTTGAGCTGCGATGTACTTCTTAGACTCCTTGAAACCCTGTAATGAATGAGACACATAAACCCTGTAATGAAAGACAATTTGGCACAGCACACAATAGGTACAAAATAAGTTGGTATCATTACTAAATACTATGTACAGTAATCACTATGTAATTACTATTTTACCATGTAGGTAAATTATAAGATAACTTGAGGACTGTAAAAAGAGAATGACAAGTGTTCCTTACATCGATGAAGCTGGCGTTGATGTAGTCACAGCCAGTCTCTCCATTCCCAGTGGTCAGCTGGACACGGTTGTAGTCGTCTGATTGGACCGAGACATAAGGAAATAACATCACTGATCTGAGAGGAGCAGTGTTCATATAGGATCAGGTATTCTGCCATCAGACAGCAGGGTTCATATAGGATCAGGTGTTCTGCCTTGGGACAGCAGGGTTCATATAGGATCAGGTGTTCTGCCTTCAGACAGCAGTGTTCATATAGGATCAGGTGTTCTGCCTTGGGACAGCAGGGTTCATATAGGATCAGGTGTTCTGCCTTCAGACAGTAGTGTTCATATAGGATCAGGTATTCTGCCTTCAGACAGCAGGGTTCACGTAGGATCAGGTTCCACTTACACGGGAGGATGTCCACGTAGCGGTTCTTGGGCTGGTTGCAGGACTTCTTGGCTTCTCTGACCGTGTTGCGGCTGAAGATCCTGGGGATGCTCTGTAGGGAGAGATGGGATCTGTGAGCTGAATGGAGGAATCACTGGAGCTGAGGCGTTTGGGAAACATACAGTAAGTATCTACCCTAGAAAAAGACTCAACACATCATGAAAGGCAACAGTAAATCAATAGTAATTTAACGTTTCCATTTGATTTCTAACCTTCCTTTGTTTGTGTCTTTTCCTAAGTGGCTAAATCTGCTGATTGAGCAAGGGGTAGAGGAATTCTAACATTCACCTGGAACTCCTGAAGGAAAAGACGTCCCTCATCAGCGATTTTCCTCTTGTATGCGTCCAGAAGCACCTCAGATCCGATTGGCTCCACGGTCATCAGGTTCTCCTCATCACCTACGAAACACCAATCAGTGACAACACCCACATACAGGAAAAGGAAGAGATTGTATATTTTGAAAGGTTTTAATGGAGAGAGTTCAATGGGTAGAAGAGTCTTTAGTCTTACAACAGTCATAGGACATCTACTCATTCAAATGACGGAGTTCAGCAAGCTTGTGTCTCTATGCACTTAAAGTAGATGGCTCTGCTTAAGAGTGTCTCAATATGATCAAATTGGAAGAAACATTAACTTACTTGGCTGAATCAGCTCAAACCGTTCATCATTGTTGCTGTGGAAGAAACAGTAATATCAGAGACTCTCTTTCTTCCCAAAAAGGAGAGGATAGCATATCTACTGTACTGTTGTTGAGACACTGTTGAATACCATCCTCCACAGTATAATGTACAGCACTAAATAGCCAAACTAGAATGTATCTAACTAAGCTACTACCTACAAAGCTATCTCTTCAAATACAATCTGAAGGTAATCTAAAGCCTACTGTGGCATTCGAAGACCTGCCAGACAGGGACTGACTAAATACTTACTTGGACTTCTTGCGCTGCAGGACGTAGATCTTGTAGAGAACGAAGAGGAGAGCCAGAGACGTCAGGACGATGAGGAAGACCAGGAACCCAATCAGAGCTTTGTCATTGTCTGAAAACAGATGAGAAGGGTTTCCCATTACAACATGGTAAAGGGACATTTACTCAACAATAATGTCAACACTGAATGCAGTGTAGGGAGGAGGAGTGATAAACAGCTACTTTGTCATACATTTGATTAAAGTAATTATTTTGTTAATAGGAATCAGGGAAAGGTCATATTCATCCAAAGCGTATATATACGTTTAATCAATCTGACTTGAGTGTATCTATTGCAGGCTTCTGCATAAGATTCTGGAAATGTAAAAATACTTACAGCGAGTTCTAATTAGTTTTTCTATTGCTTTACTTTGGTGTTTCCCATTGTCTGTAAAGATCTGAAAAAAAGACATTACTACATAGTAAACCCACTGTGTAAACACAATATAGCGCCTCAATCCTGGTCCCCACAAACCCACTAGGTCATCAGGAACTCATCTACAGTGAGGGAAAAAAAGTATTTGATCCCCTGCTGATTTTGTACGTTTGCCCACTGACAAAGACATGATCAGTCTATAATTTTAATGGTAGGCTTATTTGAACAGTGAGAGACAGAATAACTATTAAAAAAATCCAGAAAGATGCATGTAAAAAATGTTATAAATTGATTTGCATTTTAATGAGGGAAATAAGTATTTGACCCCTCTGCAAAACATGACTTAGTACTTGGTGGCAAAACCCTTGTTGGCAATCACAGAGGTCAGACATTTCTTGTAGTTGGCCACCAGGTTTGCACACATCTCAGGAGGAATTTTGTCCCACTCCTCTTTGCAGATCTTCTCCAAGTCATTAAGGTTTCGAGCCTGATGTTTGGCAACTCGAACCTTCAGCTCCCTCCACAGATTTTCTATGGGATTAAGGTCTGGAGACTTGCTAGGCCACTCCAGGACCTTAATGTGCTTCTTCTTGAGCCACTCCTTTGTTGCCTTGGCCGTGTGTTTTGGGTCATTGTCATACTGGAATACCAATCCACGACCCATTTTCAATGCCCTGGCTGAGGGAAGGAGGTTCTCACCCAAGATTTTACAGTACATGGCCCCGTCCATCGTCCCTTTGATGCGGTGAAGTTGTCCTGTCCACTTAGCAGAAAAACATCCCCAAAGCATAATGTTTCCACCACCATGTTTGACGGTGGGGATGGTGTTCTTGGGGTCATAGGCAGCATTCCTCCTCCTCCAAACACGGCGAGTTGAGTTGATGCCAAAGAGCTCGATTTTACACCTCCAGGCTGTGTAAGTGCTATTTTAACAAGAAGGAGAGTGATGGAGTGCTGCATCAGATGACCTGGCCTCCACAATCCCCCGACCTCAACCCAATTGAGATGGTTTGGGATGAGTCGGACGGCAGAGTGAAGGAAAAGCAGCCAACAAGTGTTCAGCATATGTGGGAACTCCTTCAAGACTGTTGGAAAAGCATTCCAGGTGAAGCTGGTTGAGAGAATGCCAAGAGTGTGCAAAGTTGTCATCAAGGCAAAGGGTGGCTATTTGAAGAATCTCAAATATAAAAGATTTGTTTAACACTTTTTTGGTTACTACATGATTCCATATGTGTTATTTCATAGTTTTGATGTCTTCACTATTATTCTACAATGTAGAAAATAGTAAAAAAAAAAAAAGAAAAACCCTTGAATGAGTAGGTGTTCTAAAACTTTTGACCGGTAGTGTAGACCGTTTAATTCAGCAGTATCTAACTCTACAATATATTAAAGCATAGTCAATACATTAGGTTTAGCTGTATATAGCTGTATGGGTTTTGAAAAAAGTGAGTTTCAAATTCTTGAAATTCAAAAAACTTACCTTAACTTTGAATTCGGTTAAATAACTGAGGTCCTCAAATGTAAAAAAGCAATGTTTTGAGTATTTTTCTTCATGAACACCGCCAGTGATAGTTGCATTGTATGTCCCTTGATTTCCCTTCCACGGATTTGGGGATAATGGATGACATTTAATGGTAAAAGCATTATTCTGAGTCCAAGTCACAGTCAGGTCTTTGTTCACCCCCTCAGGTACTGTCAAACACAAACATAGGCAACAAATTACATTATGGTCATCCTGTCCACAGACACCAACAGATTACATTATGGTCATCCTGTCCACAGACACCAACAGATTACATTATGGTCATCCTGTCCACAGACACCAACAGATTACATTATGGTCATCCTGTCCACAGACACCAACAGATTACATTATGGTCATCCTGTCCACAGACACCAACAGATTACATTATGGTCATCCTGTCCACAGACACCAGCAGATTACATTATGGTCATCCTGTCCACAGACACCAACAGATTACATTATGGTCATCCTGTCTACAGACACCAACAGATTACATTATGGTCATCCTGTCCACAGACACCAACAGATTACATTATGGTCATCCTGTCCACAGACACCAACAGATTACATTATGGTCATCCTGTCCACAGACACCAACAGATTACATTATGGTCATCCTGTCCACAGACACCAACAGATTACATTATGGTCATCCTGTCCACAGACACCAACAGATTACATTATGGTCATCCTGTCCACAGACACCAGCAGATTACATTATGGTCATCCTGTCCACAGACACCAGCAGATTACATTATGGTCATCATGTCCACAGACACCAACAGATTACATTATGGTCATCCTGTCCACAGACACCAACAGATTACATTATGGTCATCCTGTCCACAGACACCAGCAGATTACATTATGGTCATCCTGTCCACAGACACCAACAGATTACATTATGGTCATCCTGTCCACAGACACCAACAGATTACATTATGGTCATCCTGTCCACAGACACCAGCAGACTGCATGTAGCTATCTCATGTACATATCATACTCTATTACTTTCTCAGAGATCACCGCAACATGTTTAGAAACATAGCTGCCATTTAACGCAGCGACTTCTTCGATAACTGCATAATCACATTTAATGCAGTGTCTTTGAAGTGTAGTTTAGTTCTTAATGTCTATGATTGATAAGGAATACAGTATGATGCACCTACTTCCAGGAGCAGTTTTGATTGTTGCTGTTTTGTTTTGAGATAAGGTGATGGTTTTATTCTTGTACTTCACTTGCTGTACACTGCAGTCATAGTCTGTGAATGCATCCAGGCCACCGATGACACATTTATGTTCTTTAGTTTCACTGCACTCTGGAAAGGAAGAAGAAATTAATAAAGAATTAACTATTTACCATCTCAACTAATGTTTTATATACATGTATTTATAATTAGCGGAAAATTAAGAAAAATATAAATGAAGAATGATCAATTTAATGTTATGGTCGAATATTTGTTTTGTTCATAGATAGGAATTTAGATTCTGTATCTTACTATGTTTTTGTTTCTTATCTTTACAGCAGTACTTGTATGTAAGGTGGTCCTTAAGGTGAGAGGATTGGCACTTCTTGGAGGACATGTTCAATTTCAGGCTGACGGAGCTATTTGTGGGTTCATCATTAGTTACGTTTATGTTCACATCTGTAGGATACAACAGTAGGAATTACACCGATATGCAAACTGTAGTGATATTCAACAGCATCAAATTGTTGTGTCGTGGCTGCTATTTTTAAAAAGATTTTAACATACCATTCGAAAACATACTAGCAGTGGTCGGACTGTAAAATAAAGTGGTACCAAATTCAATGTTGAACTTACCACACACAATCCAAAATGAAGTGGTATTTTCAATGCTTCTATTGCCGTGGTTAATACGTCCGGTACAAGTGTAATTTGTAAAAGGTTCCAACTGAGATAAATTCAAAGTCTTGTTGAGTTCTGATGGAGGGAAATAAGAAATTGATACATTTTAATCATCCATTTTTGTAGAACTATCTACTATACAGTATACTATAAATCTATTCTATAGAAAATATTAAATAAATAAATAGCGTCTTATCACATATATTAATGCGGATGATAGATACAGTTATTTATTCCCTTGCCCCCTCAGCACAGCATGACCTCCATAACCTCCAGCGTGGTTTTGATTCAATTCAAGAGTCCCTTACTGATCTTAAATTAGTGCTAAATGTTGACAAAACCAAGTTTATGTTGTTCTCTAGGTCTCATAAAATGTATAGTAAAGACCTGCGTACCTGCACCTTGAAAATGAGCCCAAATTGAGCAAGTCCCCCACTATAATTATTTAGGTATTTGGATTGACGACAGCTGTCCTTTAAAACGCACATTGAAAAACTGACAAAGACCCGGAGAATGAAGGTTGGCTTCCTATATAGAAATAAAATCCTGCCTCACTTTTGAAAATGGGAGGAAGATTGTTCAAGCATCGCTTCTACTGGTACTTACGGTGATATAATCTACATACATGCAGCAGCCTTTGTTTTAAAACCTTTAGATTCAGTCTATCACTCAGCCCTGTATTTTATCACTGGAGAAAATGTTTGTACACATCATTGCATTTTATACAGTTCTATTGTCTGACTACCAGAAAGGCCTAACATTGGCTACTATTTGTATATAAAGCACTTCTCCAGACACTCCCATACTACCTCACCTTACTTCTTAATTGGAAATCCAGTAATTATCAGACTCAAGACTGGATGGTTCTAGAGGTTCCACTAGTCTCCTCTGAGTTGGGGAAGACTGCATTTAGTTACAGTGCCCCTCGCTCCTGGAATGACCTACGGGTCACTTTAAAACTTGATTCTCTGGTCTCAAAAGGTCAGTTTAGGACTCTGATGAGGAACGTGTTAAATGCATCTGTTTTGACTGATGTATAGCTTGTGTCTATTGCTCCATTTTGAATGGAATGTAACTGATTTGTAATGTTGTAATTTTAATTTTGTAGAATTGTATTGAAATTATGATTCTTGAATTGTTGTTCTCAGGGCACGAAGCGGAAATGGGTTACCCTGGTTAAATAAAGGTTAAATAAAAATAAAATACAAAGATAGATCAATCTGATAAACATGATTTTGAAGTATATTTCTCTACTTACCCTGGCAGGTGTAATTAATGTATAGTGTCCCATTACAATTCACTGGCTTATTTGTCCACTGTATTTCTGCAGGAAACTTTGTTGGCGGTACCAGGTCAATTTTGTTGGCACGTAGGAAACTTTCTGTTAGAGAAATTAAACAATGAAACTTAATGATCTGGAAACAATAATAGTAACTTTATGATTATGCGGTCACAAAAAGTAAATAAAACTTCAAAAGAGGTACATCAACTTGATACAATAGAAAATTATTTGACAAATCTCTATTTTTCTGTTGTAAGGGTTTTCTTTTCCCTCATGGCATCACAGTTTGTAATTGTGCCTGAATGCAATATAACAGAATCAACCTACCGACTTGGATGGATTTTGTTTTGGTAAAGTTGGAGTTGGCACACATCTTTGGAGCAAAGGTTGCATTGACTACAGAGCAGAAGTCGTTCTTTCTTAGCTCAAAACATAGCGCATTGGATTTGTTTCTGCATGTGTGGGATTTGTCAACTTTCTTCTGAATTGCTTTGCTGACATCCCAGTCACTCAAATAGCAAATAGACCCCGGTATGCAGTCAATGTCTTCCTCAACGTCGTCTCTTTCTGCAAAGGAGTAACCACCAGAGCTATATGTAGAGGTGTTATCGTTCTATATCCACCATAGGACAACAGTTATCTTGAGTTATAAGCCTTCTAAAGAGGTTGTCTAAACTAATAGGAATCCCTTGGAATTTCAATTGTGGTTCTTTCTCATGATTGACAGTCTTGAATCCAAGGAGCACCATTTATTTATATTTATTTTTTACCCTTTTTTAAATATTTACTCTCTAACGTATGACATTGTGTGATTCCTGATGTACAGTTGAAGTCGGAAGTTCAAATACACCTTAGCCAAATACATTTAAACTCAGTTTTTCACAATTCCTGACATTTAATCCTAGTAAAAATTCCCTGTCTTCGGTCAGTTAGGATCACCACATTATTTTAAGAATGTGAAATGTCAGAATAATAGTGGAGAGAATGATTTATTTCAGCTTTTATTTATTTCTTTCATTTTTTTTTTTTTTTTTTTTTGTCATTTAGCAGACGCTCTTATCCAGAGCGACTTACAGGAGCAATTAGGGTTAAGTGCCTTGCTCAAGGGCACATCGACAGATTTTTCACCTAGTCGGCTCTGGGATTACAACCAGCGACCTTTCGGTTACTGGCACAACGCTCTTACCCACTAAGCTACCTGCCGCACACATTCCCAGTGTGGTCCTCTGTAGCTCAGCTGGTAGAGCACGGCGCTTGTAACGCCAAGGTAGTGGGTTCGATCCCCGGGACCACCCATACACAAAAAGAATTATGCACGCATGACTGTAAGTCGCTTTGGATAAAAGCGTCTGCTAAATGGCATATTATTATAAGTTTACATACACTCAATTAGCATTTGGTAGCATTGCCTTTAAATTGTTTCACTTGGGTCAAACGTTTCGGGTAGCCTTCCACAAGCTTCCCATAATAATTTGGGTGAATTTTGGCCCATTCCTCCTGACAGAGCTGAGTCAGGTTTGTAGGCACACACTTTTTCAGTTCTGCCTACAAATTGTCTATAGTATTGAGGTCAGGGCTTTGTGATGGCCACTCAAATACCTTGACTTTGTTGTCCTTAAGTCATTTTGCCACAACTTTGGAAGTATGCTTGGGGTCATTGTTCATTTGGAAGACCCATTTGCGACCAAGCTTTAATTTCCTGACTGATGTCTTGAGATGTTGCTTCAATATATCCACATAAATGTACTTCATCATGATGCCATCTATTTTGTGAAGTGCACCAATTCCTCCTGCAGCAAAGCACCCCCACAGCATGATGCTGCCACCCCTGTGCTTCACGGTTGGGATGGTGTTCTTCAGCTTGCAAGCTATCCCCTTTTTACTCCAAACATAACGATGGTCATTATGGCCAAACAGTTATATTTTTGTTTCATCAGACCAGAGGACATTTCTCCAAAAAGTTTGATCTTTGTCCCCATGTGCAGTTGCAAACCGTAGTCTGGCTTTTTTTATGTCGGTTTTGGAGCAGTGGCTTCTTCCTTGCTGATCGGCCTTTCAGGTTATGTGGATATAGGACTCGTTTTAATGTGGATATAGATACTTTTGTACCTGTTTGCTCCAGCATCTTCACAAGGTCCTTTGCTGTTGTTCTGGGATTGATTTGCACTTTTTGCACCAAAGTACGTTCATCTCTAGGAGACCGAACGCGTCTCCTTCCTGAGCGGTATGACGGCTGCGTGGTCCCATGGTGTTTATACTTGCGTACTATTGTTTGTACAGATTAACGTGGTACCTTCAGGCGTTTGGAAAATGAACCAGACTTGTGGAGGTCTACAATTTTTTTTCTGAGGTCTTGGCTGATATCTTTTGATTTTCCCATGATGTCAAGCAAAGAAGCACTGAGTTTGAAGGTAGTCCTTGAATTACATCCACAGGTACACCTCCAATTGACTCAAATGATGTCAATTAGCCTATCAGAAGCTTCTAAAGCCATGACATCATTTTCTGGAATTTTCTAAGCTGTTTAAAGGCACAGTCAACTTAGTGTATGTAAACTTCTGACCCACTGGAATTGTGATACAGTGAATTATAAGTGAAATAATCTGTCTGTAAACAATTGTTGGAAAAATTACTTGTGTCATGCACAAAGTAGATGTCCTAACCGACTTGCCAAAACTATAGTTTGTTAACAAGAAATTTGTGGAGTGGTTGAAAAACTAGTTTTAATGACTCCAACCTAAGTGTATGTAAACTTCCGACTTCAACTGTATCATTCAAACAGTGTAATGCTCAGTGTGTTTTACATACCCAATGTCCAAGTGGTCAGTGTGCTGTTTCCTTTGAGTTCACATTCAGGCTGAATCTTCGTTACTGTGTAGGTGCTGCAAGGCTTCAATGGCTTCACCTCAATAGTGGAGTTCACCGGTTGATGCCCAACAGTCATGTTTTGTCCTGATCCATCCTGGTACGATATGTTGTATGTGCCGGGGGTCAGGTTGCTTAAAACAATCTGAAAGCCATATTTGACAGGCTCGACTTTGTACGAACCTATAAGATTAATTGAAAATATTGATCATTATTTATTTATTTATCAATTCGGGTGAACTGTCCCTTTAAATCATGCATAGTCTTTTAGATTTCATCTCAAACCAAAGAATTGGAACTCACACTTTGTTGATGCTGGTGTAGTCTGGCTGACTGAAAGATGGAACAGACAGGTGAGAATCCTTGAGAACAACATTCCATTACATCACAACAGATTCCATTACAACATCACAACAGATTCCATTACAACATCATAACAGATTCCATTACAACATCACAACAGATTCCATTACAACATCACAACAGATTCCATTACAACATCACAACAGATTCCATTACAACATCACAACAGATTCCATTACAACATCACAACAGATTCCATTACAACATCACAACAGATTCCATTACAACATCATAACAGATTCCATTACAACATCACAACAGATTCCATTACAACATCACAACAGATTCCATTACAACATCACAACAGATTCCATTACAACATCACAACAGATTCCATTACAACATCACAACAGATTCCATTACAACATCATAACAGTAGGAGAAACATGATCTACTATCAATGGACACAACACAGCATCCCATGGAGGAGAGGCCAACCTGTGGGGATAACTGTAGTGGAAGTCGGGGTGCTTGCAGGTGAGGTTTGGTTGTGGATGGCTGAAGTGTTTGTAGGCAAGGCCTGGTTTTGAGAGGTGGAGTTTGTGGGCAAGGCCTGGGTTTGAGAGGTGGAGTTTGTGGGCAAGGCCTGGTTTTGAGAGGTGGAGTTTGTGGGCAAGGCCTGGGTTAGGTTGCGGGTGCCTGCAGGGTCAGAGGTGCTCGAGCCGCCAGTTGCTATAAAATAGAGAATGACACACTTTTTGATGTGAGACAAAGACAATAGATTTTACAGCACCAACAGACGTTAATGCAGGAGGTATACGTTACCGTTGGAGAGGGTTGCTTGGCCTGATGCCTGAGTAAGGTTGTTTGAGGTGGGGGTAAGCGAAGTGAGTGGAGGTGAGAGGGTGGTAGTGGTCGTCGTGGCGGTGGTGTTTGGAGTTAAGGGGCCTGATACACTCTCTGTGTATCCATATAATCTCAGTTAGACAAGAAATACAACATTTACACATGATGAAATCAGCTCCTGATAGTGCTCAATAGACCCAGCATGTCTCTATGCGAGATTATGCTTTGCAGGTTTACCTGTGGAGTCGTTTGCATTCTTGGTGGGTTGTTTGGGTGTAGAAAAGGGCGAGCTGCTTTTGTCTGTGGAAGTGTTTTCTGAGGAGAGTGGAGGCAGGAGAGAGGTGAGTGGATGGTTGGTTGGTTGGTTGGTTGGTTGGTTGGTTGGTTGGTTGGTTGGTTGGTTGACTGATTGAGGCTCAAAACTAAGATGCACTTGCTATTATACTGCACTTACCAAACCACGTTTCCTCCGTGACATAGACGGTGTGAGAGAGAGAAATCAAACATCTCACTGATATAAACGGAGGTAGCCTACACCTGGATACTCCAGTATAGTATTTACCTTGGTCAGCTACCAGTGAAGAATGGGTTGAGTTGGATGCTGTCTGAGAGTTTAAGATTGTGGTGAGAGTGCTTGGGGGTTTGGTGGTGATGGCTACTGTTGATGATGATGATGTTGTTGTTGCTGTGACGCCTTTAGTGAGAGAGTGAGAGTGAGAGTGAGAGGCTGAGATGAGGAGTTTACCCCCTAGAGCTAAATGTAGAACCATAGGATATCTATTGAGCTGGACACCTTGTTGCTGCCACTGAGCATTAATGTGAACAACACCCGGAATAATGCAATGGTCACCTTCAGATGTGGACAAATAATGACTGATTCTGGGGGTTAAAGACATTAATTAGAGAATAACTTTAAGACCAACTGACCTGCCAAACTTCGATCCTGCCGGCCTAAAAAAAAAAATGAGGAGAGAATTATCGTTTTGTCACTTTTACATTCACACATTTAAGTCATCATCAAGGACTTGTGGCCAATGTTACTGTCTAGCAATACATCAATCGGAGTAATTATTTATCTGAAATGAACTGCTATAAACGTCGACCAACATTGTATTTGGTCAGATTCATCAAGCACGTAACTTCCTCCAAGTCTTTACCCTGTATACCACAGTTGGCTGCTGAGGGGAGGACGGCTCATAACAATGGCTGGAACGGAGTCAATGGAATGGTATCAAACACATGGAAGCTCTGTGTTTGATGAGTTCGATACCATTCCATTAATTCCGTTCCAGCCATTACTATGAACTCATCCTCCCCAGTTAAGGTGCCACCAGCCTCCTGTGGTGTACACATTGACTTCCTTACTGCTCGTAGCTAGCCGGGCAGGAAAGGGCGTTGTTAGCAGTGGTGGTTTGTATGTGAGTGTGAGTGTGGCATAACCTGGTAGCCATGGTAACTCGGAGCAGAGCAAACACTATATTTCAGCTGCCGACCACAGTTTCCTGCTTCGCATCAAGCCCAGAGATGAGAGCCCAATCGGCTTCTGTTCTAACAACAGCAATCGTTCAGCTTCAGTTTTGTCACAACTGCAGATAAACAGTACGATATGTGACTATAATGCACACAGGTGTGAACGCATCAAGGCTCTTGACCATTTTAAATATATATTTATATATTTTTTTAATGTCACATGAGACAGGTGTGGAATGTGCCAGACCCAATTACACCTTTAAGGTCTAGTCTACTTTGAGATGATTTGAGCTGTTAACCTTTTGCTGTATTTCCTGTAACCCAAACCCTGAGCTTCTAAGACAAAACGCAAAAAAGCAGTGACTTAAAATGTTTACTTCCTCATTTCAACACATTTAGGTTGTCAAAATGTTTCATTATACACTTGCTTTGGTTTGACTTGACCTGCAAGTATTTTCCTACATAGGCCTCATACAAAATTACAGAGAAAGAAAGCATTTCGAAAGCACTTCGAGCTGTAGAAGTATTCAACCCAAAATAAACTGCTATTACATTGTGTTTCCCTTCCATTTTAACAGAGACCTACAACAGAAATGAGAATGTGACAGAGGCTGCTTGAACAATAATTAGACTTCAGGAAGTGGTTTTTTCTCAACCCTGGTTTCTGTGTTTTAGTGTTTTTGGAGGGAGATGTGTGCACCCTGCACTGACATTTTACCGGTCCGCACGCCCAATGAAAACCTGGGTAGATGCTGCTATTGTGACTGGCTGGGGATTCTTTTTTTTACTTTTTCACACTACTACACCTCCTTAGTATTGAAAGGTGTTACTCTCAGTTTGTGAGTATGTAACTGAGGTAGTGGGTGAACTGACAACCAATGGTTCCTTGCCACCAGTGAGTCTGTTATCAAAGTCTGATTGCAGAAGTGAAATGTCTTCACACATCCAGTGTAGGTTGTTTGAAGTTGCGTTTGAGACGTGCAACGTAAGAACAGATCTACCATCAAGAGGAAGCTATGTGTTGAAAGAATGAAAAACAGCTTCTATCTCAAGGCCATCACTGTTAAATAGCCATCACTAGCACATTAGAGGCTGCTGCTGCCTATTGAAATCAATGGCCAGTTTAAGAAATGGAACACTAGTCACTTTAATAATGTTTACATATCTTGCACTACTCATCTCATATGTATGTTCTGTATTCTATAATATTCTACTGTATCTTAGTCCATGCCGCTCTGTCATTGCTTGTCCATATATGTATATATTCTTAAATTCCATTCCTTACTTAGATTTGTGTGTATTGGGTATATGTTGTGAAATTGATTTGTGTGTATTAGGTATATGTTGTGAAATTGATTTGTGTGTATTGGGTATATGTTGTGAAATTGATTTGTGTGTATTGGGTATATGTTGTGAAATTGATTTGTGTGTATTGGGTATATGTTGTGAAATTGATTTGTGTGTATTGGGTATATGTTGTGAAATTGATTTGTGTGTATTGGGTATATGTTGTGAAATTGTTAGATATTACTTGTTAGATATTACTGTACCGTCGGAGCTAGAAGCACAAGCATTTCGCTATACCCGCAATAACATCTGCTAACACGTGTATGTGACAAATAATATTTGATTCGTTTATTTAATGGAGACCTGGTTGCTATGTACTTTGCATGGTGGCTCGTTCTCATCAATGGTAAAATGGCAGAGGCGAGGTGTGAAAACACAACAAAATGTGGAAAAAGTCCAAGGGGTGTGAAAACTTTCTTCTGAAATTATTCACACCCCTGTATATATACATCTAATAACAGGGCCTTCAGAAAGTTTTCACACCCTTTGATTTGTTCCAAATTATGTTGTGTTACAGCCTGAATTTAAAATTGATTTTGTGTCACCTGGCCTACACACAATACCCCATAATGTAAAAGTGGAATTAATAACAAATGAAAAGTTTAAAATGTCTTTACTCAATAAGTATTCAACCGCTTTGTTATGGCAAGCCTAAATAAATTCAGGAGTAAAAATGTGCTTAATAAGTCACATAAAAAGTTGCATGGACCCACTATGTTTACAATCATAGCGTTTAACATGATTTTGTTATGACTACCTCATCTCTGTACCCCACACATACAATTATCTGTAAGGTCCCTCAGTTGAGCAGTGAATTTCAAACACAGATTCAACCACAAAAAAACAGGGAGGTTTTCCAATGGCTCGCAAAGAAGGGCACCTATTGGTAGATGGATTTTTAAAAAGCAGACATTGAATATCCCTTTGAGCATGGTGAAGTTATTAATTACACTTTGGATGGTGTATCAATACACCCAGTCACTACAGATATACTGTACATGCATCCTTCCTAACTCAGTTGCCAGAGAGGAAGGAAACCGCTCAGGGATTTCACCAATGGTGACTCTGAAACAGTTACAGAGTTTAATGGATGCGATAGGAGAAATCTGAAGATGGATCAACAACATTGTAGTTACTCCACAATACTAACCTAAATGACAGAGTGAAAAGAAGGAAGCCTGTACAGAATACAAATATTCCAAAACATGCATCCTGTTTGCAAAAAGGCACTAAAGTAAAACTGCCAAAAATTTGACAAAGAAATTAACCTTATGTCCTGATCACAAAGTATTATGTTTGTGGCAAATCCAACACAACACATCACTGAGTATGATTATGTTAAACACTATTATTGCACAGAGTGATTCCATGCAACTTATTAAGCAAATATTTACTCCTGAACTTATTTAGGCTTGCCATAACAAAGGGGTGGAATACTTATTGACTGAAGACATTCACATTCCACATTATTGGGGTATTGTGTGTGAATACATTTCGTTACGTTACAGCCTTATTCTAACATTTATTAAATTGCTTTTTTCCCCTCATCAATCTACACACAATACCCCATAATGACAACGCAAAAACAGGTTTTTAGAAATTTCTTCAAATGTATTAAAAATAAAAAAAACTCACATTTACATAAGTATTCAGACCATTTACTCAGTACTTTGTTGAAGCACCTTTGGCAGCGATTACAGCCTTATTCTAAAACGGATTTAAAAAAAGAAAATCTCATCAATCTACACCCAATACCCCAGAATGACAAAGCGAATACAGGTTTTTAGAAATGTTTGCAAAATTATACAAAATAAATATTCAGACCCTTTGCTATGAGACTCGAAATTTAGCTCAGGTGCATCCTGTTTCCATTGATCATGCTTGAGATGTTTCTACAACTTGATTGGAGTCCTCCTGTGGTAAATTCAATTGAATGGACATGATTTGGAAAGGCACACACCTGTCTATATAAGGTCCCACAGTTGACAGCACTTCAGAGCAAAAACCAAGCCATGAGGTCGAAGGAATTGTCCGTAGAGCTCTGAGAGAGGATTGTGTCGAGGGACAGATCTGGGGAAGGGTACCAAAAAATGTCTGCAGCATTGAAGGTCCCCAAGAATACAGTGGCCTCCATCATTCTTAAATGCAAGAAGTTTGGAACCACCAAGACTCTACCTAGAGCTGGCCGCCGGGCCAAACTGAGCAATCGGGGGAGAAGGGCCTTGGTCAGGGAGGTGAGCAAGAACCCGATGGTCACTCTGACAGAGCTCTAGAGTTCCTCTGTGGAGATGGGAGAACCTTCCAGAAGGACAACCATCCCTACAGCACTCCACCAATCAGGCCTTTATGGTAGAGTGGCCAGACGGAAGCCACTCCTCAGTAAAATACACATGACAGCCCACTTGGAGTTTGCACCTAAAGGACTCAGACCATGAGAAACAAGATTCTCTGGTCTGATGAAACCAAGATTGAACTCTTTGGCCTGAATGCCAAGTGTCACATCTAGAGGAAACCTGGCACCATCTCTATGGTGAAGCATGGTGGTGGCAGCATCATGCTGTGGGGATGTTTTTCAGCGACAGGGACTGGTAGACTTTTAAAAATTAAAATGGTATTTTAATTGTATTTAACCTTTATTTAACTAGGCAAGTCAGTTAAGAACAAATTCTTAGTTATAATGACGGCCTACCCCCCTAGTCAGGATCGAGGGAAAGATGAATGGAGCAAAGTACAAAGTATCCTTGATGAAAACCTGCTCCAGAGCGCTCGGGACCTTAGACTGGGGCGAAGGTTCACCTTCCAACAGGACAACAACTCTAAGCACACTGCCAAGACAACGCAGGAGTGGCTTCGGGAGAAGTTTCTCAATGTCCTTGAGTGGCCCAGCCAGAACCCGGACTTGAACCCGATCAATCTCCGGAGAGACCTGAAAATAGCTGTGCAGCGACACTCCCCATCAAACCTGACAGAGCTTGAGAGGATCTGCAGAGAAGAATGGGAGAAACTCCCCAAATACAGGTGTGCCAAGCTTGTAGTGTCATACCCAAGAAGACTCGAGGCTGTAATTGCTGTCAAAGGTGCTTCAACAAAGTACTGAGTGAAGGGTCTGAATACTTATGTAAATGTCATATTTTCAGTTTTTTATTTTGAATGCATTTGCAAACATTTCTAAAAACCAGTTTTTGCTTTGTCATTATGGGGTATTGTGTGTAGATTGATGAGGGGGAAAAAAAAGTGAATCAATTTTAGAATAAGGCTGTAACGTAACAAAATGTGGAAAACGTCAAGGGGTCTGAATACTTTCCGACTGCACTGAATGCTTCAGAACCAAAAAGTTTCACGTCTTGATTGTTGACCATTGACTAGTCATCAGTATTGGCGCGCAAAGGTGAGTGCCCATATCCAGATCAGTAACTGTAAATAACTTCTTTAATTTCCTCCAGTTTTGCAAGCAGGCAATCTACTATGGAACAATAGGCTACCTGGCGATTTGATTGATCATTTTCATATTTCAGATAAGCCTAGTTTGGGTGCCTAGTGACTCACAAGTTTTGTACCACTCCTTTTTTGGGGTTGCGGGTCAAAAAAGTTAGCCAACCACTGGGATACATGATAATGGCAACAAATAGAGTAGGGTTGGATATAGTAATGGTAGGCTACGGTATTACTTAATTTTCTATTTTGACTAATTGTATTGGTCATTGTTAATAAGTGCAGCATTTACTCCAGTTCAAAATAGTTTTGCAAAATGCTTTACTCCTCAGATGGTGCTGCTTTCCCCTCTTCTTCTAATAATTGCTAAATGAGTCTGTTACCATGGTTGCCGTAATGTTTCTTTTTTTAGTTTGAGCACATGCCCCCCCAAAAGGTCTGCACAGACTTGCTCTCTCTTTGTCTCTCTCTCTAAAATTTACATTTACAGATAAGATGTCCTTCTGCTAAGCCTCACCCCCCTCATCACCACATCCTCCTCTCCTCCCTGAAACGTTGTTTTAATCATACAGCTCTGTGAACATTTCAACACCACTTCTTCATTTCAAAGGCTTCTGCTTTTCTCAAGTAATTTTCTTAAATTCCATCTCAGCCAGGGCCGGCCCGCTCATTAGGCAGGGTTAGGCCTCCGCTTATGGTGGCAGATTGACCAGTGGCATAAGGGCTTTTTAGGTGAGCGTTGATGCCGCCCTGTGATAAGCAGTATCCACTTTGTCAGTGGCAGGGGCGCAAAATATTTTGCTTGTCCACTCCCAGCGCGCCTCTCCAGGTTGCTGTTGGAGAGATGCATCGCTGCGGCGCTCCACCAACGTTCCGTCAAAAAAATTGCCTAACATTTATCATGTAGCAGACATAGTATACGGTAGAAATAGTATGTGGCCTTTTCTGTAGCCTACAGGCTGGAGATAAAATGTATGACAATGTAATGAGACAGACACTTTTTACATCATGCAAGTTTCACCGATCAAATAGCCTAACCTAAATGGTGCCCAATCAAATAAAAAATGTGCTGTCATGTTAACAAACAACATATCATTAAAAAAAATGGGCAATATGGAATGGACAATCACAACTGTTGTCCAGGAGTTACACCCCATTGTCATGATCAGTGGTTTCAAGTTTGTATCCGTACATTTTTGACAAGCTGATCATAGCGAAAAAGAAAATACTGTGTAAACACATTGCAAATAGGCTCACGATAACTCCAGATAAAGTTGGGTAGCTGATATTCATAGCTTAAATAGCCAAATTGATTAGTCACAGGAATCAGGATTAATGAAGCCAATGCGACGGCCTGATTAACAAAATGGTGGGCCTACCACATGGATGGGCAGTCATAAAATTCCATCATGGCCGACATGGTAGGCTACACCCCAGTAAGCACGAGCCGATGTCTTTTTGACTTTTTTTTGGTGTTTTACCAACAGTACGCTTACCACATAGATGGGCATTCATAAAATTCTATTTCAGGTAACACTGTAGGCTACACCTCAGTAAGCACGGGCCGACGCCTTTTTGTTATTTTGTTTTTAAATTTTGTCCCCAATTGGTAGTTACAGTCTTGTCACATCGCGATGCGGTGCCTTAGACCACTGCGCCACTCGGGAGGCCGACGCCTTTTGGACGTCTATTTTTGGTGCAGTTCGGACCGGCCTGAGTTCCACATCCTCGGACAATGGTTTTTGGTCCGGTCAAAGATGAGCCATATTATTTCAACATCCGGGAAATACATATTTTCAACATCCGGAAAATAAGTATTTTCAACTTTAATTCAGAGCCTGATTTCAACATCCTGGAAAATATGTATTTTAAACGTACAGAAAACACATATTTTCACCTTTCATTGAGAACCTAAATTGAACGTAACTTCAACGTCTGGGAAATACGTATTTTAGACCTCTTTTCAACTTAGTTTTGCTTACTGGGACTATTCTAGTTTTGCCGGTGCCTTTTTTGGTCAAGTCTAGGGTGGCAGAACGGAAGAACCGGCCCTGATCTCAGCTATAGCTATACCAGGAAGTGCAGACAGGCCGCTCAAAATGGAACACGGAAGTGGTTGAGCTGTGATCTGTCTGAAAAGAACCCCACATCTAAACTCTATGTGTCTTACTGCAGTTGGTAGAAGTACATTCTACATTCAGAACTTTCACATGTATTGGAGATCCATGCTAAATGTACACAAACAACGCTGCACTTTTTCACACGGAGCAAGAGGTTTTGGATGTAGCATTGTTCGCACAGTGAAAGGCAGGTATTAGCTTCAGATTATTACTTAGATGTTAAGTCCCTGATCTAGATAGATATCCAATCAGTGAAAGCATTTCAGTGGACCAAGTTAAGAGTAAAAACTTGACTAATCACTAATCAGGCGTGTCCTTTCTCTGAGGGGAACATGAGGGGACCAACTCACCTTACTCCTCTTTAAAAGTTAGTCCTCCAGGTAACGCCCACCCAGACAGTTTAGAAGGACAATCTCAGAGTTACTCTATTCCAATTCAGTGTTAACAGTCAACCCTAACAAAGATATTGCATTTCGAATGGTCTGAAAAAAGTATACCATATCCTGCTTCAACCACAGCCCTTTATCACTCTCTCAAAAATGATTGATCCACTGTCAACATTACAAATGCCTGTAGAAAAATGCCTCAAGTAAATTTGATTTATCAACATTGTTATGTGCACTCTTGCACCCTTTGAGTGACCGCATCAGTATACATTTTCTAAAACAATCACCATATTCTTTATTGGTGAATTTAGGCCCCACAGCCCTGTCCCCATTAAAGGGATAACACCCCTCCCATGAACCCCATCCCCTGGGTATCATACTGTACTTACATATGAGCCCAGCCCATAGCAGCAGGATCTTCAGTCCATAGAGACCTGCCATATCCAGGAGCGACGATCACTCTACCCAGAGACCATACGCTCTAAAGGGAACACCAAAAGAAACCCTTACAATTTATCCGTCTTATTTTCAACAAAACAAAACAAAAATAAGTTGAAATTGTGTGTATTTGTCTTTACGTATGTCTTCCCTCCGGTCTTATCAGCGGACACAGCTTCCTGAATGTGTTCCCCTCACCCTAAACCTCGCCTCTGGTCCCTCAGCGCTTCGTGACAAGTGATGTCACAGCTAGCTGAGACTCTGTACTTTACCTTATTTTACAGGAAGTCCCATTCAATCTACGCCACAGATCTCCTTCCCTCCACTTCTGCTCTTTCCTCTAAGACACACAGCATCAGATACGCACAAAATACATATGTTTGTTAGTGCAGGCTGGCTTTAAGTGTGTTTAGACATTTGACTGATCTTCAGAGAAGGAGGGCATGGTCTCCCAACTGGTATATTTAATCAATAAGGCACGAGGGGGTGTGGTATATGGCTAATATACCACGGCTAAGAGCTGTTCTTATGCATGACACAACGCGGAGTGCCTGGACACGGCCCTTAGCCGTGGTATATTGGCCATATACCACAAACCCCTGAGGTGCCTTATTGCTATTATAAACTGGTTACCAACGTAATTAGAGCAGCACAAATACATGTTTTGTCATACCCGTGGTATACGGTCTGATATACCACAGCTGTCAGCCAATCAGCATTAAAGGCTCGAACCACCCAGTTTATAACATATATTATATATTTGCTCAGTGTGTTTTCACACAAAAACAATTATTACGGATGCATAATGTTTTTTACATTTCAACTCTGTTGGCCTGTTGTGCTTTATCTTTGCTGAACGTGTGGGTAGTTATACACTGGGGACATTGGGGTCTGTGACACATTATGAAACCTGTTGTGGTTTCAGCATTTTCCCTCTTCATCTGACTCCTCCCCAGTAGTTGAAAAGAAAAGTGCTCACATACTAGACCTCCATCGCTACTTCCTGCATTGGTCTCTCTCTCTCTCTCTCTCTCTCTCTCTCTCTCTCTCTCTCTCTCTCTCTCTCTCTCTCTCTCTCTCTCTCTCTCTCTCTCTCTCTCTCTCTCTCTCTCTCTCTCTCTCTCTCTCTCTCTCTCTCTCTCTCTCTCTCTCTCTCTCTCTCTCTCTCTCTCTCTCTCTCTCTCTCTCTCTCTCTCTCTCCTCTCTTTCCTCTCTCTCTCTCTCTCTCTCTCTCTCTCCTCTCTCTCCTCTCTCCTCTCTCTCTCTCTCTCTCTCTCTCTCTCTCTCTCTCCTCTCTCTCTCTCTCTCTCTCTCTCTCTCTCAATTCAATTCAATTTCAATTTAAGGGCTTTATTGTTATGGGAAACGTGTGTTAACATTGCCAAAGCAAGTGAAGTAGATAGTAAACAAAAGTGAAATAAACAATAAATATTAACAGTAAACATTACACTCAGAAGTTTCAAAAGAATAAAGACATTTCAAATGTCATATTATGTATATATACAGTGTTGTAACAATGTGCAAATAGTTAAAGTACAAATGGGAAAATAAATAAACATAAATATGGGTTGTATTTACAATGGTGTTTGATCTTCACTGGTTGCCCTTTTCTTGTGGCAACAGGTCACAAATCTTGCAGCTGTGATGGCACACTGTGGTTTTTCACCCAGTAGATAAGGGAGTTTATCAAAATTGGGTTTGTTTTCTAATTCTTTGTGGATCGCTGTAATCTGAGGGAAATATGTGTCTCTAATATGGTCATACATTTGGCAGGAGGTTAGGAAGTGCAGCTCAGTTTCCACCTCATTTTGTGGGCAGTGTGCACATAGCCTGTCTTCTCTTGAGAGCCAGGTCTGCCTACGGCGGCCTTTCTCAATAGCAAGGCTATGCTCACTGAGTCTGTACATAGTCAAAGCTTTCCTTAAGTTTGGGTCAGTCACAGTGGTCAGGTATTCTGCCACTGTGTACTCTCTGTT
Source organism: Coregonus lavaretus (assembly GCF_964263955.1). Lineage (NCBI taxonomy): Eukaryota > Metazoa > Chordata > Actinopteri > Salmoniformes > Salmonidae > Coregonus > Coregonus lavaretus. The sequence goes on along the minus strand of NC_139993.1, from coordinate 60,937,005 downwards.
TAGGGCCAAATAGCATTCTAGTTTGCTCTGTTTTTTTGTTTGTTCTTTCCAATGTGTCAAGTAATTCTCTTTTTGTTTTCTCATGATTTGGTTGGGTCTAGTTGTGTTGTTGTTGTTGTTGTCCTGGGGCTGTGTGGGGTATGTTTGTGTTTGTGAACAGAGCCCCAGGACAAGCTTACTTAGGGGACTCTTCTCCAAGTTCATCTCTCTGTAGGTGATGGCTTTGTTATGGAAGGTTTGGGAATCGCTTCCTTTTAAGTGGTTATAGAATTTAACGGCTCTTTTCTGGATTTTGATAATTAGCGGGTATTGGCCTAATTCTGCTCTGCATGCATTATTTGGTGTTTTACGTTGTACACGGAGGATGTTTTTGCAGAATTCTGCATGCAGAGTCTCAATTTGGTGTTTGTCCCATTTTGTGAATTCTTTGTTGGTGAGCGGACCCCAGACCTCAGAACCATAAAAGGCAATGGGTTCTATAACTGATTCAAGTATTTTTAGCCAGATCCTAATTGGTATGTCAAATGTTATGTTCCTTTTGATGGCATAGAAGGCCCTTCTTGCCTTGTCTCTCAGATCGTTCACAGCTTTGTGGAAGTTACCTGTGGCGCTGATGTTTAGGCCGAGGTATGTATAGTTTTTTGTGTGCTCTAGGGCAACGGTGTCTAGATGGAATTTGTTTTTGTGGTCCTGGCAACTGGACCTTTTTTGGAACACCATTATTTTTGTCTTACTGAGATTTACTGTCAGGGCCCAGGTCTGACAGAATCTGTGCAGAAGATCTAGGTGCTGCTGTAGGCCCTCCTTGGTTGGTGACAGAAGCACCAGATCGTCAGCAAACAGAAGACATTTGACTTCAGATTCTAGTAGGGTGAGGCCGGGTGCTGCAGACTGTTCTAGTGCCCTCGCCAATTCGTTGATATATATGTTGAAGAGGGTGGGGCTTAAACTGCATCCCTGTCTCACCCCACGGCCCTGTGGAAAGAAATGTGTGTGTTTTTTGTCAATTTTAACCGCACACTTGTTGTTTGTGTACATTGATTTTATAATGTCGTATGTTTTTCCCCCAACCCCACTTTCCATCAATTTGTATAGCAGACTCTCATACCAAATTGAGTCAAAAGCTTTTTTGAAATCAACAAAGCATGAGAAGACTTTGCCTTTGTTTTGGTTTGTTTGTTTGTCAATTAGGGTGTGCAGGGTGAATACGTGGTCTGTCGTACAGTAATTTGGTAAAAAGCCAATTTGACATTTGCTCAGTACATTGTTTTCACTGAGGAAATGAACTAGTCTGCTGTTAATGATAATGCAGAGGATTTTCCCAAGGTTGCTGTTGACGCATATCCCACGGTAGTTATTGGGGTCAAATTTGTCTCCACTTTTGTGGATTGGGGTGATCAGTCCTTGGTTCCAGATATTGGGGAAGATGCCAGAGCTAAGGATGATGTTAAAGAGTTCAAGCATAGCTAATTGAAATTTGTGGTCTGTATATTTTATTATTTCATTGAGGATACCATCTCTCTCTCTCTCTCTCCTCTCTCTCATTTATGAAACGCATGACTATCTTTAAGTCAAGTTAATCTCTTATCTGAGTGTTTTATCTGTTCTTAGTCCTCTGTGGTGTCAGTTCAGGCAGCACAGCAGCCTCTCAACCCACATCCCTCAGCCCTGTTTGTTCACACCAGGAAGAGGAGAAAAAGAGGAGAAAACCCTTGCATAAATGAGACAGTTCCCTCTGGACCCTCAGAGTACAGTAATCATACAGTATGTGGAAAACTGCTGGGAAGTGGTGTGAAATACACGTGAATAAAGATGTATGGTGAGATCTGCTACAATGACTCAGACATATTAACACATTTTTGAGTGCGAACGTTGGGTGTTAGATTTGTAGAGCGGGGCTGTCATCTGCTGAAGAGCAAACACACAAACACCCCTACCTTAAACCCAGGAGATGATACATTTCAAAAAGTTATCCTGCTGTAAAAAAAAAAAAAAAGAATACAATTGAAATACTGAATATAATGTTTTTCTCTTAAAACAGTCAGAAATTGTAATTTGGTGATTTCCAATAGGCATCAACAGAGGAAATATTTGAGTTACGCAAATAAGGAAGTATCTCTTGCTGAGTGGAAATTGTACTTAAAACATGATAAGAAGTATGACATGATATGAAATGCACTGGTGTCTTCAAAAATAATATAAAATATAGCGGCGAGCAGCAGTGAACGGGGTTCACAGGATGACAGAAAGGACACAAGATCAGTTGGATAACAAAGCAAGCACTCTGTCATGTAGGAACTATCTCCCTTTATGTGCAATCAGTGACAGCATTACCATGTTTATCTCTCAATACCGCGAGGATGACGCTAGTGAAGTTTAGTCTAGTGTTGTAGGTTGGTTATCTTTGATTGCAGCAAAGTAATCATTCTTAAAGTCATTACTTAACGTATTGATTTTATTCACAAATTCTGGGATCAATTTGACTAATGGTTTATGTTAAGAGTTGTGAAATATTTGTCTGCATAATTTCAATCTAACATTCATTTGCAGTCCACCTGACCAATAGTTATTGCTCTAGTAGCCTGTGGTGCCAATGACATCTATAGTGCCACCAACTGGTCTGGTGCAGCCATCTAAGGTTACAGTGACTTTACATTCACATAGCTTCCAAGGACATATACATAAGGTTTACTAAATGTCATGGCCCCATGTCCATCAGTTCAGATCTTATAGCCCTGTTGTGAAATGGTGCAATATAGTTGTGTAGCGTGGCCAACTTTGAATGCAGCAACTAATAATTCTCAACTTCATTAGAGGCTGATTCATTGAGTCTATATACCAACTCTGGAGTCAATATGACTTATAGTTTATGAGAATAAGATTTTAAAAGTATTTTGAGCATTAGCATATGTGCTAACCTGCATCTATAGGTACAGTGCGGCCATATTTGAATGCAACTCTTTTTTTCGCGAAAACATTAAAGATTGATGTAATGAGTCGAAATACAAAATCCTGAGTTAATCTGACGTATGGTTAATGAGGAGAAGAAGATTGCAGACGATTTTGAGCAGTAGCGTTCCATATCCCAAAAATGAGTTGTTCATAAATTCCTTGTTTTTTTCCAGATACTGTATCAATACCAAATTCTGTTTGGTTAATCTCAGGGACATCCATGATAGTGATGACAAGTTCCAAGTTGATAGGCCACTGTGGAGTGGATTTACAGTGGTTTAAATGGACAAGTAAAATCAGATTTTTGATTTGTCAATAACTCAACTATCTTTTGACCAATCCATTCACTTTTGTACCATGGGCCTACATTCCACATTTGGTGTCATTTGGTCCAACGGTTCATGAGAATTACGTTTTTTTTGGGTATTTTACTGGTATTGTGTGGCCATCTTTGAATGCATCAACGTTATTTTCTCAAACTCTTTAGGGACCATTGTGTCCAATGTCCAGATTTGAGATGAATCTGACCTTTAGTCCATGAGAAGAAGATTTGTTCTGATGTCACGGATTCTGCCGAGGCTGCCCCTCCTCCTTGCTCGGGCAGGTTTCGGCGTTCGTCGTCACCGGAGTACTAGCTGCTGCCGATCTATGTTCTATGTTTCTATGTTCTACCTGTTGTCTGATTGGTTCACACCTGTTGCCCATCTTGTGATTACTCCGCCCCTATTTAACCCTGTGGCTCCCATTGTGTTCTGTGCGTGTTTGTTGTTTGTTCTCGGATGTCGTTGGTGAGCGGGTTTATTCCTCCCTGCGTGGAGGCTTCTTGTTTCTTTACGTGATTTAGTAAAGATACGTTTTTTCCTTGAGTTCTGTGTCCTGCGCCTGACTTCAGTCTACCGCATACACTGACACCGTGACATCTGATTATTTTAAGCGTTGCGTAGTCAAAAAAGTAAATGCCAAACTTAACATGGATCATCATGGTAATGTCTTCGAGGACCCTAAAAAGTTTCAAGTTGATAGACCATTGTGAAGTGGATTTACGAAGGATTTAAATGGACAGGTGAAATCTGATTTCCTGATTTATCAATAACTCAGCCATCTCTTAACCAAACTAAGTTAAGAGATGGACCATAGGCCTACATACCAGATGTGGTGTTATTTAGACTTATGGTTCATGAGAATAAAAGCCCTTCAAAGGTTTTCCTCTAATTTCGAAGATGGAGGAAAATCTATTCTGACGGACCTTGTGGGTCCTTGATGCAACTTTGTTCAGCATGAGGAAAGACACCTACATAAAAAAAGTTCCAAGTCTCTAGGTCAAATGAGGTGATGGATATGAGGGTTTAAGTGAGACTGCTTATAACAGCGCCACTTGTAGGCCAAACGGTGCCATTCTTTTGACCAAGTTACTCATTACATTTACATTTTAGTCATTTAGCAGACGCTCTTATCCAGAGCGACTTACAGTTAGTGAGTGCATACATTTTCATACTCATGGCCTCTAGCTGCTGTTTGCCAAATTAGAAAAAAAAGATACCAATCTATGCTTGGGGTGTGTGACCATGTAAAGGGGAAAACCAATTTTGCTGTGAACCACTAATTGACCATGTAAAGGGGAAAACCAATTTTGCTGTGAACCACTAATTGACCATGTAAAGGGGAAAACCAATTTCGCTGTGAACCACTAATTGACCATGTAAAGGGGAAAACCAATTTTGTTGTGAACCCCTAACGAGACCAAAACAAAGACACTTCATCCTGTGTCATCTGTGCATGTAGATACATTTGGGTGGGTGGGCCCTTTACTGCTAAAAGTATGTTTTAAGTTCAACTACATTCTGTGAACCTTGTAGAGTCTGTCTGTCTGTCTCTAATGGTAACCAGTCATCCTGGCTTGAGGATCTGTCCTTTGACCACAGGTGAGAAGCAGGGCCTACTGTGAGTCTACAGACATAGTATGATACTAGTCAGGCTCTCTATTTAAAGTGCAAACCCTTTATATATTGTATCTATGAGCTGAGGGAGTGGCTATAGCTAGCAGAGTGATATTTTCCAGAGAAAAAAACAGCTTCTCAAAATGTGGCACCCACAGCTCTCTACACTTCCCTGATCTCTTAACATCTCTTCTCTATCTTGTTCAGTCTTCATTCGTCCTCACAGGAGATGTATCTCCATAGTCCAAAGTGGCTTCCTCTACAACTTCTCATCTCCAGTTCATCTGCACTCTTTCGAAATATCAGGATAGATGCGAGCAATATGGTGGGAAGTAATGTGATGAATGTCTACCAGTAATGCAGCTATCCCGCTCTTTTAGATCAGTGCAGATGAAGGAAATGAGACAAGGGGAAGAAGCCACATTAGACTATTGAGACGCAGCCTGGGCCTTAGTTCCTCTGTTCTGAGGCAGCTGTGACCACAGAGAGGTGAGAATATAAATGGAACGCTGGTGATGCGCCTCTAAAGCACGCAACGCTCTTGCTGCTGTTTGCATGACACACCCGCACTTTGTATGTGGGTTACCCACGTAGGGCTTCAGACTTTAGTCACCGACATAGACTGCTAGCACCAGACTGTTCATCTCTTTACTGTTAGAACTACGGTGTGCTACATTGGCGGTCTAAAGATCCGTCTGAATCCTGTGTAAATGTCTAATGATCATGTCACAAACAAGTGTCTTTCTTAATGTTAATGTAAAGCTATAATGAATATATTATTCATGGTCAGGTTGAATAAACGTATTCATTCTATCAACAGTATCAGTGAAATGTCAATGACCATTTGAAGGGCTGTTAGTGTGTTGGTGGTTGTTACACAGAGCTGCCTGAGTCTGTGTGTGGTGGTTACACAGGGCTGCCTGGGTCTGTGGGTGGTAGTTACACAGGGCTGCCTGAGTCTGTGGGTGGTAGTTACACAGGGCTGCCTGAGACTGTGGGTGGTAGTTACACAGGGCTGCCTGAGTCTGTGGGTGGTAGTTACACAGGGCTGCCTGAGTCTGTGGGTGGTAGTTACACAGAGCTGCCTGAGTCTGTGTGTGGTGGTTACACAGGGCTGCCTGAGTCTGTGGGTGGTAGTTACACAGGGCTGCCTGAGGCTGTGGGTGGTAGTTACAAAGGGCTGCCTGAGGCTGTTGGTGGTAGTTCACACAGGGCTTCCTGAGTCTGTGGGTAGTTACACAGGGCTGCCTGAGTCTGTGGGTGGTAGTTACACAGGGCTGCCTGAGTCTGTGGGTGGTAGTTACACAGGGCTGCCTGAATCTGTGGGTGGTAGTTACACAGGGCTGTCTGAGTCTGTGGGTGGTAGTTACACAGGGCTTCCTGAGTCTGTGGGTGGTAGTTACACAGGGCTGCCTGAGTCTGTGGGTGGTAGTTACACAGGGATGCCTGAGACTGTGGGTGGTAGTTACACAGGACTGCCTGAGGCTGTGGGTGGTAGTTACACAGAGCTGCCTGAATCTGTGGGTGGTAGTTACACAGGGCTGCCTGAATCTGTGGGTGGTAGTTACACAGGGATGCCTGAGACTGTGGGTGGTAGTTACACAGGGCTGCCTGAGACTGTGGGTGGTAGTTACACAGAGCTGCCTGAATCTGTGGGTGGTAGTTACACAGGGCTGCCTGAATCTGTGGGTGGTAGTTACACAGGGCTGCCTGAGTCTGTGGGTGGCAGTTACACAGGGCTGCCTGAGTCTGTGGGTGGTAGTTACACAGGGCTGCCTGAATCTGTGGGTGGTAGTTACACAGGGCTTCCTGAGTCTGTGGGTGGTAGTTACACAGGGCTGCCTGAGTCTGGGGGAGGTAGTTACACAGGGCTGCCTGAATCTGTTGGTGGTAGTTACACAGAGCTGCCTGAGTCTGTGGGTGGTAGTTCACAGAGCTGCCTGAGTCTGTGGGTGGTAGTTACACAGGGCTGCCTGAATCTGTGGGTGGTAGTTACACAGGGCTGCCTGAGTCTGTGGGTGGTAGTTACACAGGGCTGCCTGAGTCTGTGGGTGGTAGTTACACAGGGCTGCCTGCGTCTGTGGACTGTTGAAACCAAATTAGCTCTCTGAAGGCTTTAGCATCATGACTCAGACAGGAAGTTACAATGACACTGGCATTATTAATAACTCACAGGGCTTTTTATTGTCTTATTTACATATCTGCATGGTCTCTGACAGGAATATCTGGCAATAGATTCAGACATACGGTATATGTCTGAGAAAATAAGAAAAGTGTAGAGGAGGGAGGGACATCACACCCTCACTCTCACTTCCCTATTCTCTCTTCCTGCTCAGAACTCTGGGTAAGAGCTTGTCAGCCTCTGATAGGCTACAGACTGATGTGTGTTTCAGAAACATTTAAACTACTATGCTCTTTCTAAAAAATGTTTTAACATGGAATATTTTCACTGTTTGTTCATGTCATTGTGTGAAGCCGGCCAGAGTAATTTTGTGTTATTTGGACTTATGGTTCATGAGAAGAAGTCCTTTAAAGGTTTTCCAACATTTCCAAGATGGAGGAAAATCTACCCTGGCGGACCTTATTGGTCCTTGATGCAAATTTGTTCAGCATGAAGAAAGACACCTACATACAAAGTTTTAGGTCTCCAGGTCAAAACATGGAGGCGGATGTGAGGGTTTAAGTGAGACTGACAATAACAGCGCCACCCATAGGCCAATCGGTGGCATTCTTTTGTGTGCCAAATTAGAAAAAAAAGTTACCAATCTATGTGTTGCATGCATACACACATTTTGGTAGGTGTGACCTATACTACTAAAAGTATGTTTTAAGTTCAAATACATTTTATGAACCCTGTAGTCTGTCTGTCCCTAATGATAACAAGTCATCTTTGGCTGAGGGGGTGATACTGGCTTGGGGATCTGTCCGTTGACCACAGGTGAGAAGCAGGGCCTACTGTGAGTCTACAGACATAGTATGATACTAGTCAGGCTCTCTATTTAAAGTGCAAACCCTTTATATATTGTATCTATGAGCTGAGGGAGTGGCTATAGCTAGCAGAGTGATATGTTCTAGAGAAAAAAAAAGCTTCTGAAAAGTTGGCACCCGCCACTCTCTACACTTCCCTGATCTCTTATTTAGATTTTTGTCATTTAGCAGACGCTCTTATACAGAGCGAATTACAGGAGCAGTTAGGGTTAAGTGCCTTGCTCAAGGGCACATCAACAGATTTCTCACCTAGTTGGCTCGGGGATTCAAACCAGCAACCTTTCGGTTACAGGCCCAATGCTCTTAAACACTAGGCTATCTTGTTCAGTCTTCATTTGTCCTCACAGGAGATGTATCTCAATAGTCCAAAGTGGCTTCCTCTATAACTTCTCATTTCCAGTTCATCTGCACTCTTTTGAAATATCAGGATAGATGCGAGCAATATGGTGGGAAGTAATGTGGTGAATGTCTACCAGTAATTCAGCTATCCCGCTCTTTTAGATCAGTGCAGATGAAGGAAATGAGACAAGGGGAAGAAGCCACTTTAGACTATTGAGACGCAGCCTGGGCCTGAGTTCCTCTGTTCTGAGGCAGCTGTGACCACAGAGAGGTGAGAATATAAATGGAACGCTGGTGATGCGCCTCTAAAGCACGCAACGCTCTCGCTGCTGTTTGCATGACACACCCGCACTTTGTATGTGGGTTACCCACGTAGGGCTTCAGACTTTAGTCACCGACATAGACTGCTAGCACCAGACTGTTCATCTCTTTACTGTTAGAACTACGGTGTGCTACATTGGCGGTCTAAAGATCAGTCTGAATCCTGTGTAAATGTCTAATGATCATGTCACAAACAAGTGTCTTTCTTAATGTTAATGTAAAGCTATAATGAATATATTATTCATGGTCAGGTTGAATAAACGTATTCATTCTATCAACAGTATCAGTGAAATGTCAATGACCATTTGAAGGGCTGTTAGTGTGTTGGTGTGTATTGTGCAGTTAGTGTGTGGGTGGTTGTTACACAGGTTTGCCTGAGTCTGTGGGTGGTAGTTACACAGGGCTGCCTGAGTCTGTGGGTGGTAGTTACACAGGGCTGCCTGAGGCTGTGGGTGGTAGTTACACAGGGCTGCCTGAGTCTGTGGGTGGTAGTTACACAGGGCTGCCTGAGACTGTGGGTGGTAGTTACACAGGGCTGCCTGAGTCTGTGGGTGGTAGTTACACAGGGCTGCCTGAGTCTGTGGGTGGTAGTTATACAGGGCTGCCTGAGGCTGTGGGTGGTAGTTACACAGGGATGCCTGAGGCTGTGGGTGGTAGTTACACAGGGCTGCCTGAGACTGTGGGTGGTAGTTATACAGGGCTGCCTGAGGCTGTGGGTGGTAGTTACACAGGGCTGCCTGAGGCTGTGGGTGGTAGTTACACAGAGCTGCCTGAGTCTGTGGGTGGTAGTTACACAGGGCTGCCTGAGGCTGTGGGTGGTAGTTACACAGGGCTGCCTGAGTCTGTGGGTGGTAGTTACACAGGGCTGCCTGAGACTGTGGGTGGTAGTTATACAGGGCTGCCTGAGTCTGTGGATGGTAGTTACACAGGGCTGCCTGAGTCTGTGGGTGGTAGTTATACAGGGCTGCCTGAGTCTGTGGGTGGTAGTTACACAGGGCTGCCTGAGTCTGTGGGTGGTAGTTACACAGGGCTGCCTGAGTCTGTGGGACTGTTAAAACCAAATTAGCTCTCTGAAGGCTTTAGCATCATTACTCAGACAGAAAGTTACAATGACACTGACATTATTAGTAACTCACAGGGGTTTGTATTGTCGTATTTACATATCTGCATGGTCTCTGACAGGCATAGCTGGCAATACATTCAGACATACAGTATATGTCCGAGAAAATAAGAAAAGTGTGGAGGAGGGAGGGTCATCACACCCTCACTCTCACTTCCCTATTCTCTCTTCCTGCTCAGAACTCTGGGTAAGAGCTTGTCAGCCTCTGATAGGCTACAGACTTTTCACTGTTTGTTAATGTCATTGTGTGAAGCCAGAGGCAGCGTTCACACATACATACACTACCAGTCAAACGTTTGGACACACCTTTTTCTTTTAAAAAATGTTTACATTGCAGAATAATAGTGAAGACATCAAAACTATGAAATAACACATATGGAATCATGTAGTAACCAAAAAAGTGTTAAACAAATCAAAATATTTGTTATATTTGAGATTCTTCAAATAGCCACCCTTTGCCTTGATGACAGCTTTGCACACTCTTGGCATTCTCTCAACCGCCTGAATTAAAAACATTAGCTGACATGGGCTAGTTGAGCTGGACATTTCTGACAAGTTATAAATAGCTCTCTAAGGTATGCAATGACTAACATGACAAGAGGAACTGATGATGCAGTACAAAGTTTCGAAATGGCACCTTGTGCATTCTACTATAACAACTTTCAAAAGTACGTTTAAAGCCGGACTGAGTTCCTTAATTTTTTTAAACCCCCCCCCCCCCCCCCCCCCCCCACGCCGACCCCTCAAGCCCCCCACAGTTTGAGAACCACTGATATATGTAATGGGGAATTGATAGACACAGCAAACAATGCACACAATGAAGTTATGAAACAATGAATATCCACAAAATGGCAGGAGAGAGCGCATTCTGGAGAGAGACATCTGAGCTACCTGACATTCTGCTACCTGACAGATAGCTACAGGCTAGAGTTGAACTGTGGTAGCTACTAGCTTGTTCATTCTCTTCATACAGAACTACAGTCGAGAGGGGATGAAACATGTCATGTTACATGTCAGTTACACTACTAGCTCAGCGCTGGGAATTAATACTTTTTTTTCTGTTTAGTCAAACAGCAGTTACCTTGCCAGCTACATCAATCAAATAAAGAGTAGCCAGTTCCTGCTCTGCTTGCTTTTACAACTCCTAGAAAAAGCGCAACACACACAAACAGCAGCTGCAGACAGCAGCACCGTGCTGGTCCTATATTAATAGCTTTGCCTTCCCAACGGACACAGGTCGTCATAATGACGTCTTTTCCCGCTGACTTTTTGAAAAGTATATGGACTCCTGCTCATTCCAAAATTATGGGCATTGGTCCCCCCTTTGCAGCTATAACAGCCTCCACTCGTCTGGGAAGGCTTTCCACTAGATGTTGGAACATTGCTGCGGGGACTTTTACATGGGTTTACACGCGTTGCAAGCGCCATGCTCTACCAACTGAGCCACACAGGACCACTTGCTTCCATTTAGCCACGAGAACATTAGTGAGGTTGGACACTGATGTTGGGCGATTAGGCCTATTAACATTTCCCTTCACTGGAACTAAGGGGCCTAGTCTGATCCATGAAAAACAGCCCCAGACCATTATTCCTCCTCCACCAAGCTTTACAGTTGGCACTATGAATTGGGGCAGGTAGCGTTGTCCTGGCATCCGCCAAACCCAGATTCGTCCTTCACCCAGATGGTGAAGCTTGATTCATCACTCCAGAGAACATGTTTCCACTGCTCCAGAATCCAATGGCGGCAAGCTTTACACCACTCCAGCCAACGCTTGGCATTGCGCTTGGTGATTTTAGGCTTGTGTGCGGAAACCCATTTCTTGAAGTTCCCGACGAACAGTTCTTGTGCTGACATTGCTTCCAGAGGCAGTTTGGAACTTGGTAGTGAGTGTTGCAACCGAGGACAGACGATTTTTACGCGCTACGCGCTTCAGCAGTCAGCGGTCACATTCTGTGAGCTTGTGTGGCCTACCACTTCGTGGCCGAGCCGTTGTTGCTCCTAGACGTTTTCACTTCACAATAACAGCACTTACAGTAGACCGGGGCAGCTCTAGCAGGTTGACCGGGGCAGCTCTGGCAGGGCAGAAATGTGACGAACTGACATGTTGGTGACAGTGCCACGTTGAAAGTCACTGAGCTCTTCAGTAAGGCCATTCTACAGCCAATGTTAGTCTATGGAAATTGCATGGCTGTGTGCTCTATTTTATACACCTGTCAGCAATGGGTGTGGCTGAATTAGCCGAATCCACTACTTTGACGGGGTGTCCACACACATCCTCAATATGACGTCTTCTAGGAGACGTCTAAAAAACATTCATATGCAACCAGAATCTGACCTGATTAAGACGGCTTATTTCTGATGTCCTCATAACTCAAATCCAACCAAAATATGACCCGTTTATGACCTCCCAATATTACTCATGTCATGCTGTGCCCATGCATCTCACAGCAGCAATGTTCACATTTTAAGACATACTTAATATTTCACAACACTACCTCCCATATAGCAACACTACCTCCCATAGAGCCACCTGGAGCAGCAACACTACCTCCCATATAGCCACCTGGAGCAGCAACACTACCTCCCATATAGCCACCTGGAGCAGCAACACTACCTCCCATATAGCCACCTGGAGCAGCAACACTACCTTCCATATAGCTACCTGGAGCAGCAACACTACCTTCCATATAGCCCACCTCAAGCAGCAACACTACCTCCCATATAGCCACCTGGAGCAGCAACACTACCTCCCATATAGCTACCTGGAGCAGCAACACTACCTCTCATATAGCCACCTGGAGCAGCAACACTACCTCCCATATAGCCCACCTCAAGCAGCAACACTACCTTCCATATAGCCACCTGGAGCAGCAACACTACCTTCCATATAGCCACCTGGAGCAGCAACACTACCTCCCATATAGCCCACCTGGAGCAGCAACACTACCTCCCATATGGCCACCTGGAGCAGCAACACTACCTCCCATATAGCCACCTGGAGCAGCAACACTACCTCCCATATAGCCCACCTGGAGCAGCAACACTACCTCCCATATAGGCACCTGGAGCAGCAACATTACCTCCCATATAGGCACCTGGAGCGGCAACACTACCTCCCATATAGCCACCTGGAGCAGCAACACTACCTCCCATATAGCCCACCTGGAGCAGCAATACTACCTCCCATATAGCCAACTGGAGCAGCAACACTACCTTCCATATAGCCCACCTCAAGCAGCAACACTACCTCCCATATAGCCACCTGGAGCAGCAACACTACCTCCCATAAAGCCACCTGGAGCAGCAACACTACCTCCCATATAGCCACCTGGAGCAGCAACACTACCTCCCATATAGCCAACTGGAGCAGCAACACTACCTCCCATATAGCCCACCTCAAGCAGCAACACTACCTCCCATATAGCCCACCTCAAGCAGCAACACTACCTCCCATATAGCCCACCTGGAGCAGCAACACTACCTCCCATATAGCCCACCTGGAGCAGCAACACTACCTCCCATATAGCCCACCTGGAGCAGCAATACTACCTCCCATATAGCCAACTGGAGCAGCAACACTACCTTCCATATAGCCCACCTCAAGCAGCAACACTACCTCCCATATAGCCACCTGGAGCAGCAACACTACCTCCCATATAGCCACCTTGAGCAGCAACACTACCTCCCATATAGCCCACCTGGAGCAGCAACACTACCTCCCATATAGCCACCTGGAGCAGCAACACTACCTCCCATATAGCCCACCTGGAGCAGCAACACTACCTCCCATATAGCCACCTGGAGCAGCAACACTACCTCCCATATAGCCCACCTGGAGCAGCAACACTACCTCCCATATAGCCACCTGGAGCAGCAACACTACCTCACCTTTCCTCAAAACACTTTTCCTCAAATTCTCTGGTGGGACTCGCACTCACAGTACCGTGTAGCTCAGTTAGTAGAGTGTTGCAAGCGCCATGCTCTACTAACTGAGCTGCACGGTACTGTGAGTGCGAGTCCCACCAGAGTATTTGAGGAAAAGTGTTTTTATGATAAGAAATTACTAACAGTTGATGAATAAAAGGTTTTATTCAACAAGTCTTTGTCATTTCTTATGATAAAAACACTCTTCCTCAAATATTTTCATTGTGCTCCTATATTTAGTTGTGTGCTCCTAAATGTTTCAACTTAGGAGCACACGTGCTCCTTGTAAAAAATGTCAGCGTAAATCCCTGTGACGCTTATCAAATTTAAGTCTGAGGCCAATTTTTGGGAAACAGTGTTGCATTAGTGGAGCCATCTAGCATAATGAAAGCTAGTGGAAACTTGTTGGTTATCAGGTTATCGTGTGAGATAATGGCCATAGTTGCCATAAGAAAAGGGCAACCAGTGGATCACAAACAACATTGTAAATACAACATACAGTTGAAGTCGGAAGTTTACATACACCTTAGTCAAATACATTTAAACACAGTTTTTCACAATTCCTGACATTTAATCCTAGTAAAAATTCCCTGTTTAAGGTCAGTTAGGATCACCACTTTATTTTAAGAATGTGAAATGTCAGAATAATAGTAGAGAGAATGATTTATTTCAGCTTATTTCTTTCATCACATTCCCAGTGGGTCAGAAGTTTACATACACTGAATTAGTATTTGGTAGCATTGCCTTTAAGTTGTTTAACTTGGGTCAAACGTTTCGGGTAGCCTTCCACAAGCTTCCCACAATAAATTGGGTGAATTTTGGCTCATTCCTCCTGACAGAGCTGGTGTAACGGAGTCAGGTTTTTAGGCCTCCTTGCTCGCACACGCTTTTTCAGTTCTTCCCACAAATGTTCTAAATTATAGTTTGTTAACAAGAAATGTGTGGAGTGGTTGAAAAACAAGTTTTAATGACTCCAAAACTATATATTTACAGTTGAAGTCGGAAGTTTACATACACTTAGGTTGGAGTCATTAAAACTCGTTTTTCAACCACTCCACAAATTTCTTGCTAACAAACTATAGTTTTGGCAAGTCGGTTAGGACATCAACTTTGTGCATGACACAAGTCATTTTTCCAACAATTGTTCACAGACAGATTATTTCACTTATAATTCACTGTATCACAATTCCAGTGGGTCAGAAGTTTACATGCACTAAGTTGACTGTGCCTTTAAAGAGTTTGGAAAATTCCAGAAAATGATGTCATGGCTTTAGAAGCTTCTGATAGGCTAATTGACATAATTTGTGTCAATTGGAGGTGTACCTGTGGGTGTATTTCAAGGCCTACCTTCAAACTCAGTGCCTCTATGCTTGACATCATGGGAAAATCAAAAGAAATCAGCCAAAATTGAAGACTTCCACAAGTCTGGTTCATCCTTGGGAGCAATTTCCAAATGCCTGAAGGTACC
Organism: Coregonus lavaretus; assembly: GCF_964263955.1. Lineage (NCBI taxonomy): Eukaryota > Metazoa > Chordata > Actinopteri > Salmoniformes > Salmonidae > Coregonus > Coregonus lavaretus. Next base: position 60,921,955 of record NC_139993.1, on the reverse strand, counting down.
ACGTTCATCTGTACAAACAATAGTAAGCAAGTATACATACCATGGGACCACGCAGCCGTCATACCGCTCAGGAAGGAGACATGTTCAGTCTCCTAGAGATTAACGTACTTTGGTGCGAAAAGTGTAAATCAATCCCAGAACAACAGCAAGGGACCTTGTGAAGATGCTGGGGGAAACAGGTACACAAGTATCTATATCCACAGTAAAACGAGTCCTATATCGACATAACCTGAAAGGCCGCTCAGCAAGGAAGAAGCCACTGCTCCAAAACCGCCATAAAAAAGCAAGACTACAGTTTTCAACTGCACATGGGGACAAAGATCGTACTTTTTGGAGAAATGTCCTCTGGTCTGATGAAACAAAAATAGAACTGTTTGGCCATAATGACCGTCGTTATGTTTGGAGGAAAAAGGGGGTTGCTTGCAAGCTGAAGAACACCATCCCAACCATGAAGCACGGGGTGGCAGCATCATGCTGTGGGGGTGCTTTGCTGCAGCAGGGACTGGTGCACTTCACAAAATACATGGCATCATGAGGAAGGAAAATTATGTTGCTATATTAAAGCAACATCTCAAGACATCAGTCAGGAAGTTAAAGCTTGGTTGCAAATGGGTCTTCCAAATGGACAATGACCCCAAGCATACTTCCAAAGTTGTGGCAAAATGGCTTAAGGACAACAAAGTCAAGGTATTGGAGTGGCCATCACAAAGCCCTGACCTCAATCCTATAGAAGATTTGTGGGCAGAACTGAAAAAGCGTGTGTGAGCAAGGAGGCCTACAAACGTGACTCAGTTACACCAGCTCTGTCAGGAGGAATGGGCCAAAATTCACCCAACTTATTGTGGGAAGCTTGTGGAAGGCTACCCGAAACGTTTGACCCAAGTTAAACAATTTAAAGGCAATGCTACCAAATACTAATTCAGTGTATGTAAACTCCAGATCCACTGGGAATGTGATGAAATAAATAAAAGCTGAAATAAATCATTCTCTCTACTATTATTCTGACATTTCACTCTTAAAATAAAGTGGTGATCCTAACTGACCTAAGACAGGGATTATTTACTAGGATTAAATGTCAGGAATTCTGAAAAACTGAGTTTAAATGTTTTTTGGCTAAGGTGTATGCAAACTTCTGACTTCGACTGTATCTGTTTATCTATTTTCCCTTTCATACTTCAACTATTTGCACATTGTTACAACACTGTACATAGCCAATAATATAACATTTGAAATGTCTATATTCTTTTTAAACTTTTCTGAGCGTAATGTTTAGTGATTGTTTAGTTGGGAAGATGTTAGGTAAAAGACGTTTTAAACTAGTGATATTTTGGTCATTTGACGTTGCGACCAGAATATACCCAGAATAAGAAGTTAAAATTACATAGTGTCCCCGTTGGGTTCATACACCCTGTCCACTGCCAAACAGCCTACCTGACCGCTCTGAGGCGTCAGCATGGTCCTGACCGCTCTGAGGCGTCAGCATGGTCCTGACCGCTCTGAGGCGTCAGCATGGTCCTGACCGCTCTGAGGCGTCAGCATGGTCCTGACCGCTCTGAGGCGTCAGCATGGTCCTGACCGCTCTGAGGCGTCAGCATGGTCCTGACCGCTCTGAGGCGTCAGCATGGTCCTGACCGCTCTGAGGCGTCAGCATGGTCCTGACCGCTCTGAGGCGTCAGCATGGTCCTAAAGCACACCGATGTCGCGTTTTGTAATCACACTGCAATGATAAAACTGTGGGGGGGACAGAAATGCAATCATGTCTGCAGCCTATAACCCAATGCAGCAGGCATGTAGCCTATAACCCAATGCAGCAGGCATGTAGCCTATAACCCAATGCAGCAGGCCTGTAGCATATAACCCAATGCAGCAGGCATGTAGCCTATAACCCAATGCAGCAGGCATGTAGCCTATAACCCAATGCAGCAGGCCTGTACCCTATAACCCAATGCAGCAGGCCTGTAGCCTATAACCCAATGCAGCAGGCCTGTACCCTATAACCCAATGCAGCAGGCCTGTACCCTATAACCCAATGCAGCAGGCCTGTAGCCTATAACCCAATGCAGCAGGCCTGTAGCCTATAACCCAATGCAGCAGGCCTGTACCCTATAACCCAATGCAGCAGGCCTGTAGCCTATAACCCAATGCAGCAGGCCTGTACCCTATAACCCAATGCAGCAGGCCTGTACCCTATAACCCAATGCAGCAGGCCTGTAGCCTATAACCCAATGCAGCAGGCCTGTAGCCTATAACCCAATGCAGCAGGCCTGTACCCTATAACCCAATGCAGCAGGCCTGTACCCTATAACCCAATGCAGCAGGCCTGTAGCCTATAACCCAATGCAGCAGGCCTGTAGCCTATAACGCAATGCAGCAGGCCTGTAGCCTATAACCCAATGCAGCAGGCCTGTAGCCTATAACCCAATGCAGCAGGCCTGTACCCTATAACCCAATGCAGCAGGCCTGTACCCTATAACCCAATGCAGCAGGCCTGTAGCCTATAACCCAATGCAGCAGGCCTGTAGCCTATAACCCAATGCAGCAGGCCTGTAGCCTATAACCCAATGCAGCAGGCCTGTAGCCTATAACCCAATGCAGCAGGCCTGTACCCTATAACCCAATGCAGCAGGCCTGTACCCTATAACCCAATGCAGCAGGCCTGTAGCCTATAACCCAATGCAGCAGGCCTGTAGCCTATAACGCAATGCAGCAGGCCTGTACCCTATAACCCAATGCAGCAGGCCTGTACCCTATAACCCAATGCAGCAGGCCTGTAGCCTATAACCCAATGCAGCAGGCCTGTAGCCTATAACCCAATACAGCAGGCCTGTAGCCTTGGCCCTTGTAACTGGCGGGGAAAGTGGAGGCGGGAGGGAGGATATTGCTTATAATGTCACGTTTGCTGATGATGGCCACAATTAGGAATTACGGCGGGGTCCTACCATCACCCCAAACAACCCAAAGGCTGCTGAGGGAAGAATGGCTCATAATAATGGCCGGAACGGAGCAAATGGAATGGCACCTGGAAACCATGTGTTTGATGTATTTGTTACCATTTCACCAATTCTGCTCCAGTCATTAGAACGAGCCCGTTCTCCCCAATTAAGGTGCCACCAACCTCCTGTGCACTGGATTGATGCTGTTTTGCAAGAATCTGTGCTGATGGAACATGAATTGCTTTTCCTAAGATGACCCTTTACTTTTCTTTAAGACATAGCTGCCACATGTAGAGGATGGAGCTCAACTGTAAAAGCTCTACGGTGGAATCAGCAAACATAAATTGCATTACCAGGTTTTGCTGGCACCCCGTACTGGACAATCGTTCTATTTTTCATGCGCGAGGGCTGCAACAGTTCAGCCATGATGGATGGACCGACCTGTCAGTGGGCCCAATATGGTTTTATAATAGATCCTCTTTAGACATGTTATATATATATATATATATCACTGCAAAGCTGACAACTTCAACCTTTAAAATCTGGATCCCAATTCTGACTGTTGGAATTATGATTTCTATAGGAAAGGACTAAAACAACACAGTAAGATTATATATTATTAGGACATGATGGTAAAATTATTTCAAAACGTAGACGATGTAAACTAATTGAACCATGCAGATTGTCCTCAGACAACACAAAACAATATTAGGCAAACAGTTTACCTTAGAAGTTGAAACGGTGTAATAGCCAAATCCTACCCAAATCTATTTTATTTGTATTTATTTTTACCCAGGAACCAGGTCTGGTTACTGAGTTAATTAAGCAATTAACAACCCCATCATGCTTAGGGTCATGTATAAAAATGCCCAGTTGCCCATTATTTTGGCTACCATAGCTAGAAGAAGAGATCTCAGTGACTTTGAAAGAGGGGCCTCAAAGGAGCTTAGGAGGTTTAAAGTGTGTGTTTATGCGTGTGTGTGTGTGTGTGTGTGTGTGTGTGTGTGTGTGTGTGTGTGTGTGTGTGTGTGTGTGTGTGTGTGTGTGTGTATGTGTGTGTGCGTGTGTGTGTGTCTCAGTCACTAGAGCTCAACGCAATTGACAGAGTTTTCCACCACCACCAACAAAACACCTAATTATGGAATTTCTCGTGGAAGAATGGTGTCACATCCCTCCAATAGAGTTCCAGACACTTGTAGAATCTATGCCAGGGTGCACTGAAGCTGTTCTGGTTACTTGTGGTGCCCCAATGCCCTATTAATACACTTCATGTTGGTGTTTCCTTTATTTTGTCAGTTACCTGTATATTAGCCTATTATCTACACTTTATCTGATATCATGGTCTCTCTTGCCCTCTACTGGCCTAGCGCTATAGAATTCTGATGAATACTCTTGTTGAAAGACAAATATGCCGGTTTAGGTGTCCTCCGCTTCTTTTAGGTCTAGAAGGGTGACATGCCCATATTATGCCAGCTGCAAGATTGGAAAAATACTTATTTTGTCCTATTATAGTAAACTATTGTCCTTCTTAACAAGAAATAATTAAATGTCCCACTTTGGTCTCAGGACAATTTGTGTTTGAAGAAGAGTCATTGATCCCGTGTAAAAAAGTTATTTTTTTTGTATAGTATAGTAGAGTTCTTACGCTATTTAGAAAGTAATCATGTTGGGAGTTAAGACAATGGGCGGATTCTGGAAGGTGTTCCGGAAAGCACATTTTCAGAAAGTGCCAATACTCACCCTACTTAAAAGGTTAAAATATCCTTCCCATATTTTGTCAGTCTATCTACTGTCTACTGTTTCTTCTTTCTCTTGTGAATGTTAATACTGGTGTTATACATAGAATAATAGGTGATCATTTGGAAAGACGGAATTATCTTATGTTAATAATAATAATTGACCACTATCAAAAGGATCAATGTATTTAATATAAGAATAATTATTTTATAATGAAGTTGTTTTTCTAGCCATTCACAAACGTTATTACTGTGATGATAATTTAGTTGAAATATTGATCACGCTTTTAATATATTATTCAAGATCATAACACAAGAGCTTTGTGTGTGCAACAGTTTTAAGAGAAATAAATGAATAAATGAAAACAATTTTACAGTCTTGATGACACCCAGATTGATACTGAAATTACACTTAAATTATAATGTATAATGTCCATTGCTTTATCAAGGGTGCCAATAATTTCAGAGGTGGGTGGAGTGGACTTGAGAATATCTACTTTAAGTGCCTAGGGGGCAGGTGTCCATTTGGAATAGAGCAAGAGTCATGGTTATAAGCACATTTCCCACCCACCCCTCCTCCAAGTACAAAGTTAAAATGTTTTTCGGCAATAATACACTGACATACAAATATAGGCATAACAACATCAGAAGCCTCTTGAAATCCCCTACACTCATTTCTGGTGGAAAAACAGAAAAAAAATTCACCTCCACCATTCCTACTGTACAGAACTACGGGGTTTGACATTTTTCAAGCTATAACATATACAATTTCCTGAAATGAATTTCAATACTTAAAAAGTATTTAAATTAAATCAGTCATAAAAATATATATTATATTCATGCAAAGTATATCTTCTTTCTTACATGATTCTGGATTTGGATAGAAAGCAAGCAAGCGAATAACGTCACAGGAAGGGTATAGCTGGCTCTAACGTGTGTGTGTGTCCTCAGATCAGGAGTGTGGGCTGGTTCGGTTGTGAGTCTTCATCCCCTGGGCAACACCTCTTCTCGGTCTGTCCTCCCCTCCATCCCCACCCTCTCTTTTCTCCTGTCATCTGCCTCATGCCTCTGTCCTGTGTCTGTGCCTCATAGTCCCCTGGGAACGCTGTAAGGGAGAGGGAGATAGAGAGACAGGAGAGGTTAATGCTAGGGACAGTACCAAGGGGCAAGTATTGAAACAAACACCATGCAAGAGGCTACAGAGAATTGGTGTGTGTGTTGGTTCTCTCTTCCAGTAGTCAGGTTGGAGTCTCTTCTGCTTCTCTTCTGTTTATTGGCCTCAATGGTGTACGTCCTCCTCTCCTCTCATCTTCTTCAACTTCTCCCCCAAGATCTCAAGGAAGCAATGGTGTACCTTGTTAATCACACAGTATTATTGATCTACTAGTGGCACACGCCACAAAGTGTTTACCATCCATTTTTACTGTGTTAAAATTTAATTAGAATCCCTCAAAGTTTACTGTAATATACAGTAAACCAGTGGTTCCAAATATTTTTTGGTTACTATACCACGAACTGAATTTTGCTCTGCCCGTAGTACCCCTGAAGTACCCTATGGTCACATGGTATGCAATAGTTATCACATTGGATTAATGATCTACTAGTGGCACACAAACAAAAATTATAAGTCTACCAGCCATTTTTACTGTGAATCTTTTTGTCATAGGGGTCATCAATGTTCACTGTAATATAACTACTTTAAAAAATGATAAAGAATGTGGGGATAGACCAAGAATGTAGTTATTTAAGACTTGTTGTCATTTATAATCTCTAATTTCTCTCATTTATAATCTCTCATTTATAATCTCATGACTGTAAAGTGGTTATCCCACTGGCTATAAGGTGAATGCACCAATGTGTAAGTCGGTCTGGATAAGAGCGTCTGCTAAATGACGTAAATGTAATGTATAATCTCTAATTTCTCTAATTTATAATCTAATTTCTCTCATTTATAATCTCTCATTTATAATCTCTCATTTATAATCTCCAATTTCTCTCATTTATAATCTCTCATTTCTCTCATTTATAATCTCTCATTTCTCTCATTTATAATCTCTAATTTCTCTAATTTATAATCTCTCATTTATAATCTCTCTTTAATGAAATAGATCTTGCTGTGAAGCTGTGTTTGTGTGTGTGTGTCCCCGTGTGTGTAGCGTCTGTATGTCATGACTGTAAACACATATTGCTTTCACAATTTAACATTGGCTAAACAGCAGCCTCTGTAGGCTACTGCAGCATCATTCTACCCCGTGATATCAAAGTCATTTTTGATAAGGCACGATTTGGTATATTTTTTATTGTGGAAGATTGAATAAGTGTGCTTCAAACTTTTGCTTGGAATGACTTGTAGCTATCGTCTTTATCTGTGCTTGAGATTGCATCCAACTCAAAGCTGATTTATACTTCTGGAAATGTGGTCCGGAGGCTCCATACAGAGGGTGTGATGCAATTGCAGAGCCTCCAGGCTTGGAGTGGCCAAATCAAGCTCTGTACCGTCAAGCGCCTCCCAAATGTTGTACCAATGCGGCAGGGCTCCATATAGCTCCGCATTGACACGATTGGTTGAAGGTAGGTGGGGGGCGGTACGTCCTGTATAATAAACACAAACTCACTTCCTTGACAGCTTCCTTCACAACAGCTCTGCTCGGCGAAGCGCAAGAATTATGAATGCCCTGACTTCTGCAGAGGCTGCATCGCAATAAATGCTGTATGGCCCAATGCAGATGCAGGAATGACCATAGAGCCATTCTGTTACCATAGCCACAGGAAGTAGGGGTGCTGAGGGTGCTGCAGTGCCCCCTGAAAAATCTAAATAATAAAATAATATTCAAAAAAAAATAAAAAAAAATAAAAAGGTCCTGTATTAGTGGACGATATAGCCGTCTGCAGCGCAGGCAAAACTTTTTTTTTTCGACAGTTTACTAAACAAACAAACTACTGATTTAGAACCACAGAGTTACCGCAAGACAGCACAAAGACAACAGGAGCACTGCCTCCTCTATTCCAGCACCATTTCAACTTAAACATTTAAACATCAAATCAACAAGGCCATATATGCTTAGTTTAATACACTGAAAACAAACGTAAAGATACCAAAAACGATTTAGTCCAAACAATGTTGCTAAATATCATGTGGCTGCCCATAGTACTGATTTCTCTGTGTGCGTGCGTCCGCAAGTAAAACAAAAAAATGCCATCTTCCTTGTTGGCAAAACGGTCTATGGCTCTGTCATACAGTACACTTTTAGTTTTTGTTGTCATAGGCTACCTAGCTAAAATGCTTGCTAGCCTGACTTCCTCTCATGTGTAACAGTGAACCAGCTAATCTAGCTAGCTAGCTAGTTAATGTGAGCCCAGTACTAAGCTACATCTAGGCTACATATTGAACTTCAACCCTCTCAGGCCCGTGGCACAACATATTCATTTATGGTTAGATCAGAATCAGAGAAGTCAAAACCACAAGTCCAAATCCCCATCTCCATCCATGGCTTAGGAAAGGGCCGATTTAGCAAGCTAGCTAATGCAGGACATCAACACAAGCAGACCAGAAACAGACACATTTTTCTGAAAATGTTTTGCAAAGGAAGTGATTTGATTGGTCTGAAGCCAAATCCAAATTGGCCTCCGTTTGGGGTTGTTTTGCTGCACCGGGACAACCCACAGTTGAGCTCAACGCTGATTGGCTAATTATTTTATAATTTTTGTATCAAGGGAGGCCAAATGCTTGCTGGCATCAATCAATCAAACGCTACGGATGCAACATGTTATACTCTTTTGGCCCAGCCAGCATCAGATACATGGCTACACATATGGAGACAGAGGGGCGCGGCCAAACTGTGCTATTTGAAAAATAACTCAGAATAACCTAATCAAATGTACCGATTTTAACTGTAAGCATCATGCATATCTTTGTTTTATTAATGAGAACTGTCTTCACTATGAAAAGCTGCTCCGATTGTCTTTGTAACGAATGTCCTTTTTTTGATAAGCACTTTAAGTTTTCCTAAATACAGTATTTTGCAGGGTTTCAAGTTCAATTTGGGACATTATGAAAAAAGTATATTTAACTGTGACGTCAAGTTGCGTCCATGACAAGACTTTTGGAAAACAGCTCAATCTTTTCAGTCTGAAGATACAGTACGATTATGGGAAGCTTTCAATATTTTATAGGGAACCCTATTCCCTGTATAGGCTAGTACGCTACTTTTGTCCAGAGCCCCGAAAGTGGTGCACTACATAAGGAATAGGGTGCTATTTGGGACAAAGACCTTTCTGAACATTGATGTATCATTTATTATTTATTTCACCCATTCTGAACGTTAATGTATAATTTATACTTAATTCCAACTATTTTTTTAAAATATTTTTTATGGTCTTCTAGGCTAATGTAAATACATGTATGCCTATTGTAAGAAACCCACATTTTTAAACCTTATATCACATTATCTGTAAATTAGTAAAATACTTCATTTTCTTTAAGGACTTGCAGACTTCCAAACCAAAAACCATTGGTTATAACAGAGTAGGCTTAAGCGAACTCGTACATCATTTGGTGGTCCCTATGGCAGAACCCTTTTGGGATCCATGTAGAACCCTTTCGGGTTCTATGTAGAACTCTTTCCACAGAGGGTTCTACATGGAACCCAAAAGGACTTTACCTGGACCTACAACCTTTTTTCTATAAGTGTAGCCTAGGCTACTGATACAGAAAATTATCATCATCAACTTTCACAGGATGAGATAAAGAAAAACAACAAAATGTCAAGGTGAGCGTTACTTTTACATTGTCTCCAGACCACATTTTTTTTATTTAGCCAAGTGTACGAAAGACTATTGAGAATAAATATGAAAGACTATTGAGAGTAAATATCAGTTCATCATAGGAGAGCTGTAGCTCCGCCCACCGGTGATGTGGAGCACAGCATGCTGGGCGATCTCTAACTGAGGAGAAGGAAGTAACTAGAGAAAGTACACAAGCCGTGATAAATTCCAGCCATCTCCTGTGATTACCTTTAGTTAGCATTCTTTGTTTTAGCCAAGGACAGTGTACGTCCTTCAGAAATGCGAGTTCATATTTCTTACAATTCATGTGTTGTGAACGCACTCCTGTGTTATGCTAATTCGCGTTTTTACTGCGAGCTAGCAACTGTAAGCTTGCTAACCCTGTTTGTCATCTCATTTCAGACATTTAACATTTCAGTGTCTAGCCTTATATGCCCCGTGGTTATATGGATGTATTCTGTATAAATTATGTGGGTATTTTGTTAGCAATGAGCCTTGTGAATGCATTATACATTCAAGTTCATGCAGTTGTGTGAGGATGATGGTGCTGCTCAGTAGTGTTGTGTAGTTACACTCTGATCATTCATTAGTGAAGTCACAGCCATGTTGTTAGGTTGAATTGCCTTGTGCAGCAGATAACCTATTGTAGCCATATTATTTTATAGCTTATGTAATTGGAGGTTGTATTAAGCCTATACCTGCCATTTACTATTGTATTTAATTTCCACTTTTTCAGAACCACACACAAACTCTTGGATAACACAATTGTCAAGGCATACATACATACACTGTACTGTGCTGTGCCATTACTGCTATGTGAATCAGCGTCATTAAACAACCTCAACTGGAATCATACCGGTCTGTCATCTGTGCCCTTACAAGCACCTGGGAGAGAACACATAGTGCTAAGTAAAACCTAACCCTACAGAATATACAGTCCACCAAGTCCTCAACTACACCAAGTCATGGATCAAGTGTCCACTGTGATTTTAACATGTACATTATGGCCATGGTCTCTCTTGTGAACAGAGTAAGCCTCAGCCAGAGAACTTGTTTGAACCAGAGGCTGGAACACCTGGCAGGCCAGAAGAGGACCATCAGCAAGCTGAAGGCTGGATTTGCTGCCAAGTCTCAGCGGCTGATACGGCCCCCTACAGAGAAGGAGAAGCTGGCTGACAGCAAGGACAGCCAGAAGCTCCTCCTGAAAACTGTGGCAGCTCAGAAAAATATCAAACATTTTAAGGCTGAAATGGGAACTGTGGTCTGGAAGTCCATCACCGTTCAATGGACCACAAGGGAGGTAAATCAGTCATATGTATGTACAGTATCTATAACTGTGTGGTAGAAAGTTGTTGCACCTTAAAACAGTCCAGCAGTATTTGGGTGCGTAGTAGGACTGAGATATAGTGTATTTTGTCAAATAATTAGCAATGTAACAATATCTGTTCTGTGTCATTGTTTCATACACAGTAGCCTAAATAACCAGATTCTGCTTTGTCTCCAGATAATAATAATAGTTACCCAGATCATCTCAAAGAAGAAACACTGGTTCCTGTTCTTTTAAATGGCAGGTATCAGTTTGTATCATTTAAAAACAATTAATGTAGTAATATTAGCAATCTTTGTCTAAATAAATCTGTTTAAGATGATGCACAGGCCGCATGAACTCCACCCAGTTACACACTGGTGGCTGATTTCTCAATTGATGAAGGTACATTTTTAAAAAGATTTCAGATTTTTATAATATGCAACTAAAGTGCCCACTCTTGTCAGATTATGAACCTTGATTAGTTGCCATCAACTGAGTTCAAGTAGTTTCAGATTATCCATAGGACTGTTACACACTGGTTTATGATCTCTTCCTTGGTGAAGGTAAAGTTTTTCAGAGATTTCAGACTTTTCTAATATGCAAATGAGAAGGTGGCGGACCAATCCTCCCTCTGCTGCTCTTCCCCCACCCCATGCGGGGGACATGCCTGCCTTTAAGGCTGAGAGAGGTGACAACACCTCCAAGACTGTTCAGTCATCCCACACTAAGCTGGTGAAGTTTTATCTACTGGATTTAAAGGCCCCATGCTAACATTAGATACCGCTGTTTCATGTGATGCTGCTGCCCCAGCACTCTTATGAGGGAGAGGAGTCCATTGCTGAGGAGATTAAGGACCACATTAACATCGAGGACCCGTGCGACTCCTCGATTGCCTAGGACATCGAGGACAAGTCCGACGCCGCTATTGCAGAGAAGATCCAGTCCGACTCCTCCGTTGCAGAGGAGATACAGTCCAACTCTTCCATTGCCGAGGATATCCAGTCCTCTGTTGTCGAGGAGATACAGTCCGATTCCTCCTTGCAGTCCTCTTCATTTCCGAGGACATCACAGATGGGTCCGCTGGCACGGCAGCTTATGAAGAGGACTTTGAGTCCGATTCCACCATTTCTGATGACATCAAGGACCAGCCTACCTCTTCTGCTTCCTCATCCCACAGCACCAAAACTGAGGACAAGCAAGCAGAGGTAAGCGACAAGTCCTTTCTAACTCAATTTGATATCCTGGATTTATGGTAGTGGTTAAAGATACTGCTCAATGAGGGATCAATACTAACAGACACCTCTGCTTCATGTGATGTTGCTTCAGGACCTTTATGAAGAGGACTTAGAGTCCAACTCCTCCATCGGTGAGGATATGGAGGAGCAGCCTGCATCTGCTGCATCCTCAGCCAGCCACAGTGCTGCTGCCCAGTTCTGCTGCCTCCTCTTCTCACAGGACTCCTATTGTTGCGGAGCAGCAGGAGCAGTCAGACAAGGATGTGCAGGAGGAGTCAGGCAAGGAGCAGCAGCAGCAGTCAGCCAAGGAGGTGAAGGAGGAGTCAGCCAAGGAGGTGCAGGAGGAGTATGCCTCCTCCATCATTGAGGACCAGCAGGAAGAGTCCGCTTTCTGTATTGCCAGCTGCCCAGCAAAGGGCTACCTGTCATCAGCATCTGGCTCCGAGGAGCATTCCTCTGAGACAAGGCGCGATACCCCAAACTATGTACTACAATTCCATATTGTATTCTGTCTCTGTTGTTCATTCAGTAAGCCTGTACTCGATTGAACTACTATTGAGTGAACTGGTCACAATCATTCTGCTGTTCTTTGGGTGAGTTAATATGTTGTGGGCTGAGGATGGCTAGACTTAAATTAATATATTGCATTACAGGTGCCTGTGTGCCTTGAGGTCCTCAGTGATGATAGGAAGGATTCAGAGCTGGCCTCACTGAGAGAGGCTATGGTAAGGGCGAGGGTAGCCAAAGCTTCTCTTCAGGCTTCGCTAGCTGAGGAGCAGTGAAAGCAATGTCAAGCTCTGGCTGGAAGCCAATAAAATGGCCTCAGCTTTCGAGGCAGAGAAGGCTCACAGTGCCAACATGCACAGCATCCTACTGGCATTGAAGAACTTGCAAGAGCAGTACACAGCGAAGGATGCTTCCCTGGATTCCCTGCACCTTAAAGCCGACCAACAGGCCTCTGAGCTGTTGGAGGAGAAGAGCCGGAGCCAGCACCACCAGGCTGCCCTTCAGGCTTCTCTCTGTCAGCGGCAAACAGTGCTAGAGGAGTGTGCTCTTCTGGCTGTGGAGAGGCAGGCCAGCGTTAAAGAGCTGCAGAAGCTGAAGTCAACTGTGGATGCATACAAAGTGCCCGGCTGGAAGCGAGCCTCCAGAGAGAGACATCTGAAAGGCAGGCGCTGAGCTTTCAAGTGCAGGATATCAGCGCTCAAGTGATGGCCTTCATTGAGCATAAAAAGGAGGTGACTTTTGAAGCAGACAGATAGATGTCTGACCACCTAAAGGAATGCAATCAGTAGCTACATGAGCACACTCTGGCCTTGGAGAAGAGCAAGATCTCAGTTCCTCCCTCCAGGCTGAGCGCAGGGGCTATGAGAGTCTGGCTATGGAGAGCCAGACCACAGTCACAGAGCTACAGGAGTTAAAGGCCGAACACCAGGCACTGGAGAACGACCACCAAGAACTCCTCACTGAGTTCCACACCTTGTCAGCCGAAAACCAGGAGCTAATCCCAGAGATCCAAGACCTCCAGATCAAGCTCCAGGCTACAGCTAGTGAGCACTTGGACCTCCAGTCTGAGCTCAGGACCATTGATAGGGAGCATAACAGCCTCAGAGCTCAGAGCTGGAGCAGGCTGTGGCCAAGGAACTGGCTGAGTCAGAAAAACTCTCAGACCAATTGAGGGACTTTAACCAGCAGCTTTATGAGTAAACTCTGGCCTTGGAGAGGAGCAAGATTGCTCAGGAGATCAGTTCCTCACTGAACGCAGACGCTCTGAGAATCTGGCTATGGAGAGCCAGGCTACTATCACAGAGCTACAGGAGTTTAAATCCAAGCACCAAGTGCTGGAGGGTGACCACCAATACCTCCTCTGTAAGCACCACAGTCTTCAGGTTTCCCTCACTGAGCAGCAGAAGCTGCTAGAGGAACACCACCAGCTAACCTCTCCCTACATTTGCCTTAATGATACATAAAATAATACCATACTAGCTGCATAGTTATAGGAGTTGAGGGACAGGTTGTTGGCCTGGCACCACACCGCCAGGTCTCTGACCTGCTCCCTGTAGGCCGTCTCATCATCATCGGTGATCAGGCCTAACACCGCCATGTCGTCTGCAAACTTAATGATGGTGTTGGAGTCGTGCGAGGCCACGCAGTCGTGGTTGAACAAGGAGTACAGGAGGGGCTCCCGTGCTGAGGGTCAGACTGGTGTATGCGTTGTTGCCTACCTTCACCACCTGGAGGCCTGTCAGGAAGTCCAGGATCCAGTTGCAGAGGGAGGCGTTTAATCCCAGGATCCTTAGCTTAGTGATGAGCTTGGAGGGCATTATGGTGTTGAACGCTGAGCTGTAGTCAATGAACCGCATTCTCACATAGGTGTTCCTTTAGTCTAGGAGGGAAAGGGCAGTGTGGAGTGCAATAGAGATTGCATCATCTGTGGATCTATTGAGGCGGTATGCGAATTGGAGTGGGTCCAGTGTCTGGGATGATGGTGTTTTGAGCCATGACCAGCCTCTCAAAGCATTTCATGGCTACAGATATGAGTGCTACAGGGCGATAGTCATTTAGACAGGAAAACTTGGCGTTCCTGGGCACAGGGACAATGGTGGTCTGCTTGAAACATGTAGGTATTACAGACTGGGTCAGGGAGAGGTTGAAAATGTCAGTGAAGACACTTGCCAGCTGGTGAGCGCATGCTCTGAGTATGCATCCTGGTAATCTGCCCTGCGGCCTTGTGAATGTTAACCTGTTTAAAGGTCTTGTTCACATCGGCTATGGAGAGCATGATCATACAGTCGTCCGGAACAGCTGGTGCTCTCATGCATGGTTCAGTGTTGCTAGCCTTGAAGCGAGTATAGAAGGTATGTAGCTCGTCTGGTAGGCTCGTGTCACTGGACAGCTCCCACAGGCCGCAAATGTACCGTCTGCCTCTCTGCCTTAAGATAACAGCCAATATCAGTGACTGAACATATTTTATGTGTGAAATGCAGCTCGTGACAAGCAGTCAAGCATTAGGTTTGTTTAAATACATTATGCTTATCGGACTGTTTCTTTCAACACAGACTTTGACATTGTTCTCTGTTTATTTGTTGTCTTGCCTATATTTCCGTATTATGATATCTATAGTTCTTCTGTTGCTTTCTGGAGTGGATACTTGGACTGGCTCAGTGTACAGTTGAAGTCGTAAGTTTACGTACACTTAGGTTGGAGTCATTAAAACTCGTTTTTCAACCACTCCACACATTTCTTGTTAACAAACTATAGTTTTTGCAAGTCGGTTAGGACATTTACTTTGTGCATGACACAAGTAATTTCTACAACAATTGTTTACAGACAGATTATTTCACTTATAATCCACTGTATCACAATTCCAGTGGGTCAGAAGTTTACATACACTAAGTTGACTGTGCCTTGAAACAGCTTGGAAAATTGCATTGCTTTAGAAGCTTCTGATAGGCTAATTGACATCTGTAATCTGTGATAGTTTGCAAACACTGCCACATCCAACGAGCATCAGAGCTGCTGTAGTAGAATTCAATCTCGGTCCTGTAATGACGTTTTGCCTGTTTGATGGTTAGTCGGAGGGTGTAGCGAGTTTACTTATAAGCGTCCAGATTAGTGTCCCGCTCCTTGAAAGCGGCAGCTCTAGCCTTTAGCTCAGTGCGGATGTTGCCTGTAATCCATGGCTTCTGGTTGGGGTATGTACGTACGGTCACTGTGGGGATGAAGTCATTGATGCACTTATTAATGAAGCTGGTGACTGATGTGGTAAACTCCTCAATGCCATCAGCTGTCGTACACATCACTGACAAACTGAAATGGTCCACCCACGCAGACAGTGTGGTGAAGAAGGCGCAACAGGCTCTTCAACCTCAGGAGGCTAAAGAAATTTGGCTTGGCACCTAAAACCCTCACAAACCTTTAAAGATGCACAATTGAGAGCATCCTGTCGGGCTGTATCACTGCCTGGTACGGCAACTGCAAAGTCCGCAACCGCAGGGCTCTCCAGAGGGTGGTGCGGTCTGCCGAACGCATTACCGGGGGAAAACTACCAAGCCCTCCAGGACAACTACAGCACCCGATGTCACAGGAAGGCCAAAAAGATAATCAAGGACATCAACCACCCGAGCCACTGCCTGTTCACCCCAATATCATCCAGAAGGCGAGGTCAGTACAGGTGCATCAAAGCTGGGACCGAGAGACAGAAAATCAGCTTCTATCTCAAGGCCATCAGACTGTTAAATAGCCATCACTAGCACATTAGAGGCTACTGCTGCCTATATAAATCAATGGCCACTTTAAGAAATTGAACACTAGTCACTTTAATAATGTTTACATATCTTGTATTACTCAGCTCATATGTATATACTGTATTCTATAATATTCTACTGTATCTTAGTCCATGGCGCTCTGTCATTGCTCGTCCATATATGTACAGTGAGGGAAAAAAGTATTTGATCCCCTGCTGATTTTGTACGTTTGCCCACTGACAAAGAAATGATCAGTCTATAATTTTAATGGTAGGTTTATTTGAACAGTGAGAGACAGAATAACAACAACAAAATCCAGAAAATCGCATTTCAAAAATGTTATAAATTGATTTGCATTTTAATGAGGGAAATAAGTATTTGACCCCTCTGCAAAACATGACTTAGTACTTGGTGGCAAAACCCTTGTTGGCAATCACAGAGGTCAGATGTTTCTTGTAGTTGGCCACCAGGTTTGCACACATCTCAGGAGGGATTTTGTCCCACTCCTCTTTGCAGATCTTCTCCAAGTCATTAAGGTTTCGAGCCTGACGTTTGGCAACTCGAACCTTCAGCTCCCTCCACAGATTTTCTATGGGATTACGGTCTGGAGACTGGCTAGGCCACTCCAGGACCTTAATGTGCTTCTTCTTGAGCCACGAGCCACTCCTTTGTTGCCTTGGCCGTGTGTTTTGGGTCATTGTCATGCTGGAATACCCATCCACGACACATTTTCAATGCCCTGGCTGAGGGAAGGAGGTTCTCACCCAAGATTTGATGGTACATGGCCCCGTCCATTGTCCCTTTGATGTGGTGAAGTTGTCCTGTCCCCTTAGCAGAAAAACACCCCCAAAGCATAATTTCCACCTCCATGTTTGACGGTAGGGATGGTGTTCGTCGGGTCATAGGCAGCATTCCTCCTCCTCCAAACACGGCGAGTTGAGTTGATGCCAAAGAGCTCGATTTTGGTCTCATCTGACCACAACACTTTCACCCAGTTCTCCTCTGAATCATTCAGATGTTCATTGGCAAACTTCAGATGGGCCTGTATATGTGCTTTCTTGAGCAGCGGGACCTTGCGGGCGCTGCAGGATTTCAGTCCTTCACAGCGTAGTGTGTTACCAATTGTTTTCTTTGTGACTATGGTCCCAGCTGCCTTGAGATCATTGACAAGATCCTCCCGTGTAGTTCTGGGCTGATTCCTCACCGTTCTCATCATCATTGCAACTCCACAAGGTGAGATCTTGCATGGAGCCCCAGGCCGAGGGAGATTGACAGTTCTTTTGTGTTTCTTCCATTTGCGAATAATCGCACCAACTGTTGTCACCTTTTCACCAAGCTGCTTGACGATGGTCTTGTAGCCCATTCCAGCCTTGTGTAGGTCTACAATCTTGTCCTTGATATCCTTGGAGAGCTCTTTGGTCTTGGCCATGGTGGAGAGTTTGGAATCTGATTGATTGATTGCTTCTGTGGACAGGTGTCTTTTATACAGGTAACAAGCTGAGATTAGGAGCACTCCCTTTAAGAGTGTGCTCCTAATCTCAGTTCGTTACCTGTATAAAAGACACCTGGGAGCCAGAAATCTTTCTGATTGAGAGGGGGTCAAATACTTATTTCCCTCATTAAAATGCATATCAATTTATAACATTTTTGACATGCGTTTTTCTGGATTTTGTTGTTGTTATTCTGTCTCTCACTGTTCAAATAAACCTACCATTAAATTATAGACTGATCATTTCTTTGTCAGTGGGCAAACGTACAAAATCAGCAGGGGATCAAATACTTTTTTCCCTCACTGTATATATTCTTAACTCCATTCCTTACTTAGATTTGTGTGTATTGGGTATATGTTCTGAAATTGTTAGATATTACTGCACTGTCGGAGCTAGAAGCACAAGCATTTCGCTACACCCGCAATAACATCTGCTAAACACGTGTATGTGACAAATACATGTTTTATTTTATTTGATGAATCCCGGAACATATTCCAGTCTGTGCTAGAAAAACAGTCCTTTTGGGTAGCATCCGCTTCATCAGACCACTTCCGTATGAAGAGTCTGTAGAGGATTCTTTGCACAGTGCTGATATTCTTTTATTCTTAAACAAACCTTAAGCTTTAGAAAATGACACAGACAACGACTTCTGAGTATATGTAAAATATCTTTAGTTATGCAATTGCAGGAAGAAGTTAATACAGAGTCACACGGGATTTAGATGGCTCCTCATAAGTTTACAAAGTATCTAAAACAATCTCTGCCTTTTATACAAGTACGATGTTCATGATATAGGCATTTACATTATATTTTTCTAACAGTAAGATTCAAAAGTTTCTACTCGAAATAAACTATGTAAGTGTATCCTAACACATTAAAAATAATGCAGCTTTGTTTTAACAATAATATCTCTTTAAGTCAGTTATCTTGCGATTGTATAAGCAATAACAGGGCATGCTGAGAATAGTGTCAACATCTTTAGTTATTAACATACTAATAACTTACTCAAATCAAATCAGTCAGTTTACAAATCATAATCAAAACCAAAATAATTATCCGAACCTAATTTAGAATGACAATTCTTAGTGATGCATTGGTCCAATCACTCAAAGTTAAAACCCTCAACTTAGCACACATCAACACTGGCGGAATGTACATTTATATTAACATACAGTATAATTATCCATAATTCTAGTATTAACTTCCTCATCAGGAGAATAACCACAGATCAGTATCTCAATACATTCGTAGTCTAAATTACTATATATTTAGCAGTGTGTAGACCTCCTCAAACAACCTGATACCCCAAATAATAAATTACGGGCACAGTTGACCAACCTCTTCCTTCCCCGGCACTCAATCTTCTGGGGTCTCTTCATTTTCTTCTTCAGATAGCTTTATAGTTAAAATGGATGGCCCATGATAATGTCCCAATTTCAATGTCTCACCTGAGCCGCCAACACCTCTACACCCATTTCTCTCTTGTCCATTTGCCAACCAGTACACCAGCAACATGAGAGATGTTTTGGAACGGATCACTCTCCATGCTCACTCCACGTGGACTCCTATCACACTCCTGAGAGAAAAGCATGAGAGAAAAGGCAGTTGATAGCTTCGATTGGGTGCTGTACACCGGTTGCTGGTAGAAGTGGTGCTGGACAGGGCCGTATTGAACGCCTTTGTCGCTTTTCTTCAGCCGGTTAGAGGGTGTTTTGAGGTTCACACCGTTCTTAGCGGCGGCAGGTAGCTTAGTGGGTAAGAGCGTTGTGCCAGTAACCGAAAGGTCGCTGGTTCTAATCCCCAAGCTGACTAGGTGAAAAATCTGTCGATGTGCCCTTAAGCAAGGCACTTAACCCTAATTGCTCCTGTAAGTCGCTCTGGATAAGAGCGTCTGCTAAATGACTAAAATGTAAATGTAATGTAAATGTTCTTGACCAAATTATCCCTGCTATGCATCAAGACACCATCTGTAGTAACCTCGAGAGAGGAAAGATCAGAACAGTTTAGTAAAGTTCATTTCTGATTCAGGACATCCAGATAAGCATGACAACTTATTATTTTGACCAATTATTCTTAATACCAATTTCTAATATACTCCCCTTATCACACTGTCGACTTCACCGCAGAGTCACAGGATCAGCAAGTTAGACCTCAATTTCTGTTAGGGGGACTAGTCAAGGGTAGATAAATCAATGGTGGGGAAGTCAGGTGAGTCTTGAAGGTCTGGAAGATCTTGAAGTTCTTGGAGGTCTTGAAGGTCTCAGAGGTCTGGGATGTCTTGGAGGTCTGTCCCTCCGCCGAGGGAATCAGCCAGAGCACGTAGTTCATCAGTAGCATTCCCATTGCCATCCTCCCCCATCTCCTGATTCTGGCCAGCTCCAGTATCCTCAGCTCCCTTAACTCTAGGTCGTCGGTTTCCTCGTGGTACTCTGGTGCAGTGGTTTAGAGCTCCCCTCTATCCGTACAGCCGTTGGTGTAGCCTGGGTGACGATGTATGGTCCCTTTGGCTCTGGACCTTCTTCCGTCACTAGGGTCTCGGGCTCAGGCATAATCTTTCTCAATTAATCAACATTGGTCTGTGGAGTGTGTCCTTCTGGCAGCGTACCAATAGGGAAGCTGAGAGTCACTGCTGCAAAGACACACAGACACAGACAGACACAAAAGAAAACAATGCTACGCACACAAAGTCTCCAGCCACAAATACATTTGCACATAAAACATTCCATCTAACCCATAATACATTAATTACTACTGCTAATATTCTTAATACAATTAGCATATTTACCAAAAGGCCTCAGGGGACCGGTAATTCCCCCTTTGGACACATGACTCACATCGTGATTCATGTGCCCAAAAAAAACAAAACAACACTGCCTGTTAAATCAAAATAACAAATCAAATTAAAATGACAACACTTGATAACATCTTAACTTAATTGTATCCCATAAGGTAATTCAAGGAATAGTAAAATTGACTAGCAACAGGTGTCCCTCATTCAGGGCTAGCGCTCTCTCTCTCTGTCCTTGTCATGGTCCGAATCATATATAGGACTATTGCTAAATTATAAACTTTTTCCTAATCATTAGTGTTTACATATTACATTTCAATCTCACCCAATGTCTCTAGGCTCTCTAGTGAGGGTGATCAGGCCTCACCAGAAAGTCAGAACAGAGGTCATTCAACCCCACTAAGTGAGTGTCAAACATTTCAAACATTTTGTGTACCAGGTTTACATTGGGTTTTTCAGTACATCTCTTATCAAAAGAAATCACGTGTTTAATTAAAACTCACTCAGAAAATAAAAACTTCAGAAGATTCCATGTGTGTGCCCCTTTAAGATATATAATTTCTAACCTGTGAAAAACAAACAAAAAACTAAATAAAAGACCCTACCCAACTAAAAAATATTCATAACAGGTGGGTTGTGTGTGCTGGTGTGTGTGGTAACACGTAGGGCAAAAACAAACAAATGGCCAGGCCTTATTTAATTTGGTAGCTCCCTCTTACGGCCTAATTATAAGACTGCCGAATTTTACTAACTGCTCCTCCCAGCCCACAGACTCGGGAAACATTCCAAAGAGAGATAATGAAATCCCCATTCTCCTGGAAGAAAAAGTGTACACGCCGTTAACATTCACTATAGCACATATTAATAAGCAACCCAAACGTTTTAATTACAAACAAAACATGAAGATAATTCCACTGTACTCCATCAAATCATTAATCGTTTGTTTCAATCTAATTCCTCATGACTACTCCAGAATAAGACAACATAAAATCTCTCATGAGATGAAAAACACCCAAGGTTCTCTGAGTTTGCAAGGAGTATTTTTAATTGATTACCCTTTAGACTTCATTGTCTGTAATTGTAACTTATTGTATTAATTCAGTCAAAATATAAATGTTGTTTTAACAAATCTAGAACCTATAAAAAGTTGGTTCTGTCCCATCAGCGTAGTCACAACTAACTGCAATTCACTTTGACATATTGTACCAACAGAACCCTCACATCTTAATCCAATTATTACTTTCTCAAATCTCTAGTAATCGATTACACACACAAAATTCATCATATTTTCATATATTCACAGAATCCATATAGAACATTAGAAATTCTTAGGTACTCACACATCAATCAATCCATTCGTGTTTTTAACGATTTTCAATTGCCACAAATCAGCTTCTTCAAACATACTCCCAGTGGAACCAAAAAAAACAATTACTTTTGTTTCCAGGACACTTCCCGGCCTGTCATGGGATCCTCAACAGTTCTCTAACCTTCCGGAAACCCCGGCACAGTCAAGCCTCCCAGAAAATATAGACTTGCCGCTACTTTCTAAAATAACATCCCACTCTCAATACCACCCCGTGATATTCTATGATGGGCAGTGATGTACGGAACCCCAAGATAACATTATATCAAAGCTTATTATCCAAACTTATATCAAATTATCATACACACTTCTATATCATATTATTCAAACTTCAGATTGTGACTTATTTTCCACATTTATACCACTCTCATATCACATTCACACAATGCAATTCTCAAACACACTTAATAAATATTTGTATAACCTGCAGGAATATTTTCTTCTGTAAAATGGCCCAAACTTGGAATGTCAATCGTATGACATTAACATTGTACTATAACCAATTTTACCATAATCATAAATCACCTATAAGGTTTACAAATTTGGGAAACCTACAGGGATCGGTCCCACCGAGAAATAATGTCCGGACCAAACCCTAAAAGACTGGCCGAAATATAATGTCTAGACGTCACACAAACACACCGGTACATGCGACCTGTTCCTCTAACAGGATTTCTCATAACCGTTCATATATACAATTTATACAACATACAATACAACTAGGACAAACATCTCGTTTACCGTCCTATCACTCTGGAGTGAACAATTACCCTAACCATCGGCTTTATACTTTAAATTTGCCCTAAATCCTATCACCAAGTCAACACACACATATTCACACCTCAGAATTGCTAACTATCTCCTAGGTGGTTGGCTTTATACTTGGAATTTGCCCTAAATCCTATCACCAAGTCAACACATACATAGTCTCACCTCTGAATGTGTCAGTTTCCAACAGGTTTATTTATTAAGAGTTTAGTAATAAATCAATATATACCACAATGTACAGTGGGGAAAAAAAGTATTTAGTCAGCCACCAATTGTGCAAGTTCTCCCACTCAAAAAGATGAGAGAGGCCTGTAATTTTCATCATAGGTACACGTCAACTATGACAGACAAAATGAGGGAAAAAAATCCAGAAAATCACATTGTAGGATTTTTAATGAATTTATTGGCATATGATGGTGGAAAATAAGTATTTGGTCAATAACAAAAGTTTCTCAATACTTTGTTATATACCCTTTGTTGGCAAAGACACAGGTCAAACGTTTTCTGTAAGTCTTCACAAGGTTTTCACACACTGTTGCTGGTATTTTGGCCCATTCCTCCATGCAGATCTCCTCTAGAGCAGTGATGTTTTGGGGCTGTCGCTGGGCAACACAGACTTTCAACTCCCTCCAAAGATTTTCTATGGGGTTGAGATCTGGAGACTGGCTAGGCCACTCCAGGACCTTGAAATGCTTCTTACGAAGCCACTCCTTCGTTGCCCGGGCAGTGTGTTTGGGATCATTGTCATGCTGAAAGACCCAGCCACGTTTCATCTTCAATGCCCTTGCTGATGGAAGGAGGGTTTCACTCAAAATCTCACGATACATGGCCCCATTCATTCTTTCCTTTACACGGATCAGTCGTCCTGGTCCCTTTGCAGAAAAACAGCCCCAAAGCATGATGTTTCCAACCCCATGCTTCACAGTAGGTATGGTGTTCTTTGGATGCAACTCAGCATTCTTTGTCCTCCAAACATGACGAGTTGAGTTTTTACCAAAAAGTTATATTTTGGTTTCATCTGACCATATGACATTCTCCCAATCCTCTTCTGGATCATCCAAATGCACTTCAGACGGTCCTGGACATGTACTGGCTTAAGCAGGGGGACACGTCTCGCACTGCAGGATTTGAGTCCCTGGCGGCGTAGTGTGTTACTGATGGTTGGCTTTGTTACTTTGGTCCCAGCTCTCTGCAGGTCATTCACTAGGTCCCCCCGTGTGGTTCTGGGATTTTTGCTCACCGTTCTTGTGATCATTTTGACCCCACGGGGTGAGATCTTGCGTGGAGCCCCAGATCGAGGGAGATTATCAGTGGTCTTGTATGTCTTCCATTTCCTAATAATTGCTCCCACAGTTGATTTCTTCAAACCAAGCTGCTTACCTATTGCAGATTCAGTCTTCCCAGCCTGGTGCAGGTCTACAATTTTGTTTTTGGTGTCCTTTGACAGCTCTTTGGTCTTGGCCATTGTGAAGTTTGGAGTGTGACTGTTTGAGGTTGTGGACAGGTGTCTGTTATACTGATAATAAGTTCAAACAGGTGCCATTAATACAGGTAACGAGTGGAGGACAGAGGAGCCTCTTAAAGAAGAAGTTACAGGCCTGTGAGAGCCAGAAATCTTGCTTGTTTGTAGGTGACCAAATACTTATTTTCCACCATAATTTGCAAATAAATTCATAAAAAATCCTACAATGGGATTTTCTGGAATTTTTTTTCTCAATTTGTCTGTCATAGTTGACGTGTACCTATGATGAAAATTACAGGCCTCTCTCATCTTTTTAAGTGGGAGAACTTGCACAATTGGTGGCTGACTAAATACTTTTTTCCCCCACTGTAGGTTTCGTCTCTTAAATGAACAGCGTACTGTGAGTGAGGCGCCACTTACGTGTCAGAATGAGTCGTCAACCACACAGTGCTTTGTTCAATTTACAGACTTTAGATATAACAGGCGTCTGCTTACCTTTAGTAATTAGTTGTGCGGCACAGTGGGTCGACGCCCACTCCAACGGCGGGTGGTCACTCACTCCTGGCTGGCTCGCCAAAATGTAGAGGATTCTTTGCACAGTGCTGACATTCTCTTATTCTTAAACAAACCTTAAGCTTTAGAAAAATGACACAGACAACGTCTTCTGAGTATATGTAAAATATCTTTAGTTAAGCAATTGCAGGTAGAAGTTAATACAGAGTCACACAGGATTTAGATTGCTCCTCATAAGTTCTACAAAAGTATCTAAAACAATCTCTGCCTTTTATAGATATGGGCAGATCAGGAGCCATCTTGTTCTCTTCCTGTGGCTATGTGTATCAAGTCATAGCGCACAAACAAGTGATAACGTTAGCTCCGTTACTGCCCATATCTCCACATCGCTGTGCCCTTGGAAGATAGTAAAAGACAGAATGTACTGAAAAACTGTGGTCACTGAGGCTCTGTCTTAACCTTGTGACCAGGTTACTCAGAAGCAACGAGAAATTGAAACAATACAGGTCTATCTGTTCCTCAGTTTCTCTCTATCCCATATCCTTGACTACACGCCCAGACCAGCTGCAGGGAGCTAGAGGGAACCATCCTTATGAAAAGCACAGCATTGGTAGTTAAGAAATGTCTCTACTATTGTTAAGGGCATTAATTGTTCACTATTAATATTAAACAAATCAGGTAAATACGTGTATTCCCCATCAAGTCACTGGTACTTCCTGTTTGAGTTTTTGCTTGTAAGCAGGAATCAGGATGGAGTTACGGTCAGATTTGCCAAATGGAGGGTGAGGGAGAACTTTGTATGCGTCTCTGTGTTTTGGAGTAAAGGTGATCTAGAGGTTTTTCACCTCTAGTTGCACAGGTGACATGCTGGTAGAAATGAGATCAAACGGATTTAAGTTTTCCTGCATTAAAGTTACCGGCCACTAGGAGCACCACCTCTGGGTGAACATTTTCTTGTTTGCTTATGGTTCTATACAGCTCGTTGAGTGCGGTCTTAGTGCCAGCATCAGTTTTTGATGGTAAATAGACAGCTACGAGAAATATAGATGAAAACTCTCTCGGTAAATAGTATGGTCTACAGCTTATCATGAGGTATTAGAGATCGCGCACCAGCTGTTGTTAACAAAAGAGACACACACCCCCTCCCCTGAGTTTCCCCGACGCCACCGCTCTGTCCTTCCGATGTTACCATGTCCTTGTTCAGCCACGACTCTGAGAAACATATAATATTACAGTTATTCAGATCACATTGATAGGATAGTCTCGAACCAAGCTCATCCAGTTTCTTCTCCAGTGATTGAACGTTCGCCAATAGAACGGACGGTAGAGGCGATCTATCCACTCTCCGACGTACTCTCGTCGGGTATCTCACACGCCGGCCTCTATAGCGCCGTCTCCTCCTTCGAGTGTCAGGCTCCTGGAAAAGTGACCTCAATGACCTCCGGGAGGCTCAATGCAGCCATGCTAACCAGATGGCCAAGGAGACCAAAGTATTGGGCCAGAAAGATCTAGGACCTGAACACCCAGCTGTGCGACAGCCTCCACATTGGAGACCTTAACGTGTCACCCTGATCTATCAAATCAATGCCTGCCCTGATGGGGACGCTTACAGTGCATCATCAGAGTACTGGGCAACAGAGTATTGTGCCCACTGGAGAGACACTGAGCGAACACAAGAAGCTCCGCTCTCTGATCCTCGCTCCCTCATGGACGAGCACCAGAAGCGGTTATCGGAGCACCACCGTGTCCTGCAGCTGGACCCCAAGGAGCGCCGCAGCCACTGAAGACCCCATAGTGACTGCCACAGTGGGGATGTTCACTGTTAGGAAACCTAAAGGAGAGGAGGGCATTAGAGCGAAGTCAGCAGATCTGACAACTCTCCCACTCCCAGCAGACAGCAGTCATAAGCTGGTTCTAATCCCCGAGCCGACTAGGTGAAAAATCTGTCGATGTGCCCTTGAGCAAGGCACTTAACCCTAATTGCTCCTGTAAGTCGCTCTGGATAAGAGCGTCTGCTAAATGACTAAAAAAAATAAAAATAAAAATAAGGTAACTGTGTTGCATAATGTCTACAGCTTATAAAATGTCATTTTGAGGTAAATCATCTACTTTCATTTAAAGGAGAATAGAATTGCACTGACCTTTCGTATAATTATTTTTTTCTTTATTGAGAAAGAATTGAAAAAGGAATACAGGAAAATGTTGCATAAACATAAATATAATTAATGTTTAAGTTCACAGTGGATACAGTTGTCCATAGTGTGTTACATTCACCTATATGTTGTTTTTTTCTCTGCACTGAGAACATGCAAGTAAGTGTGCACACACTAGACATGAGTAGGTTGTATACGGCATATTCAAATCATTACAGTGCCATGTCTCAAGACCAGTGAAAATGGTGAATGAATTAACTGTCAGTATTGTCAGTCACTAAATGGAAGTTTTTAAAAGACAAGTGATAATGCCTCTGTTAGTTTTCTTGACAGTCAGTTGGTTTTGATCTTTAATATCACATGAGTATTAGGAAAAAGGGAAATGCAATCATAGCATAAGAGAATAGAAGCTGTCAGCTTTCATCCGGTTTCCTTCTGCATCAGCCAGTAAGCAGTGAGACAGTAAACAGACATTCAGTGATACAAATACCAGCTTTTCAGTACACAGATACTCAGCCTCACAGGATTACTAGCTGACTATTGCAAGTATTATGCTCAAGTAAACCATCACAATCCATTGCAGTTTAATACAGTAGTCATGTAGTACATGAGAAATAAATTCAGTTTGACAATAAAATAACCACTAAGTACAGTATTTCAACACCATGTTTGCAAGGCAAGTGTGGAGATTGGACAATACTACCGTAACCATATTTTTTTCATTTGATTAACAACAACAAAAAGAGATTAGCAGAACGTGCCAATATTTTGAATAAAAAAAAAACATTTTGAATTTAAAAAGACATCATTCATATACTACTGTACATGCATAACAAAAAACTGAAAAATAAAGCAAATTAATTTGCAAGCATTTCTGCCACCTCATTAACTGAAATACTGTAACATGCTAAGTGAGTGGCTGGATGGAAAATGATTTGAGTTTTTAACACCTTTTTTAAATTATACAAGAATTCCTCTTTTCCCAAAATGTAATCTAACAACAATAAAAATCTTAGGTGTTTGTTCTATGAATCATGATATAATATACAATAATATGCTATATATTATAATAGCAGTTATATATTCTCCTTGTAAAATACTGTAATCAGAAAAAAATACATGTCTAATCACTGAAAATAATCTTTCATCATTCTGAAATAAACCTTGAAATATAACTACATACATAACCTATTCCAACAAAGCACAGCAAGATCATTCTCCATTTTGTGAGTTCAGTCAGAAAGATCATTGCAATATCAGCAAAGAGAAAAACATTAACAGCACAAGTTAAGCTTGATTATAAACATGTAAAAACATAGAAATAGAATGAATCAAACATAGAAAGTAAATGACAGCATCTAGTAGATCAAATAGGTTGAACTAGGTTTCATAGGTTAAAGAACTGAACAACATACATTTAAGGACGTGGTATATTCTCTGAGTCTCATTACTAAGTGGACCACTGGTTCTCCATGCATATACATTGCAGACAATATCTATTGAAATGTTGAGAGGACTTGACTCTTTAAAGATCCACTATGCGGAAATCACTCCTCCATTTCCTGGTTCCTAAAATTCTAATAGTTCAACTAATTTCAGTTTATGTGACAAAACAAGCAAGTATAGTGTAGAGAATCATTGTACCATCTAAACCGCTGTGAAATATATTTTCAATAACCAAAAATATAGTATTTTCAGCTGTTTGAAGTTGGTGTACAAAATCGAAAGTAAAAACTCAACTTAAAAATGGTAAGCATAGAAATAGTGCACATAGAACAGACCTACCGCTTCTTAGACTGGCTTTCAATGCGAAAAGTTACATATAGCAGCTTTAAGATACATTAGCCATGGCATTTTCTCCCTAATACCTTGTGTTGACTACACTAAGTATTACTCATATAAGGCACGTCCTTCATTCTTACACACAAACCCACATTCTGGCCAAATTAGAGATAATCTAATGCAACCATCAGTTATCAATGGATTTACAAATATGATTATCAATTACCTGATCTGATTACAATTCATGAATATTGGTAACCTAAAATTCTATTCAGAATTTGGAAACTTTTTTTTGCATAGTATATTGACAGCTTTCAAACTTAAAAACTGTCCAAATAGGTAACATTTTGGGGAGTGAAATAAAACAGGCCAACAGATTGTACACGGGGCCCTTTCAAATCCAAATTAACAGCTGAGGCGAGGGACTTCTCAGAACCACGGAGAACGCTTTACAACCTCATCGTTACCACAGCCCAGCACTCAGGAGGGGGCGAGGGCTACCGTTAAACCGTCACACCCAACGGCACTACAGCAAACTGGCTAAACTCATCATCAACAATAACATCACCACAAACAAGCCCTGGAAAATACTTTATCCTGTCTGTATGTACTATAGTGGTACGATAGTGAGTGGCCACCATCTCTGGACATTACCCAAAGGGCTTGCATTCTCTCAATGGGAGATTGTTTTAAAATCACTTCAGACGTCTGTCCATACTCTCCGAGGAGAGCCGTATTGCTTCTTTTTTTTTATCCTTCTACAATCATCTAAAGCCTTCCGGTAAAACACAGTGTGAAAGCGTCACCTCAGAGTATATGGGAAAGCTCGCGTTTCATTTGGTGTGCGCACATAGCAGCGATTTCAGTTTGTGAAATCCCACTCCTTCTAAAGAACTCAACTCTACTGGCCTCCATTTTAACTGTCAGCACCAAAAACCGTGAGAAAGAGGGAAGCGAGGAGGAGAGCATGTGAGGGTAGGATGGAGAGAGATGTTGTAAGATGGTGAGTAAGGAAGGGTGAAGAAAGGAGAGTGTGCACGAGCGCGAAGGAGTGGAGAGATGGAAAAAGAGAGTGTTGGAGAGCGAAAGAGAGATGGAGAGAGCAAAACAGACAGAGAGCGCCAGAGAGAGAGTGGATTGTCTATTCATTCCTATCATCTGTTTACACAACTCCTCTTCTCCTTGATGTCCTAACAAACAGGAGCATCCTGAGAAACAAACACTTGAGAAAAATACATCTCTAAATAGAAACTTCTGAAATCAAACTAAACGGAGCAACATATATTAAACTATCTTTACTGTCTGTACGCGCAGTGAGAAAGCTGTCCATTTTCCACATTCATGACATGTGATAGTGGATCTAAGCAGATCAAACGTTTCCAGAGTAACAGCTACATATTATACATTTTAAAACTGAGCTGTGCCAAAAGCAAATCACAGCTCCGTTTAAGGCATTGTGTTAGGAAACTATACAGCGGAACAGTTACTTAGGTCGGGGGGGGGGGGGGGGGGGGGGGGGGGGGGGGGTTACTTTGTGTCTTTACAATACTTTCAGATCTCAGGAAAACTAAATGTGTTCTCTGTTAATTAAAACACACTGATATTTTAGTACCATTTAAGTGAGTAATAAGTACCCTTTCACGCGAGTGCAAATCCACGACAGATTTCCCTTTGTTTCCATGGGAAGTCTGTTTAATTTAGAAGACGGTTTGTTTTAATTCCGTAGCATGTTACAAGAAAGAGAACCAAGATGACCAGTCTTCAACTCTAACCCCTAAACTTGGCAGGAAGAGGAAAAGATCAAGCGTAAGTCAAAGAGTCACACAAGACACGATGGAATCGGATCAGGGCGAACACACACATCATTTCCTGTTGCCTGGCAGTGTCACTGTGACTTCCTGTTCTTTCCAGTAGGATGCCGTTTCTCCTAGACACTAGTCCAAGGTCCGTTTTTGCATTTTTCCCTCAGTGGTTAAGGTTAAGATTTGAGGAGGGCAGTCTGATTCTAGATCTGTGGTTAGAGGCAATTTCTACCTCAACCACCCCTGTCCCTTGTCCCTGTTTTTGTCTCAGGAGTTGTCTGTGGCTTTGCTGTGGTTGTTGGCATGGGTATTATCATGGGTGTTGTTGGTGTTGCAGTGGACCTGGGACAGTTGTAGGCTGGTCTGAAAGTCTGAGCTGAGATGACACATGGAATCTATCTCCTCCAGAAGTCCTTTCTCCTGGACCTCTTCCCCCGAGACCCTGCCCTGTTCCTTCCCAAGCTCCAGGTCCTCTCCCTGACCCTTCTCCTCGGGGCTCTCTCTCTCCCAGGGGACCAGCACAGAGGGTTGCCTGGCCTTCACATTCACCCCCAGGCTATCTCGGTCCTTGCTGCCCTGCTTCTGGAGGGCCTTGTCCTGGTACTGCCTCATCGTCTCCTTGGACAGCACCTTCCTCCGCAGGATGCTGGAGGTAGTCTGGGGTTTGGACTCAGGGCTGAGCGGCTGGGGGTTTGGCGACGCTCTAGTGTGAGTTAGCGGTGGGGAGTGTGGAGGGGTGTGTGTTGCCAGTGGAGGATTGCATGTGGAGGCACGAGTTGTTGCTGGAGAGCGGTTGGATGAGATGTAGTGGTCTCCCAGGGATGGTGATGGAGGTGTGGGGAGCGAAGGCTCCTCTGGACGGAGCTGAGACAGACACATCTGGGGCTTGGCATAAAGGGCCTGGGGATTAGGTTGGATTTTGTGCTGGGCCTTGGTCTGAGGGGCCTGGGTCTTGGGCTGGAGATTGGGGACCTGGTTGTCCTGGGCTGGGGCTGGGGCTGGGGCTGGGGCTGGGGCTGGAGCTGGGGCTGGAGCTAGGGCGGGTGGAGAGGCTGTTGAGGGGATTTGCTTCGGCCTCTTGAGGCTGCTCTTGCTGGGCTGTCTACGTGGGGAGGGGGGCAGGTGTTTCCTGTGGAGGGCCCCGTCGTCCTGCCAGCCCCCTCGCTGTTCTCCTCCTCCTCCCCCACCCCCCACCCCGCTGCCAGTAGTACACAGCTGGGGCAGGTTGCTCTCACTGGGGGGGTTGGACGTGTTCTAGAACACAGACACAGATACACACAGAGAGTGGTTTATACATATAGAGGTTCTCTCTTATCGGTGCCTCATAGTCAATATTGTCCATATTCATAGACATTCATAGTCCAGGCTCTATCTATCTACTGTATGTATCTGGGGTTAGATTAGTGTGGTTTAGATGTTACAGATATTTCTCTTACCGGTGCGTTGTCGTTGATGTCGTCCATGGATCTGAAGAAGTCCAGGCTCTTGGCAGCGCTGAGTTTGCCGCGCTCTGTGCTGGTGGTGCTCAGAGTGTCCAGGATCTCCTCCAATAGGTTCATCTGGCCCGTGTGGGCGGAGTCTGTCTCCAGCTCCAGCGAATAGGAGTCGTCGCTGTCCTCGGTGTAGGACGCCACCTCCCCACTGTCCTCAGACGAGATCCTCAAAGCAAGCAAATTAAATTAGCAAAAATAAATCAGGAAATCAAATCAGAAAATTAAATTCAGCAAATGAATCCGCAAATCAATGAATACATGAAATTCAGAAAATACACAAATAAATCCTGTATATAAATAAATAAATAAATAAGCCAGCAAATACTTCAGCTGATCAATGATAATTTCATGAATAATGATCGGTCCAAGAGGCTATGATCACAATGCAATACGTCTACTTTAGGACTAAACCACTTGAGGGCAGCATTGGTGTGAGGAGGAGAAGGAGGATGTGCAAACAAATAGATACATGTCACAGATCATTCATATTCAAACTATACTGGGAGTCTCTATTGGCATCGTCATATTCTAAATCAGAGCTTACTTGTTGGCACTGTCCTCTTCATCGCCATCGATGGCAAAGTCAGGACATCCCATGGGAGACTTGGTGTCATAATGCTGCAAAAAACAGACCAGCGTTCCACAGGTTACTCAAGGAAAATCCCATTTTAGCATGACAACATAACTCTGGATGGTTCTGGTTCTAGTGCTGTGCTGTGTTAGTAACATGGAGACAGGGTGTTAATCACAGTCCAGTCCAGTCCACCCAAATCCAGTCCTCCCCACCAAGTCCACCCCACCCCAGTCAAGTCCACCCCACCCCACCCCAGTCCACCCCAATCCAGTCCAACCCACCAAGTCCACCCCAATCCAGTCCATTCCAGTCCAGTCCACCCAAATCCAGTCCAACCCACCAAGTCCACCCCACCCCAGTCAAGTCCACCCCACCCCAGTCCAGTCCACCCAAATCCAGTCCAACCCACCAAGTCCACCCCAATCCAGTCCATTCCAGCCCAGTCCAGCCCACCCTAATCCAGCCCACCACACCCCAGTCCAGTCCAGTCCACCCCAGTCCAGTCCAGTTCACCCCACCCCAATCCAATCGAGTCCAACCCACCAAGTCCACCCCAATCCAGTCCATTCCAGCCCAGTCCAGCCCACCCTAATCCAGCCCACCACACCCCAGTCCAGTCCACCCCACCCTAGTCCAGTCCACCCCACCCCAATCCAATCCAGTCCACCCCAGTCCAACCCAACTCAGCCCAGTCCAACCCAACTCAGCCCAGTCCAACCCAGCCCAGTGCCTGGTACCTCAGATACAGTGTGTTTAATAAGCCACCTGTGTAACGTGTTTAACTGTATGGAGACTTAAAGGAGAGAGGGTCATTATAGCACACTGAGTCTCCCTCCTCCCTCTCTCCCCTCCTCCCCCATGTGCTCAGCTCAGCCCTAGGCCTGCTATTAAACACACCTTCATCCACTGCACACGTGTGCTCTTTTACTCAGTCGCTACCTCTCTTTAAATGCCTCTAACTCACCATCTCTCTCAGTCTCTACCTCTCTTTAAATGCCTCTCTAACTCACTATCTCTCACAGTCTCTACCTCTCTTTAAATGCCTCCCTCTCTCACTATCTCTCACAGTCTCTACCTCTCTTTAAATGCCTCTCTAACTCACTATCTCTCTCAGTCTCTACCTCTCTTTAAATGCCTCTCTAACTCACTATCTCTCACAGTCTCTACCTCTCTTTAAATGCCTCTAACTCACCATCTCTCACAGTCTCTACCTCTCTTTAAATGCCTCTCTAACTCACCATCTCTCACAGTCTCTACCTCTCTTTAAATGCCTCTAAATCACTATCTCTCTCAGTCTCTACCTCTCTTTAAATGCCTCTAACTCACTATCTCTCACAGTCTCTACCCCTTTTTTTCTCTCTACCTCACTCTTCGTTTCTCTAGACATCCCTCTCACGCCGACTCTCCCTTACTCCCTTGTCCTCTCCCACCATCCATCCATCCCAGTCTCTCTCTTTACCTTCACACCCCTATTTCTCTCTCTGTACGCAGCCTATAAAACCAGGTTTGCCACATCAAAGCCTGTGACTTTCACAGCTCCCAGAGAGAAAACCTGACCTATCACAGAGAGAGATAAATAGAGAGAGAGGACAGGTCCAACTGAGGGAGAGAAAGGGGAAAAGGGGAACCTAAAATCCCTGGAGACTGAGGGGAGAGGGGGGAAACTTTAGGGAGTTGCACCAACCTGGTCTTGATTAGCTAACACAGTGACAACCAAAAGGGAAGAATGTAACGTGTTGCTGATCTCTGCTCATTTAGGACACACACACACACACACGCACCTTACACAAATGCGCACATGTGCAGACACACACAAACACGCACAAAGGGGTTAACCGGCGCCTTCTCCATAAAAGCCACCAGAGGATAAATGTGTGCAGCGTCCACTTAAACCTCTTAGCAATTTGGCTGAACAGGAACACACTGTGTTTATTGTCTGGCTTTGGCTGCTCTCTGGCTGCTGTCTGGCTGCTCTCTGGCTGCTGTCAGGCTGCTCTCTGGCTGCTCTCTGGCTGCTGTCAGGCTGCTCTCTGGCTGCTGTCAGGCTGCTCTCTGGCTGCTGTCAGGCTGCTTTCAGGCTGCTCTCTGGCTGCTGTCTGGCTGCTCTCTGTTTCTGATAGCTAGGAGCTATAATAATAAAGGCCATTACTGTAGATCAGCACTGTGATGCCATGTACACACACACAAGCGTATGGGCATACACTCACACACACAGTTATGAATCTGTGTTGAGTCCGACATGGCAGTTAGGGAGACTAGAGATGGGTGGGGTGGGTGCTGGGGCGCACACACAGGTCATGGTCCTTGCTGCTATTTAGCCTGTTCATTTGAGCACTGGGGCGTGTTTAGGGAAGCGGGCCCTCTCAGCGTGTCTAGGTGTTTATTAAAACAAGGGGAACCATCACCATACCCAGGCCATAGAGCCATAGAATTTAGCCCATATAATAACCATCACCATACCCATGCCATAGAGCCATAGAACTTAGCCCATATAATAACCATACCCAGCTCAGCCCATATAATAACCATACCCAGCTCAGCCCATATCATAACCATACCCAGCTCAGCCCATATCATCACCATACCCAGCTCAGCCCATATCATCACCATACCCAGCTCAGCCCATATCATCACCATACCCAGCTCAGCCCATATCATCACCATACCCAGCTCAGCCCATATCATCACCATACCCAGCTCAGCCAGCCCTCCCTTTCCTATGGTCATAATTATATCCATGCTAGATTCCCAACCCCTACCTAAATACTGTAGAAAGGACAAACGATACAGAAAACAAAAATACATCTGCACACAAAAGTAACCTAGACTAATAGAAACCTAGACTAATACTAACCTAGACTATTAGTAACCTAGACTAATAGTAACCTAGACTATTAGTAACCTAGACTAATAGTAACCTAGACTAATAGTAACCTAGACTAATAGTAACCTAGACTAATAGTAACCTAGACTAATAGTAACCTAGACTAATAGTAACCTAGACTAATAGAAACCTAGACTAATAGAAACCTAGACTAATAGTAACCTAGACTAATAGTAACCTAGACTAATAGAAACCTAGACTAATACTAACCTAGACTAATAGTAACCTAGACTAATAGTAACCTAGACTAATAGAAACCTAGACTAATAGTAACCTAGACTAATAGAAACCTAGACTAATAGTAACCTAGACTAATAGTAACCTAGACTAATAGTAACCTAGACTAATCGTAACCTAGACTAATCGTAACCTAGACTAATAGTAACCTAGACTAATAGTAACCTAGACGAATACACACTTTCTATATATGAAACACACATGCTGATTTAACATGCAAGTCATCCAGTGGTGTTGATTACAGTGGAAATAGAATGGATATTGGAGAAACAGTCCAGCCAAGCTAACCCAGAGACAACCATGCTTTTCATGACAGAC
The DNA here is from genome assembly GCF_964263955.1 of Coregonus lavaretus. Lineage (NCBI taxonomy): Eukaryota > Metazoa > Chordata > Actinopteri > Salmoniformes > Salmonidae > Coregonus > Coregonus lavaretus. Next base: position 60,886,080 of record NC_139993.1, on the reverse strand, counting down.
TGATTTTAAACTGAGGTGAAAATGGAAAAGTGATTCTCTCCTCTGTCTCTCCCTCTGTCTCTTGTTCTATCTGTCTCCATCTCACCCACTGTCTGCATCTCTCTCCCTCTTCTATCCCTCTTTCTCTCATGACAGATGACTCTGCTGCAGTGAAAGAGAAAAAGAGAGAGAGCGGCAGAGAGAGAAGGAGAGACAGAGAGAGGGAGAGAGAGGGAGGAGATACAGAAAGAGGGAGAGAGAGTGAGAGGGAGAGAGAAGGAGATACAGAAAGAGGGAGAGAGAGTGAGAGGGAGAGAGAAGGAGAGACAGAGAGAGGGAGAGAGAGGGAGAGAGAGGAAGGAGATACATAAAGAGGGAGAGAGAGAGAGGGATTGAGAGAAAAGGAGATACAGAGAGAGAGAGGAGAGAGAGAGAGGGAGAGCGAGAGGAGAGACAGAGAGAGGCAGAGAGAGGGAGAGAGAGAGAGAAGTATAGAGAGAGGGAAAGACAGAGAGAGAGACACAGAGAGAGGGAGAGACAGAGAGGGAGAGAGCGCCGCGCCAGGAAAAGATGCATCAAATTATGTCTAATACTGAAAATGAAAAGGTCCAGGCTATTTCACGAAATCTGTCCAAAACCGCCAGTTTGGAAGACAGAGGGAAAAAGCCATTTAGTTTGTTTAAATGCACACTAAATCACTAAACTCACTGTTGTGTGGTTCAATAGCTACTCTGCACGGTCACCTCTGCTGGCATGACAATGGACCTTCTTACTGTCTGTGAATATTTGTTTGAATTATGTTTAGTTCACTGATGCGATATACACAATGGTGAGTTATTCTAGTCATTGTCAATACCTATGCAGATACACATATTCTGTGGCAATAAATCATTTCATTTACAGTAAGTTGACAGCTATCTTCTCACTTAAAATAATTTATTGAAGTACAATTCTGGTTAAATAAAACCTGTATATTAAATATTGATAAGTAATCCTCTAACCTACTGTATAGTGTCATGTTTTCCAAACGGAATGAGCCAAGACATGAAATCTATTTAGAGGAGAGCTCATGGCAGAGACTCTATGAAACCTTCATATGCCATACAATAAATCTATATTTCACTCCTCTAGTTATGAGAGGAAAATAGTAATCACGGTCCAATTCAGACAGAAATATTTGAAGAAAATAACTTTTTCTCTCTCTCCTCGGTCTGCTTGACTAGTTATGTGAAGCGAGCATGCGGCCAACGAAAGAGTGCTAGCGACTTTAACTACCAGCTCTACATTATACATTTCATATGGTGTTTCTGAGTGGCCACTGATCTCACAGCTTGGCACACTACGTGAGATATGCCTGGAAAATGCAAACAAACCTTATAGAGAGAGAGCGAGAGAGAGGGGGGGGAGAAAGAGGGGGGGGGGAGAAAGAGGGGGGGGGGAGAAATGGAGAGGGAGAGAGAAAGAGAGAGAGTGAGAGAGAAGGGAGAAAGAGGGGGGGAGAAAGAGGGGGGGGAAATGGAGAG
>NC_139993.1:60822211-60881878 GCF_964263955.1 Coregonus lavaretus | reverse complement strand
ATACACCCCAGATTACAGTGGGTTCTGATGGGTCCGTGGTAATACATCATTGGATGTTGCAGTCAAACTGTATTAACAATAGGCTATCTGGCATCAAGATACACCACGCCTAAAAACATTACAGTGCATAGAAATGAAATGTTATTCAATTGAGTAGATTATTATTAAACGTAAAATTAATCCATGTGTCAGATGACATAACCTAGTAGGCACATTTTATACTAATAGGCTATATTGCCCAAATCAGGGAGAAAACTTAAAACGGTTGGAACGAAATCTTGTGATGTTGAAGGCAGAAATTAAATAGTCACATTCACTTTCTCCTCTGAAATGGGCTGGGCTTGACATCCACGTTTAGTGTTTTCTAATCACATGAAAAAATACCTTAAATTACAACTCCCTAGGTCTTTGAATGGTTCCATTCCAATTTGAGTCAATCCCTGTCTCCCTTCCTGTCAACAAGATATAGGCCTACCGGTAGGCCTTACAATGAACAACGGAGATGGTCGTTATACTTATGCTATAGTGAAACGGTTGGGTCTGGGTATATCGTTACGTTACCGGGGAACGTCAACAGGAGCGCGTGTCACCTCGAGAATCCCAATTATAGAGTGTCATATTATGTATGTCGCGCTGTCCGGAGGCAAACTGCTCCACGGCTGTCGCAATTCCACATAGCAGACCACTATTTCACAGAAATCCGTTATTGTGAGTATTTGTAAATATTCTATCTAAACCAAACATAGCCTTCACAATTTCGGTTATCTCGGTTAACCCAGAACTAAAGTTTTGCGTAGCCTAATTGGTAATCTCTCATGTTTACTTATCTGTCCACAAGAGATTACAAGTTCGCAAACAATTTGGAAATTATTTCAATGCAGCCAATATTTTCTCCAGTTTACAAATGTGACACAATCTTGACTGCTTATGAATGTGGATGGTGGGTTGGTTGGTTTACGTTTTAATTATTTTTTCAATGTGATGAAGAAATGTGCAAAAATTGTCTTATTCAATTTTGAGAAATATTGTGCATGATTTAGAATATATATAGGCTATTGGCATTGGCATAACAGCAAATGCATTGAACTGCCATAGCCTATTCAGTGCATGTCAGAACATGTATTTCATCATATGATAAAAAAAAGGGTGGGACTTCTCATACATCTTCAGACTGAATAGGGATCTACCTGAAACCAAAAAAAAAATAGTTATTAGAAAGGTTCTCCTATGGGGACAGCCAATGACAACAAACTCTCACAGTCTCAATGCAAAATTAGAAATTTCTCCAAAAGTAAAATGTCGAAGTTGCTCCAAACCTCAAATTTTGAAGTGTTTTTGATGCCTTTGGTTGACTCCTCCTGCTCAGTATTGTTCAATTTCTCCAAAAGTCAAATTTAGAAAGTTAAGGGTTGGGATAGGGTCATTATTTTTTTCTTTTTTATGAGTGTCCACCACTGGGATCAATCCAGAGTCATGGGATCCAGAGTCATCATGGGATTACGCCCATCCACCACCACCACCACCACACATCCACCACCCCTGTCCACAACGCCATATCAAAACGCAAGCCTACTTGATGGTAATAGTGCTCACTGTTGCCCCTAGTGGCCGGATTTGAAGGCATTTTCCGACATCCTCAGGACATGGATAGATGTCCAATTTCGAAGTCACTCTTGAGCAATCTGCCTGGCCGAAGAACCCTTTTAGGTTCTAGATAGCACCTTTTTTTTCTAAGAGTGTAGCATCATTTGAAGGGTTCTTCCTCCCCCCCCTATTTCTCTCTCCCTTTCCTTCTCTCTCCTTTCCATCTCTCCCTTTATGCTGCCTCCAACAGCTTTCTCCTTCTTCCACCCCCTCTCCCCTCCTCTCTCCCTCCCTCTCTTCCCCCTCTCCCTGCTCTGCTGGAGCCCATATCACAGCCCCTGTACAGTTCCCTGCCAGATGGAGAATAGGAGAGCTAGCTCTTAACTAGCCAGCCTGAGCCTATGAACACCAACTGCTGCCTCCCTGCATGTCTGTATCTCCACAACAAATCCAGGCTGCCCCCCCCCCACCACCACCACCACCACCACCACCACAGACTGAGATGCACCCAAAAAGTGCAGTCCCAAACTCTGCTGTAACTCAAGGCTACAGCTCCCCCTCCCTCCCTACCTCCTTCCCTCCTTCCCTCCTCCCTCCCTCCATCCCTCCCTCCCTCCCTCCTTCCCTCCCCTCCCCCCCTCCCCCCCAGTCTCATCTGGCGGTGGCAGGGTTCTGGCCTGTCGCAGCCGGCTTGACCACCAGTTGAGACATGGCTGAAAAGCCTACTGCTGCTCAGCGCTATTCACAGACCTACTGCTGCTCAGCGCTATTCACAGACCTACTGCTGCTCAGCGCTATTCACAGGCCAGTCTGTCCAAAGGAATCTGGCGTGCTGACTGTCACTCAGAGGTGCATGGTGTTTTTGTCAGGCTGTAATTCTACCACAGGGAGCTGCTTGTCCATCTGACCAGTGGTGAAGCTCCTGCCCCGAGGCCAGATGACATTGTCTCTGTTGCACAACCAGACGTTGATGTTTGGAGGGGCTGCTCATCTGCTGCTTGGATCAAGACACACACAAACACACACACACACACACACACACAAAGTGCAAAGAAACCACCCTCCCACTGTGATCTCTCTTTGTCACACACAAACAAACACACACACACACACTTCTCGGCCAGATGCTGAGACTGATGTGCCTTTCAGGCGTCACGTGGCAGCTGACACTCCAATTTTGCCCGCCAACCCCGGTGTCAAACCCTGGCTGGACAGCAACGATGGAGGCTGAGAGTGACTGTGGCTGGGCCTACGGCCACGGGGGTTGTGAGTATGTGGTTGTGTGTGAGCGAAACAGAGAGAGAGAGAGAGAGAGCTTGGCCTGTGAGCTGGGGAGGATAGAAGCCTGTCTGGCGAGCCAGGGCTCCAAACTGGACAGGTCCCCTGCATGTGTGTCTGCCATGCTGGATCCTCTATCAGACATAAGGCAGGACAGCAGCGGGATCTAGCTGCTCCAGAACAACATATGCTTCCGCTGAAGGTCAGTCAGAGTGCCTCAGTCCGAAGAGCCTGACATAAATACACTACTAGCCACTGCCCAGGCAGACCGCCACTCAATCCACAGCCTGAAATGGATGTGCTATGGCTCTGCCAAGACAATAGCAGACACAGTGAAATGGGGCTCCATTGCATTTTCTTTTGTCTGAGATGAAATATCCCAACAAAGAAAGGCCCAGAAACATTGTACAGGCTGATTTAACCAGAAACATTGTACAGGCTGATTTAACCAGAAACAGTGTACAGGCTGATTTAACCAGAAACAGTGTACAGGCTGATTTAACCAGAAACAGTGTCCAGGCTGATTTAACCAGAAACAGTGTACAGGCTGATTTAACCAGAAACATTGTACAGGCTGATTTAACCAGAAACATTGTACAGGCTGATTTAACCAGAAACATTGTACAGGCTGATTTAACCAAAAACATTGTACAGGCTGATTTAACCAGAAACATTGTACAGGCTGATTTAAATCATTTATATATTTCATGGAAATTAATTCAGCTCCACAGTCAATTTGGATTATGCTTGACACCGCATAACTATGGATACTACTTAAATATAGCAGTAATTTCTTCAATTACAAAATAGTTCAATCACAATCTTTTCTGTTTACACATACATGTAATAATAATAATTATTGGACAGGACAATAATATCTTAAATATAGGTTAAATATTTAAAACATTCCCTGGGATATTCTAAAGAATCCAGAATGCACAAATATATCAAAACAAAATGTATTTGTCACGTGCACAGGATACAACAGGTATAAACAGTGCAGTGAAACGCTCACTTGCAAGCTCTTGCTCAACAATGCAGTATTCAATATCAAAAGGTAAAGAAATAGAAAATCCAGAATAGAATACAGCCCTGTATGTCATGAAAAGGTCCCGACAACTTGACAAGCCAGGAGAGAGCGGGGCACATTTCCACTTTCCTGCTTCTGGCTACCATGAGTTTCCCAGATATCTGTCTAGCTAGCGCTGCGGAGGGACTGACTGAGTGCTGTGTCGCTGTGTCTCAGTAGCACAGAAGAAGAAAAACCTTTCCAACTGTGCCATCAGTGGAGTGAGGCGACGGAGAGAGATGAGGCAGACATGAAAGTTGGCCTATTTCATGGTCAGGCTGCAGGAGCGTGCAGGCCCTGAATGGCAATGCATCTAGCGTAATGTGACAGACAAGTCCCTAGGCAAAACTCCCAGACCTGCGGCAGGCAGGCAGGCGGGCCCAGGTACTTGATGACTGTGACACCTTCGTTCGCCATTCCGAGTAGAAGTGTTGTTGCCGCTACGCTCTGCTGCCTCGCTTCACAACCGTCGCCCAAATAAATTTGCCTCTCATCCAGGCTGACGACGCGTCGCGGCGAACCTGTCCTGCTCAGCACTGTTGGGATCATGAATTTCCTTGTAGCCGCTCGTCGGGGTTTTCTCCTGATCACTAAGCACTTTGCCTTTGGGACCCACCTGCCCGGGCCAGTAGGCGGCTGCGAAAGGATTCCGCGGCAGACACACTCACTCATCCCGACACCGTTTGCCCGATCAAGCGGATACAGGAGAGTGTGTGTGGCAGGTTTGGAGCAAGTGCCCCTACCCACAACCCACTGGGCACACACTGGTTGAATCAACGTTGTTTCCAAGTCATTTAAATGAAATTACGTTGAACCAATGTGGAATAGTCATTGAATTGACTTCTGTGCCCAGTGGGAAGTCACACAGGTTAAAACTGCTCTGGGTTTAACACACACATTACCCTGATGGAAGGTTGTCCTCAGCTCACTCTGGCTTTAGGACTACTCTGTGCAGTGTCTTGTACAATACCTAAAGTCTGATTTTAGAGGAGACCTTCATTGCCATTTTGTGTGTCTGTCAATGTCTGTGTGTTTGTGTCTCCATGTCTGTGTGTACGTGTGTGCATGCATGTGTGCCGGTGCCTGTTAGTGTGTGTTGGTGCGGGGTGGTCTGCCTCCCAGTGTTGCAGGGCTGATGAGAGGCCCAGGGTCCATTAGGGCTGTGTGTCGGGGGAGCAGCTGCAGGGAGACATGGAGAAGCCCTGCGTTGCCAGAAGGCTCCTCGGTAAATACAGCAGGGAGTGAGTTTGTTTGTGTCCACCGCCTATTTGTTAACAGGTTGACTCCATCAACTGATGTTCAACCAGCTAGCCAGGCTGAGAGATGAACCTTGGTCCGGCGACTATTTAAACTGCACGTCCATTCAGTTGGAGGCAGACAGTTCAGTGGAGTGTTTTGTGTTTTTTAAATGTTTCAAAAATATGTGTGCATACGTGTACATTTGGAAGATAAATTACCAAGGGAAAGTGGCAAGATGTGTTTCCACTGGCCATGCCTCTAATAGTTATCTCCTGAAGGTAAATATCCTGTACTGTACTTCTGAGTGTGCTGGATGTTCATCTCATGCATTCCCTCTGAATATCTATATAGTAACAATAGTATCATAATCATCTCAGACATTAATTCAAATAAAAATAATACATGTCAAGTCATCATCAATCATATATATATTTGCAGCACATTCCATCATTGAGGAAAAATAAACAAAATCATTGACAGGGTAAAATTCAAAAAACGAAAAACCAAATTTAGACTCCACATTTTCCAGTGTCCCACTGTTGTGAGACTAAAATCACACTAAGAATTCATAGCAGGAAGGTATTACACACACTCCACTCTGAATTACATCATTTAGCATGGTGCTGAAAACAGACACACACCACTCTGAATTACAGTGCCTTGCAAAATTATTCATCCCCCTTGGCGTTTTTCCTATTTTGTTGCATTACAACCTGTAATTTAAATGGATTTTTATTTGGATTTCATGTAATGGACATAAATAATGGAAAAGTGGTGATTACATATGTATTCACCCCCTTTGCTATGAAGCCCCTAAATAAGATCTGGTGCAACCAATTACCTTCAGAAGTCACATAATTAGTTAAATAAAGTCCACCTGTGTGCAATCTAAGTGTCACATGATCTCAGTATATATACACCTGTTCTGAAAGGCCCCAGAGTCTGCAACACCACTAAGCAAGGGGCACCACCAAGCAAGCGGCACCATGAAGACAAAGGAGCTCTCCAAACAGGTCAGGGACAAAGTTGTTGAGAAGTACAGATCAGGGTTGGGTTATTAAAAAATCTCTGAAACTTTGAACATCCCACAGAGCACCATTAAATCCATTATTAAAAAACGGAAAGAATATGCCACCACAACAAACCTGCCAAGAGAGGGCCGCCCACCAAAACTCACGGACCAGGCAAGGAGGACATTAATCAGAGGCAACAAAGAGACCAAAGATAACCCTGAAGGAGCTGCAAAGCTCCACAGCGGAGATTGGAGTATCTGTCCATAGGACCACTTTAAGCCGTACACTCCACAGAGCTGGGCTTTACGGAAAAGTAGCCAGAATAAAGCCATTGCTTAAAGACATGTTTGGTGTTCGCCAAAAGGCATGTGGGAGACTCCCCAAACTAAAATTGAGCTAAATTGAGCTTTTTGGCCATCAAGGAAAACGCTATGTCTGGCGCAAACCCAACACCTCTCATCACCCCAAGAACACCATCCCCACAGTGAAGCATGGTGGTGGCAGCATCATTTGAGATTTGAGACTGGGACGGAGGTTCACCTTCCAGCAGGACAATGACCCTAAGCATACTGCTAAAGCAACACCCGAGTGGTTTAAGGGGAAACATTTAAATGTCTTGGAATGGCCTAGTCAAAGCCCAGACCTCAATCCAATTGAGAATCTGTGGTATGACTTAAAGATTGCTGTACACCAGCAGAACCCATCCAACTTGAAGGAGCTGGAGCAGTTTTTCCTTGAAGAATGGGCAAAAATCCCAGTGGCTAGATGTGCCAAGCTTATAGAGACATACCCAAAGAGACTTGCAGCTGTAATTGCCGCAAAAGGTGGCTCTACAAAGTATTGACTTTGGGGGGGGGTGAATAGTTATGCACGCTCAAGTTCAGTTTTTTTTCTTACTTCTTGTTTGTTTCACAATAAAACATATTTTGCATCTTCAAAGTGGTAGGCATGTTGTCTAAATCAAATGATACAAACCCCCCCAAAAAACAATTTTAATTCCAGGTTGTAAGGCAACAAAATAGGAAAAATGCCAAGGGGGGTGACTACTTTCGCAAGCCACTGTAAATAATTTAGCATGGTGCTGAAAACACACACACCACTCTGAATTACATCATTTAGCACGGTGCTGAAAACACACACACCACTCTGAATTACATCATTTAGCACGGTGCTGAAAACACACACACCACTCTGAATTACATCATTTAGCATGGTGCTGAAAACACACACACCACTCTGAATTACATCATTTAGCATGGTGCTGAAAAAAACACACACACCACTCTGAATTACATCATTTAGCATGGTGCTGAAAAAAACACACACACCACTCTGAATTACATCATTTAGCATGGTTCTGAAAAGAGACACACACAATTGAAAGCGTTCAAAATAACAACACAGTACGCAGACAATATAATGCCTAGCACAATGAACCAGAGTGTGCTTGGTACATTATACATAAAATATTGAGTTAAACTGTTTCTTGTTGGCTGGGTCTTTCACGTTAACTTGGCCAAATGGACACTGTGGGAAGAATGAAATAATGAAATTAGTTATTTGAACTACACAAAGAGGAGACAGAGGTTTGGGTTGAGGGGTGAGTGTCAGGGGTGAGGGTCAGGGGTGAGAGTCAGGGGTGAGGGTCAGGGTGAGTTTTACTGTCACAGCAGTGTGTGTGTGTGTGTGTGTGTGTGTGTGTGTGTGTGTGTGTGTGTGTGTGTGTGTGTGTGTGTCTCAGACCATGAATCTAGAACTCACATGTCTACAGGCGGTGCCGCAGCACTTTCCTCTCTGGCGGTGGGCAAACTCTGTGAACACCTTGTACCCGCTGCCTGGGTCTGTGTACATCTGCCTCTTAGCCTGAAAACACACGCACGCACACGCACACAAACAGATTGCGTTAGGTCAGAGAGGAGTGAAGACACGACCCTAAGCGTGGAAACAGATGTAAAAAGCATCCTGGATCTTGTGATGTTGTTTTTTTCACTACTGGTAGCTACCAGGTAGCACGACACACAGAGGGCACACAGTGCCAAGAACAGAACCAAACGCTTACACACACAGAGGGCACACAGTGCCAAGAACAGAACCAAACGCTTACACACACAGAGGGCACACAGTGCCAAGAACAGAACCAAACGCTTACACACACACAGCTGAGCTGATGAGAACTCTTGCCTGACATAGTACAGCGTACTACACACAACTAAGCACATTTAAATGAAGAGCTTGACAAGGGGATTACATAGGGGTTTAATCAACTGTGGCATACCCTACCCCTGTAGCTTGTGTGTTATATCAGTCAACACCTTACTGTACACGAGAAACACACTAACCAAACCCCTTCATTCTGATGTGAAGTTCCAAAACATCACCTATCAGTCTGTTTGAAAAAGTAGAGCCCACTAGTTTCAGCTTTGACAGGCAGCCATGCAGCCCACAGCCAGCCAGCCAGCCAGGCAGGCCATGATGGGAGAAAGGCCTGGGGCTCTCTGGTGACACGGCCTGTCATTTCACATGGCATCGCACTGCCATTGCTCTCCCTGCATTGTGCTTTTCCCACCGAGGCCCTGGCCCTGCCACGCTCCTCAAGTCTCTCTCGGCCAACTTGCTTCACTCCGGCCAGACTCGGGAGCCATGGTAAATATTTACTACAGAGAAGCCCGTGGGGCATTGGGGAGTGACACCTACTGCTGCTGATGTGGAGTAGGCTGGGGAGTGGGTTAAGGGAGAGCGAGGTCTGCGTCTGTCAATGGTTTGGTGGTAAACATCGCCGGGCCGGCTTGACACTCACACATTATGAGGCAATGTTTACAAAACTAGGTCTTTAAGAATGTTATAAGCGTTTGGTTAAGTGAAGACACCTTGGATGGTAGAACAGTGCACACACTTGCACGTCCTGTCCAGAGCCATGTATTTAGAGAGTTGGGTCATTTAGGTTTCTGCATTATGATACATTAACATGACACTACAACATTCTATGGCAGCCATATTAGCACCGACAATAACTTTACATGGGAATATTTAAACAATGCTATGTAACCGAATGTCTAGAGTTAGAACACATTTCTAATTTCTAAAAGTTGGCCCCTCTCTAGTCCTGTCTACCTATTGCCCATCTTGTCACTGCCATCAGTGTGAACATTATTACAGCAAATAACAATGTCATATTTTGTATAATTATCTTTTATAAGTAAAAACGAAATATAATCAATGAAAAAACGTTACCTAACATGTTATAATGAGCTACTGCTTACATAAATGATTGTACTATATTTAACTGTTTGTTGCCCCATTAGGAAAAGGAGTGACCCAGTTTTGTGTCTATGACAGCAGTAGAGCCAACACCCTCTGATTGCTATCCTTGCGGGACAGGGGACATGACATGTACTGTAGCTTTTTTACAACTCTGGGACATGAGGGAGGTGGCCAGGCCGGTCAGTCACTGTGGTGACAAAGTACGGCCTCATAAGAGTGTAACACCAGCAAGATGTCTGAAGCTTACCTCACATGCTTCTCTGTGTAATTTCTGTATGGCAAGTTCTTCCTCTGTGAACAGTTTGTCTGTTTTTTGCATGTCGTTGCTTGTCTTGACACCGGTATCCGAGTCTTCTTTAGTTGTATGGATCTGTAACGATCCGCTATTGTTTGCTATCAATCGCTTCTGGTTAAAATCGTGTTGTGAGGCGTCCTGAGTTGACATGATTTTAACTGATCGTTTAGAACGTTGCAGGATCAACCCGCGGAGTAATGTCGCACGCTGGAAACATTGGCAAAACAACATAATATTGCTAAAGAAAATAGGCGACTAATATATCTGATGTTTACTTATTCGACTTTCGAGTTGAGAACTACTAGGCTATGTTGCAGTGGTAACATCATACGACAATGTTGCCATCCAAAATTCAAGCACACGCTTATTACACACAAAAAAAAAAATGAAACAGCTACAGCAAACTTGTAGGCTAGAATGTAACCGATTAATGTCTATCATCGATACATTGTATCATGAGTTTCCTCTGTCCTTGTCGACACTTGGCATGTGACTATGCAGCAGTCCTAGCTTCACGGCGCCCCTACTGGATGGAAGTTGTATTGCTATGAGATTCATAGAAATTCAACATGGGGTAAAAAAAAAAAGCTATTGTAGCAAACTGGAATTCTCCATAAAGATTGTTCCCATATGCTAGGCCCTACAGTATTTCTCACAAAATCAAGGATTTCAACAAATTAACAAGATCACTGATTGAGACCGGCCTATAGAAACCAGCAATGTAGCCAGTCTTACTGTAGAATGCATGCATACACATTTAAAACATAAAGTTGATGAGTGGACAATTATTGGTCCTTTCAAGGTTATGTACTGCTCTAAGCCATGGCTGTTTGCTATGTGTCTACTGTATATCCAGCTAATGTAATGTGACAACTGGTTTTGAGTGACAGTATGTGGTCGGGAAGTGCAGAGGATGTGAGCACTTCACTGAAATGGTTTCATGTCAACATTGGGAGGGTGATTTTATTTTATACCACATTTATTACATTTTGTACAGTCATCCTCACCATAGCCTATGTTTAATGTTTTAATTAGAAATGTACAGTATAGGATATGTATTTTATTGTTTCTTGAATCACAACATTGCCTGTGCATGTCTGTAAATGGATTCACAAGTTTCTTTTTGAAGTGTTGTTTATTTTGATCCTGAATCCAACATTAATGCTATTTGTGGTAATGTGGAATTGTGTAAATTTCCTTTGGACAGAACTGTTACTGTATACCCTTACAAATGCCACTAATGTGAGGGTTTATCCTAATAGAGAGCTATTTGCCTCTCAAATCATTTTCAATGGACAACTGTCATTGCATTGTGTAGGCTTAACTGTACATTGAAATAAAATACACTGAACCTATGTGACTGACTGACTTTAAGTTGTCTGCTGCGTGCCACAGGACTATGTTAGCGCGATGAGCTAAAAGCCTGATCTTCAGATCTCATGCAAGGTCACACACACACACACACACACACACACACACACACACACACACACACACACACACACACACTCATAAAAGAAACGTTGAACCACATAAAGTGGTGTATTTAATCCACCGTAAGCTATTCCCTCTTGACTCCAGCCCTGTGCGTATTGTGTGTAGGTCATGCTTTTGTGAATGGTGAGACAGCACCAGCAGGACCCTGCCATTATCATTTCATAGGAGAAACCTGCAACAGCATGTCCCAGTCTGCTGCCACTTAATTACCTTCAGTCTGCCTGCAGGAAACTGGCTCCCAGCCAGGTCTACTCTCAGGAGGGCTAGGAGAGAGGCTCGTCACACACACAGGCAGGCACAGCCACTGTTTTCAATTTACCCACGGGACACATATAGGCTAACACAGGGGCTCAATGACTCAGCATCATAGGCTGGACTGCTAAGAGTTGTGTGTGAATTATAGCCTATTTAATGCAGCACATGTGGAATGCATGCATAATGCCCAAATATATGCCCACAGTAATATCCTCTGTTTTACAACAATGAAAAAGCTCTGGTCATGTTTGTTGTTGTTGTTGTTGTTAATGACCAAAGATCCATACAGGTGAGTGAAGATGATTAACATAAAAAAGAACGACCTAGGTAGCTCTGCCACTTCTATGCCACAGCCGGCACTATAGTCATCACTGCTCTTACTTGTGAAGGCGCAGTCCCTATTACACATGTGTAATAAATATAAAATATAAAATAAAAACTCCATTACTAAGCATTTACTATGGAACAACATGATAACGCCATCAGCTCTAATCAAGGAGGGGGACATGAAGAAATCACTGCTGTTCCAAGGTGTTTGTCAAACGAGGTGACGTCACAAAATCTTTCACAGCCACTTCCTGGTGCTGTTTTTTTGTGTGGAAATACCGTGGAACTGAAACGGCCAACGTTATAGATCAGGAACAAGGAAGACACATCGCTATTAGATAGAATACATATTTGAAGTATGCGGTATCAGCACTAGGTGTCAGGCTGAAAGGTTGAACTAGTTACGGACCTCCCGCTGCTTCGAAACGCAAGCTTGGTCTAGAACAGCAAAGCCGGTGGCGTAAGCTGTCGCGATGTTGTAAACCATGGACTGCAGAATAAAGTAAGACACGAGTTTGTTTACTTCTAGACTATACATAATGTTTTATGGACCTTTATTAAAAGTGTGAATTGTAATTTATTTAGCTGGCTGTCTGGCATGCTGAGTTAGCATTTGGGTCAGTGTAGTGCTGTCAAATTGCTAAATACATTTTCATGAAGTTGCTAAATTAATTAGCCTGCTAGCCTAGGACCTCCTATAGTTTAGTATCTAAGGGTCCTAAAGTAAACAATATCATCTGGTGTCAATATAGACTTTTAGGTACAATACATTTTCCTCCGAATCTTTGCTAATTTGTCAGCATTAACAGCGGCTATAATCATTTTATTTCTTGACCATCAAATGAATCACGCGATAATTGAATTGTTTGACGTCTGGCCAGCACGAAGACAGAGTTTGACCAATGATTCAACTATATGAGCTGCTTCATCACTATTTTATAGCTATGTGTCAAACTATGTTGCATAATATTCTGTTGATGTAGCTAGTTAGCAGTTGTTGCATACCAAAAGTTATGTTTGTACACAGATGTTTATTTTGCTCCCAGCTAAAGTAATACTCTCGCTTCTTTATTACAGCGAGATTCCCGAGAGGACGTTTGATTTGGTACTACAGGTTGCATGCCCAACATCTGAAAATGAAGGTGGGTAACATAACACGAGCATGTTGATGTGCAATACCACACTTCCTTAGTAGTTTGCCTTGGATGGAGAGAGCGATAAACAGATCTGAATATCCTGTCAGTTGCTGGGCCTGGTTAGTGTATCATACACACTGCCACACTGTACTACCAAGACACCTTAGAAACGTTTGCCTTTATAACAACTGTGCATAACATGTCAGTTTAAGTCAAATACTAGCAAACTCTTAGAGACTGCAGACATCAGACATGAGTGAGATTGAAACACCAGTCCCATGCTCACCAGACATTCCATGAGTCAGCATGTCCACGTTGGTAAAGTAGGCTACAGTGGAGGTGGTGATTATGGTACGTCTGTGGTGTCAATAGGCGTGGCCCTGGACTACTAGGCTGTTTCACCAGTATAACAAAGCATAACGTGGCTTACAATAGTTAACTGACTGAGAACTGATGAATATCTAAGGCTATGTTAAGGGTTGGAATGTTAAATAAATCACACAGAGTTGGTAACATAGATTCCAGTGTGAGGACAGTCTTCTTCTTGTGCTGTTCATACTGTCACTAGCACTCACAGGGGACAAGGGACCAATAGGGAGTAGTTGCTTCATAAATGTTTTTTCATTATGATCCAGATCCACCCTTTTTCATTTTCTTGTTACTCACCAAATTGATCAAACCACCATATATATATATATATATAATTTTTTTTGTTACAACAATCCATGGTCCAGCAGCGACTCCCAACAGGGACAGTTTTGGGAAACGTTGAGTTCAGGCCGTGACCAGCCAGCATCAGCTGTTCTTCTGTATGTGATGGTGAAACAGTTCATCAGTAGAACACAAAGTGCTTAGAATAACCCAGGAAATGATTCCGGCCACCGAAGAACGGTTCCAACCTTTCAGAGTAGCCTATGGGAAACAAAACAACCTATATTTCACATTGATATCCAATGTCCGCCCTTAAGTCGAATATCATGTAAAAAGTGTTGTTGTACATATTACACCAGGTTTCTCATTTTCCCCCTCAGTCCTGACATTAATTAAATAGGTGTTATGTGGATGGTTCAATAGTGCAGCTGCTGAGCTGACCAGAATAAGGACGGGAAGTTATCCTTGGACGTAACACTGATATTAGATTTAAAACCAAACTCATAAACCTTGGGCCTGTACTGTAATAAACCGGCTTCCCTCTCATTGATCCAGGGTCAGACTCATATCCGGAGCTAGGCTCTCAGGAGCTCACTGCTTCATTACACTCCCCTCAGCTCCCATGGAACAACCAAATGCTGATACCTCATTGGATAAGTGTGCTGCTACAGCCGAATACTGCCTCCTTATTGGACAGGATAATTGTAGGGTACAGGAAGTGGGTTATGACGTGGATGGATGGCCATTGAGAGAGGTTGTTAGGCTCACAGGAGACCCTGAGAGATCATTATTTGTTGCAAATTGAATCTTGTGATTTTTGACAGGTTGTTTTAGAGAAATGGGTTTCAGATATCGAAACAGGGAATCAAGCACTTGTTGCAGTTTTTATCCATTTCCCTTTTTCTTAAAAATTGGGCTGGGTTCTAGTCTATGGGGATGTGTGGAGTGTTATGTTTCTTCTACGCTGCTGGTTAAGAATGAAATACTGTAGATTGTCTTGTGTTAAGATATTATATAATTCAGATTGATGGATCGTGTGGGAACTTGTGATGTGTACTTACTATAGGCCTGAATAAATGTATTACGTTCCTATGGTGATGCTGAGCTCCACTGTGTGCTTTTGACTCGGTTCCTCATGATGTGTTTGTCTTGTTGTGTGTGGGAGGTGGGGTGGGGGTGGTGTTGCGTGTGGTATCAGATAGTGTTCTTTCTGAGTCATAATGGACAGGCTTTGGCCTAGTTGTGTGAAACTCACCACATCCCAGCCCTGTAGCTCCACAGTATATGCATTAGGTACGCTCCCAGCCCCGTAGCATTAGGTATGCTCCCAGCCCCGTAGCATTAGGTACGCTCCCAGCCCCGTAGCATTAGGTACGCTCCCAGCCCCGTAGCATTAGGTACGCTCCCAGCCCCGTAGCATTAGGTACGCTCCCCAGCCCCGTAGCATTAGGTACGCTCCCCAGCCCCGTAGCATTAGGTACGCTCCCAGCCCCGTAGCATTAGGTACGCTCCCAGCCCCGTAGCATTAGGTACTCTCCCAGCCCCGTAGTATTAGGTATGCTCCCAGCCCCGTAGCATTAGGTACGCTCCCAGCCCCGTAGCATTAGGTACGCTCCCAGCCCCGTAGCATTAGGTACGGTCCCAGCCCCGTAGCATTAGGTACGCTCCCCAGCCCCGTAGCATTAGGTACCCTCCCAGCCCCGTAGCATTAGGTACGCTCCCAGCCCCGTAGCATTAGGTACGATCCCCAGCCCCGTAGCATTAGGTACGCTTCCAGCCCCGTAGCATTAGGTACGCTCCCAGCCCCGTAGCATTAGGTACGCTCCCCAGCCCCGTAGCATTAGGTACGCTCCCCAGCCCCGTAGCATTAGGTACTCTCCTAGCCCCGTAGTATTAGGTACACTCCCAGCCCCGTAGTATTAGGTACACTCCCAGCCCTGTAGCATTAGGTACACTCCCAGCCCCGTAGTATTAGGTACGCTTCCAGCCCTGTAGTATTAGGTACGCTCCCCAGCCCCGTAGCATTAGGTACGCTCCCCAGCCCCGTAGCATTAGGTACCCTCCCAGCCCCGTAGCATTAGGTACCCTCCCAGCCCTGTAGCATTAGGTACACTCCCAGCCCCGTAGCATTAGGTACCCTCCCAGCCCCGTAGCATTAGGTACGCTCCCCAGCCCCGTAGCATTAGGTACGCTCCCCAGCCCCGTAGCATTAGGTACTCTCCCAGCCCGTAGTATTAGGTACGCTCCCAGCCCCGTAGTATTAGGTACGCTCCCAGCCCCGTAGTATTAGGTACTCTCCCAGCCCCGTAGTATTAGGTACGCTCCCCAGCCCCGTAGCATTAGGTACGCTCCCCAGCCCCGTAGCATTAGGTACGCTCCCCAGCCCCGTAGCATTAGGTACGCTCCCCAGCCCCGTAGCATTAGGTACTCTCCCAGCCCCGTAGCATTAGGTACCCTCCCAGCCCCGTAGTATTAGGTACGCTCCCCAGCCCCGTAGCATTAGGTACGCTCCCCAGCCCCGTAGCATTAGGTACTCTCCCAGCCCCGTAGTATTAGGTACGCTCCCCAGCCCCGTAGCATTAGGTACGCTCCCCAGCCCCGTAGCATTAGGTACTCTCCCAGCCCCGTAGTATTAGGTACGCTCCCCAGCCCCGTAGCATTAGGTACGCTCCCCAGCCCCGTAGCATTAGGTACGCTCCCCAGCCCCGTAGCATTAGGTACGCTCCCCAGCCCCGTAGCATTAGGTACGCTCCCCAGCCCCGTAGCATTAGGTACTCTCCCAGCCCCGTAGCATTAGGTACCCTCCCAGCCCCGTAGTATTAGGTACGCTCCCCAGCCCCGTAGCATTAGGTACGCTCCCCAGCCCCGTAGCATTAGGTACTCTCCCAGCCCTGTAGTATTAGGTACGCTCCCCAGCCCCGTAGCATTAGGTACGCTCCCCAGCCCCGTAGCATTAGGTACTCTCCCAGCCCCGTAGTATTAGGTACGCTCCCCAGCCCCGTAGCATTAGGTACGCTCCCCAGCCCCGTAGTATTAGGTACGCTCCCCAGCCCCGTAGTATTAGGTACGCTCCCCAGCCCCGTAGCATTAGGTACGCTCCCCAGCCCCGTAGTATTAGGTACGCTCCCCAGCCCCGTAGCATTAGGTACGCTCCCCAGCCCCGTAGTATTAGGTACGCTCCCCAGCCCCGTAGTATTAGGTA
This sequence comes from Coregonus lavaretus, assembly GCF_964263955.1. Lineage (NCBI taxonomy): Eukaryota > Metazoa > Chordata > Actinopteri > Salmoniformes > Salmonidae > Coregonus > Coregonus lavaretus. The sequence continues at coordinate 60,865,071 of NC_139993.1, read as the reverse complement.
CGCTCCCCAGCCCCGTAGCATTAGGTACCCTCCCAGCCCTGTAGCATTAGGTACCATCCCAGCCCCGTAGTATTAGGTACCATCCCAGCCCCGTAGTATTAGGTACGCTTCCAGCCCCGTAGCATTAGGTACGCTTCCAGCCCCGTAGTATTAGGTACTCTCCCAGCCCCGTAGTATTAGGTACTCTCCCAGCCCCGTAGCATTAGGTACGCTCCCCAGCCCCGTAGTATTAGGTACTCTCCCAGCCCCGTAGCATTAGGTACCCTCCCAGCCCCGTAGTATTAGGTACTCTCCCAGCCCCGTAGTATTAGGTACTCGCCCAGCCCTGTAGCTCTAAAGTACATGCATTAGGTACGCTGCCAAAAGCACCTTGCCCACAGCATATCTACCAACTTCCTTCACATGGCTAAATCATGTTTTGGGATATAGATTCGATTTCCAATGATCTTATCATAAACGGAAATGTTTGAACAGCTAAGCTAATAGACTAAATAGAGAAGTGGTTCTCCTCATATTTCAGTCTAGTTTCACCTTTCCATTGTTCATAATGATAGAAGATTCACTTATAAGTACGTTAACGATATCATGGAAGGTTTGAGTGGGGATTGTTTTATACAGTCATTTAGGCCTTGGTGTGAGCTGTGAAAATGGCGAATATTAAAATGGAATGTTATATATTTTTTAGATTTTAGTCATTTAGCAGACGCTCTTATCCAGAGCGACTTACAGTTAGTGAGTGCATACATTTTTCATACTGGCCCCCCGTAGGAAACAAAACCACAACCCTGGCGTTTTTCAGGATGCAGGCTGGTTCAGTTAGCAGGCTGATCAGGATGCAGGCTGGTCAGGATCCAGGCAGGTTCAGGATGCAGCATGCAGGCAGGTTCAGGATGCAGCATGCAGGCAGGTTCAGGATGCAGCAGGCAGGCAGGTTCAGGATGCAGCATGCAGGCAGGTTCAGGATGCAGCATCCAGGCAGGTTCAGGATGCAGCATGCAGGCAGGTTCAGGATGCAGCATGCAGGCAGGTTCAGGATGCAGCAGGCAGGCAGGTTCAGGATGCAGCATGCAGGCAGGTTCAGGATGCAGCATGCAGGCAGGTTCAGGATGCAGCATGCAGGCAGGTTCAGGATGCAGCATGCAGGCAGGTTCAGGATGCAGCATGCAGGCAGGTTCAGGATGCAGCATCCAGGCAGGTTCAGGATGCAGCATGCAGGCAGGTTCAGGATGCAGCATGCAGGCAGGTTCAGGATGCAGCATGCAGGCAGGTTCAGGATGCAGCATGCAGGCAGGTTCAGGATGCAGCATGCAGGCAGGTTCAGGATGCAGCATGCAGGCAGGTTCAGGATGCAGCATGCAGGCAGGTTCAGGATGCAGCATGCAGGCAGGTTCAGGATGCAGCATCCAGGCAGGTTCAGGATGCAGCATGCAGGCAGGTTCAGGATGCAGCATGCAGGCAGGTTCAGGATACAGCATGCAGGCAGGTTCAGGATGCAGGCAGGTTCAGGATGCAGGATACCACTGTAAAAATTACAATTAAACCACATAACTGGTATTCAATGTAAAAGGCATATTCCAAAATCCTTAATTACATTGTATAATAGTGGTCATAATCAGAACCTGTTCAGAAATGACCCGTTCATTAATTCAAAGTCGACTCATTTATTATAACTGGCTATTGGCGTCCTGGTGGGAAGGCTGTGTATAAACTAGTGGAACGCGCATGCGCTCATAACTTGAAGAGGTACCGACCATTTGACACAGAGGAGCTCCAAGGACTAAACAGCAAACAAACACTTTTGTTGGAAATAAAATGATATTGTGTGTAAAATGTTCATGTGTACTCTAAACATCGCGCCCACTCAGAGGGGATAAAATGGTAGATGAAATGCAACAATGTATCGTACAAAAATGAAACCGAAATGTCTCTACAATGTTACAATAAACATTAAGGGAATGAAGTGGTGGAACACTAGCGATTAGAATATGGAAAATAGAATGAGCAGAGATTAAGTTGATCTTCAATATCTTGATGAAACACGAACAAACATTTTATAATGCGGAAACAAAGCGCTCTCAAATGGCGGGAGTTTGGAGAGCGCACTAGTTGAGAGACGGGGCCCAATGAGTGCGTTTTCGCCACAGGCCTATATAATAGCCTTACCCATAAAGATTGACAGGAGGCTGGCTATAGGTAGGCGTAGGTCTGTATGATGTAGACTCCCGAGTGGCTCAGTGGTCTAAGGCACTGCATCGCAGTGCTAGCTGTGCCACTAGAGATCCTGGTTCGAATCCAGGCTCTGTCGTAGCCGGCCGCGACCGGGAGACCCATGGGGCGGCGCACAATTGGCCCAACGTCGTCCAGGGTAGGGTAAGGGAATGGCCGGCAGGGGATGTAGCTCAGTTGGTAGAGCATGGCATTTGCAACGCTAGGGTTGTGGGTTCGATAAAAATAATGTATGCGCTAACTGTAAGTCGCTCTGGATAAGAGCGTCTGCTAAATTACTAAAATGTAAAAAATGTAATGATGATTTCTAATTTTGCTCAGTATAGTAACAGTGGTTACCCTCACCACATGCTGACAGAGAAGGCTACTTACTCACAGTGCTGCCTACCTCTGACTACTCTGCATGTCTGTTAACACATGGGGAGTTCCCTGCCCTGGCCTCTTTCTATGGCAGGGAGAGGAGAACGGTCGTTCGGAAGTAGTCTTTGAAGTCAGATAGCTATATCATCACAGTGGTACTAGCCTGTTTAAGCAGACTAGATATTTCACACCTTCCTACCACTGTGTCTGTCCTCTGTTGTTGTAGGCCTATGTGTCAACACAGCCCTTAACACCTTCCATTTATAATAGTGGCACTAGACCAGAGTGGGAGAAGGCCAACGTCAGGTGGGTTTGATCTGATGCAGGTTTCACATTGATTGAGCTGACATTTTGGCCAAAAGCTCTCTGATAATATGTACATGTGGTTTTTACGTATGTGTGACGCGTGTGTGTGGGAATTCAAGTGCTGACGAGGCTATAGCCTAACCATCGTTAAACACACAGTGCATGTTGCTGTTGGTCTAGTTTAAACACGACTAGGGCTGTTGTGGTGACCGTATTACCGCCACACCGGCGGTCATGATGGCATTCAAATTCCACGTGACCGTTTAGTCACGGTAACTAGGCTTCTCCAAGCTCTGATGCTGCTGATGGTCATTAGTAGCCTACCAAACTTGCTAACTGCCTGGTACTCAGCACTCTATTGTCCCTCTAATCACTCTGACATCAATGCAAATCTAATCAAACACTTCATGAGAGCCCATGTTGTGCAACATTTCTATAGGCAATGCAATAGCGCGAGGAAAAAAAGAGTGATGCTTCTATTAAAAAGAGGAGGATCCCATCAGCTTTCTATAGGCTTACTATATGTATTTCTGAACTTTCCTAATATTAAGCACATTGCTTCTATTTACAACAGGAGTATAGCCTACCTGGCTGGCATGAAAATGAACCGGGGGAAAAGCGTCCTCCATTTGCTATTTAAGTGTATAGATGACATGTGTATTTTTCCCCCTGCCCGCTTCGAGACAGGTGCATGATAATGGTCCATTCTAAATCAAAACAAATTTCACACATATATTACTTAGTATATGTAAAGACAAGATTAAATCAAGAATAGTCTGTTGGGTGACAATATTATCGACTTTTCTGAATCATAGTGGCCAAATAACTTCTTAAAATTAAGCAGATTAAGCACATTAATCTGCTTTACAAGGGGTGTAGAGCCTAACTGGCATATATAAGCAGTGTGTGAGTTTCAAGTCTGGGGAAGATCATTTCCCCCATAAAAATGCACTTTTATAATAAAAGTATTACATACATAATCGCATTTGCGGTCACTTTTGATAATGGAGTTTTCCCGCTAATGGAACATTCGGCTTATAGCCTACTGCAGCGTGCACATTGCTGCGCTTATAATGTGAAGAAATAGCATAAATGTTTATCAACATTTTAAGCTAAACGTTCTGATCTGTTGCGTCAGCAACATTGCGTAAAAAAAGGTTTTTTGATGCTAGTGGTTGTATTAATTTGGGATCTATTGCATCCCACAACTGTCCCAGACTATATTTGGAATATTTATTTCTCGCACAGAATAGAATAGGTCAACTTTTGTACTATGGGGATAGTAGATTGACATAGGCTAGTGCTTTTGCTGTTCGTTAGGCCTACTCATCTTGTTGGCTGACGAAAAGTAAATTGGACAGTTCTTCCAATATCTTCAATATGCACCTCGGAATTGGATAAGGATGCGTGCAGTTGCGTCCCCGATGTGTCTGTCTTCACTTGTAGCCTTTGAGAAAGACCCGATCACGTGATGGAGAGCCATGTGAGTGAGAGGTGCTTCGGAGCAGGCAGCACTCCGGGCCAAGGGCACAACAGCCATTGGCTGCAAAAGGCATTAATTTTTTTAGGGTACATTACGGCCACTCAAAGGGGATGCTGCCGGGAAATTCGAGGCATTATCAAGTGCTTGTCAAATTGTGAATGAGAGGCTGATGAAATGAACTAAGCAGAACTCATGCCTTTCAAGAGACCTTTTTCAAATTATCATTAGAGTCGCATCATGCAGCCTTACAATGTATTAAAAATCTAAACATATTGCCCAACGTTTGTAGAACAACTAAAGTTACATTAATAACTCAAAATTAAGAATATAGGAGTACCTATTTCTTTGTTAACCGCTCAACACAGAATAGCTGCATGTGTGCACTCCCTCAAATCGTTTGGAGAAAATATCCTCTCTGTTTATTTCAGCTTTGTTCAATTGTATTCTTCATACTATAAAATAATGCCATTATATAATGGAATTCTAAGCAAATCTTGTCTGCTAAATGAACTAGTGTAGCCCACAGCCATTTGGCATAGCCTGATCAGGACCTAACATAAGGACTACTCAGAGTATGCTATTCTGTTCTTCTGAAATGGACTACATTTTCTTCATATCATATTTCTTTAGACCTGTCTAAAATAAATAATGGATTTATTGTGATGGTGTAGGCTATATTACATGGATTTATTAGACTTTTTTAAAATGTAGATGTTCCAAAGGTCTGCATCAGTGGCTTGTAGGCTATGTCTGGAAGCCAGGAGATGCTACATTTGTTTATGTTAATTAACTGTCAATTACTGTGAGACCGACCAGTTATTTGCTTGACAATCACCGGCTGATGACATTTTGTGACCGCCACAGCCCTAAACATGAGAATAGCTCTGTATGATATGGAGACACACAAACACATAGCCTACAGTATGTACACAGAGTAGCCTACAGTATGTACACAGAGTAGCCTACAGTATGGACACAGAGTAGCCTACAGTATGTACACAGAGTAGCCTACAGTATGTACACAGAGTAGCCTACAGTATGGACACAGAGTAGCCTACAGTATGGACGCAGAGTAGCCTACAGTATGGAGCAGAGTAGCCTACAGTATGGAGCAGAGTAGCCTGTGTATGCAGAGTAGCCTGTGTATGCAGAGTAGCCTACAGTATGGACACAGAGTAGCCTACAGTATGGAGCAGAGTAGCCTACAGTATGTACGCAGAGTAGCCTACAGTATGGAGCAGAGTAGCCTACAGTATGTACGCAGAGTAGCCTACAGTATGGACACAGAGTAGCCTACAGTATGGACGCAGAGTAGCCTACAGTATGTTCACAGAGTAGCCTACAGTATGGACGCAGAGTAGCCTACAGTATGGACACAGAGTAGCCTACAGTATGGACACAGAGTAGCCTACAGTATGGACACAGAGTAGCCTACAGTATGGACGCAGAGTAGCCTACAGTATGGAGCAGAGTAGCCTACAGTATGGACGCAGAGTAGCCTACAGTATGGACGCAGAGTAGCCTACAGTATGGACGCAGAGTAGCCTACAGTATGGAGCAGAGTAGCCTACAGTATGGACGCAGAGTAGCCTACAGTATGGACACAGAGTAGCCTACAGTATGGATCAGAGTAGCCTACAGTATGGATCAGAGTAGCCTGTGTATGCAGAGTAGCCTGTGTATGCAGAGTAGCCTACAGTATGGACGCAGAGTAGCCTACAGTATGGACGCAGAGTAGCCTACAGTATGGATCAGAGTAGCCTGTGTATGCAGAGTAGCCTGTGTATGCAGAGTAGCCTACAGTATGGACGCAGAGTAGCCTACAGTATGGTGCAGAGTAGCCTACAGTATGGAGCAGAGTAGCCTACAGTATGGACGCAGAGTAGCCTGTGTATGCAGAGTAGCCTGTGTATGCAGAGTAGCCTGTGTATGCAGAGTAGCCTGTGTACGCAGAGTAGCCTATATACACACGAGTGAGAATAATAATGGATTGTACTGTATGAGTCTAACTCGCACTATCCACCTCCCAGTGGTAGAGCACAGCACAGCCATCAGGGTTTCATAAGAGGCCTGAGAGCAGTCTTCTGCAGGACAGGGTAGTTATGACTGACTGCTCTGGTCCCTGGGTAGGATGACCACTCACCCATAGGAGATATGGTTGTACACTACTTTGACTTACAGCCTTCTAGATCAACTTAATAGTCAGCTCCTAACTCTGGCGTGCTTGGATGCTGTGCTTTCTTCAATGTGGATTTGGGGTTATATCATTTAGGGTTATACAATGTAATGTTATATCATTTAGGGTTATGTCGTGTAATGTTATGTAATTTAGGGGAGCCATGCCACAGTGTTGAGTGGTTTCATTCTTACATTCTTACAATGCATGAATGAATGTAAAATGAATGTAAGCATTGTAAGAATGAATGCGATATCCTCTGAAAAGGTTTTGTCCCATAGAGATTGTATTGAACAATGAGCATGACACTGAAACGTGTCTGAGCATGAGTCATCAAAACCTTTAGGATAGTGACATCCTGTTGATTGCTCATGGACTAGCCTAGAGTCACTAGCTTAGGCCTATATTTACAAGGATTCAGGAACCCGTTCTTTAGAATGATTACAGCTGTGGAGATTCCATAGAGTTATCATCAGCGCTCAACATTCAGGTAAATTAAAAAGTGAGTAACGGGCCTGCAACTGCAACAGAATTAGAATTAGCCTTCAACTCAAATGTGTCATTATGGGCAGAAGAACTGAATGCTCGGATAGAAGCAGCAACTTGGGGTCTAGCCATAACTATAAAAGTTAGCCAAACCTGGCCAAGTTCTTTCTATGATGTTGTTGATGATTCCTTTGCTTTCCCCAGCAGGCCTACAGAGAGCGTCCTTCTCTGCCCTGCTCAGTTCTCTTGGCTCAGAGCACTGTGGATGCCCATGGCCAAGCAGGCAGGCAGTGAGCTGAGCTAGCTACCGTCGACTCCCTGTGAGAGCGTGACTGGCATGCTAGCTAACGCGGGCCCCGGCTACATTGAGCCATATTTATGCGTTTCCAGGGCCCAGCCAAAGCTAGCAGATGTTGCTAGCGGAGCGGTGCCAACCAACGGCAGTAGGTGGGGACAGATGCTACCTGTCCTAGACCTGTCCTAGCCGCTCGCTCCTAGCCGCTCGCTCCAGCCGCTCGCTCCAGCCGCTCGCTCCCGCTAACAAAGCTATAAAGTTAGTAGATCAGCATATCAATTTTGCAACTGCACTCATGCTGCAATTAGCTGAACGATGTGCTGTTGTAACAAAAACACACAACACCAGTCAATGGCTTTATCAGTCTTGTATTCCATTTATGGACTGTTGGTTTCTGTGTGAGGTGGTGAAACTGGGACAGTTGTGTCCCATCAAGCAATGTGTCTTGTTCCAATTAATTATTGACCAAAATTCATGGCCTGTCACAAGTGCCTCAGATGGTCCTTCACTAGTAATACTGAAGTTAACACTGAACTGAGCTACTTGAGATGATTAGATTGGTGGCTGTATTGATAGTGATGCAGTCTTTCTATCCTCCATAGACTTGAGCTGAGGAACCAGACAGCCATAATAACAGGATGGAGTTTGATTCAGATGCCCTCCTAACTTCACTCGTTCCATGCACCAATTATGAATCTGAGCTTTTGTTCTTATTCCACAGAACATTCTCTCAGCACGACTCTGAGGTCTCAGAATGTCACCTCCTACCTGCTAGTTAGCCGGCTGTGTTGCTCCCTGCCTCCCTGCCTCCCTTCCTCCCTCCTCCCTGCCTCCCTCCTCCCTGCCTCCATCCTCCCTGCTGCCTCCCTCCCTCCCTCCTCCCTCCTACCTGCCTCCATCCTCCCTGCTGGCTCCCTCCTCCCGCCTCCCTGCCTCCCTCCCTCCTCCCTGCCTCCCTGCCTCCCTCCTCCCCTCCTCCCTGCCTCCCTCCTACCTGCCTCCCTCCTCCCTGCCTGCCTCCCTCCTCCCTGCTTCCTGCCTCCCTCCTCCCTGCCCCCTCCTCCCTGCCTCCCTCCTTCCTCCTCCCTGCCTCCCTCCTCCATGCTTCCCTGCCTCCCTCCTCCCTGCCTCCCTCCTCCCTGCCTGCCTCCCTCCCTCCTTCCTCCTCCCTCCTCCCTGCCTCCCTGCCCCCCTGCCTCCCTCCTCCCTGCCTCCCTGCCCCCCTGCCTCCCTCCTCCCTGCCTCCCTGCCCCCCTGCCTCCCTCCTCCCTGCCTCCCTGCCCCCCTGCCTCCCTCCTCCCTGCCTCCCTGCCCCCCTGCCTCCCTGCCCCCCTGCCTCCCTCCTCCCTCCTCCCTGCCTCCCTGCCCCCCTGCCTCCCTCCTCCCTGCCCCCCTGCCTCCCTCCTCCCTCCTCCCTGCCTCCCTGCCCCCCTGCCTCCCTCCTCCCTGCCCCCCTGCCTCCCTCCTCCCTGCCTCCCTCCTCCCTGCCTCCCTCCTCCCTCCCTCCTACCGTATCACACCCTCAAACACTGCTGTGAAAATACGACTCTCCACAGATAATCTGCATCTTTCTCGTTTCTTCCCCCTACTCCCTTCCTGCATATTCACACTGCAAAACACCCGCATGGTAGAACTTTTAGAAAAGGTTGAACGCTGACATTCAGCAAAAATGACACTTTTGCTCCTTGACCTCCCGCGTGGTGGTTCTGCGTTTTGATAGGCCGTTGGCCGCGTGTTGAGGTTGCAGCGGGCTCACACCCAGGCAGGAGGCCATTGGAGGAGCAGCAGATGCCACGGTAACAAGGAGGGTGTTGATTGGTTATTAAAGAGGCCACACTTCTCTCTCACTCACACACTCTCACACTCTCTCACAACCCCTGGATCTCACACCCTTTTGTTCTCTCTTTCTCTCTCTCTCTCTCTCTCTAGTTCTCTCTCTCTAGTTCTCTCTCTTCCTCTCTCAGGCTCTCCTTTCTGTTAGTTAAATTGGCTTCCATGTAGAGAGCAAAATATAATGTATCGTGTTTTTTTCTTCTTGTTGAATTGAGGAAGTCTGATCAGAACTTCCCTGCTATGAAATGTAATGACCTCATGAGAAGTCCCCTTCTACACCGTGTATGACTGTACATTATGTTATCACTGAGTGTCAAACTCTGAGAAGTAATCTGCATCTCATTATGTTTGCCTGGCTCTTTGTCAGTGTTGTTCGGCTAATTTGTAGCTCCCTCTGATCTGTCACTTAGACATTGAGACTTGGCAGAGTCCGGCTGTAGAGTCCTGGGTCCTGCTGGTCTCTGGGTCCTGCTCTTTCGGACTGTAGAGAGACAGACAGCAGGGTGGACATTACTGGGCAACGAAGGATAGGCCTCTGGCTGCTTAGCAACCCTGTAGCTGTCTGTCTGGCAACTGAAGAGAAAGTACTCTCTGGTTGTCCTCTGTTTCCTCTATGGGTCTCTGTGCTTTCCTCTCTGGTTGTCCTCTGTTTCCTCTATGGGTCTCTGTGCTTTCCTCTCTGGTTGTCCCCCTCTTGCTGCTTACTCTCTCTTGCTCTCTCTCTCTCTCTCTCTCTGAAGATGAATTGTAGTGAAGGGGACAGACAGCCCCTACAGGGGTAGAGAGAGAGGTCACTGGGATGTTCAGGTGGTATGACCCTTGTCCACCCCCCTCAGGACAGCAGTGAACTAGCCTGCTCTGCCCTGCCCTGCCCTAAGAGAGGGACACAGTGGTAGGGCTAGTGACAGAGAGTGGTAGGGCTAGTGACAGAGAGTGGTAGGGCTAGTGACAGAGAGTGGTAGGCTAGTGACAGAGAGTGGTAGGGCTAGTGACAGAGAGTGGTAGGGCTAGTGACAGCGAGTGGTAGGGCTAGTGACAGAGAGTGGTAGGGCTAGTGACAGAGAGTGGTAGGGCTAGTGACAGAGAGTGGTAGGGCTAGTGACAGAGAGTGGTAGGGCTAGTGACAGCGAGTGGTAGGGCTAGTGACAGAGAGTGGTAGGGCTAGTGACAGAGAGTGGTAGGGCTAGTGACAGAGAGTGGTAGGGCTAGTGACAGAGAGTGGTAGGGCTAGTGACAGAGAGTGGTAGGGCTAGTGACAGCGAGTGGTAGGGCTAGTGACAGAGAGTGGTAGGGCTAGTGACAGAGAGTGGTAGGGCTAGTGACAGAGAGTGGTAGGGCTAGTGACAGAGAGTGGTAGGGCTAGTGACAGAGAGTGGTAGGGCTAGTGACAGAGAGTGGTAGGGCTAGTGACAGCGAGTGGTAGGGCTAGTGACAGCGAGTGGTAGGGCTAGTGACAGAGAGTGGTAGGGCTAGTGACAGAGAGTGGTAGGGCTAGTGACAGAGAGTGGTAGGGCTAGTGACAGAGAGTGGTAGGGCTAGTGACAGAGAGTGGTAGGGCTAGTGACAGAGAGTGGTAGGGCTAGTGACAGAGAGTGGTAGGGCTAGTGACAGAGAGTGGTAGGGCTAGTGACAGAGAGTGGTAGGGCTAGTGACAGAGAGTGGTAGGGCTAGTGACAGAGAGTGGTAGGGCTAGTGACAGAGAGTGGTAGGGCTAGTGACAGAGAGTGGTAGGGCTAGTGACAGAGAGTGGTAGGGCTAGTGACAGAGAGTGGTAGGGCTAGTGACAGAGAGTGGTAGGGCTAGTGACAGAGAGTGGTAGGGCTAGTGACAGAGAGTGGTAGGGCTAGTGACAGAGAGTGGTAGGGCTAGTGACAGAGAGTGGTAGGGCTAGTGACAGAGAGTGGTAGGGCTAGTGACAGAGAGTGGTAGGGCTAGTGACAGCGAGTGGTAGGGCTAGTGACAGAGAGTGGTAGGGCTAGTGACAGAGAGTGGTAGGGCTAGTGACAGAGAGTGGTAGGGCTAGTGACAGAGAGTGGTAGAGAGAAGAGGGGTACAGGGATTTGCTGATGGCAGTGGTATGTCATCCGAGAGGTGGCATACTGTGGGGGCCGTTGGCTGTGTTTTTACCTCACACTGATGAATTACTGGAAATCTTGTGTGTGTGTGTGTGTGTGTGTGTGTGTGTGTGTGTGTGTGTGTGTGTGTGTGTGTGTGTGTGTGTGTGTGTGTGTGTGTGTGTGTGTGGTGTGTGAGCTGTCTGAGATGCAGAAGGCTCATTTGAATGCAGTAATGGTGCCAGTCTGGGAGAACATGGAAATACTTCTAGGCAGGGTGCTCTGCAGCTATAAATAGAGTTCTTCTTCATCCTTTTTCTAAAAGAGGGATGCGTAGGGACCTGATCAATCATTAATATGTGATGATTTTGATGGATGGAGATTCACATGAGTCTGATTGCCTCGTCCCTCTCTTTCATTCTCATTTTGTTCCTGTCAATCAACCCAGTGATGATGTGCAGATCATTTCTCACATTAAAACCAACTAACTCATGAGTTTGGGGGTTAGGGGAAATTGAAGTTTTCTTGTAGTGAAAATGGAGATTGGAATTAAAGGCGTTCCTTTATTAGAGCTAGGCTAATGCATTTCCATTATGTTGCTTTACTTCATTACATTGCTGGTACAAGACCATCTGAACATGTGATGATTGAAAAGCTCTTTGTTGACATGTTGGGTTGTGTTGGCTGAAAATCGATAACCAGGAAGTACGTGTAATTGGTCAGCAGCAGATGTCTGTTTTAAACAAGGGTTTCCTCCACCAGTAATCCTTCTTGTCTAAAGAACAATGACTGGTTGGCTCATATGAATGCAGTACAAAATGTAGTACTGATGTAGTTCTGAATGTAGTACTGATGTGGCCTACTTTACCAATGAACAGGATTAACTCTCAACGCTTTATTGTAGTTCTGCTAATCTGCCCAGGCTTTTAAGTAGCAGTTGTGTAAATGTAGTGTTGGAGAATATTGTTCTTTCTCCATATCACAAACATTTTTCAGTTGACTGACAGGTTTTTGACAGGATTTAGTGTTGAGTCAAGTGTTAGGGCTAGACCTATGACTACTACTTTTCATATTGAAACTTCAACATCTTCACCCACAGCAACTTGAAATAGCCTAAAGGCTCCCTCCTACTAGCGAATGTCTGTGCTAGCCTGGTCTCATAGACCAGACATAACAAAGTAAATGTCAATCCGGGACACTCAAATTAGTATGATGCGTTGTGTTTGGTATGATTACGTAAGACAGAAGGTTACTTAAGGCAAAACAAAAGTAGGGTGGTTGGGTGGGCGTATAACGCGAACGTCTAGAAACCTAAAGGATGCGTGTTCGAATCTCATCACGGACAACTTTAGCATTTTAGCTAATTAACAGCTTTGCAACTACTTATTACTTTTTAGCTACTTTGCAACTACTTAGCATGTTAGCTAACATTTCCCCTCTTTTTTCAACTAATTGCTCTTTTGACCAATCACATCAGATCTTTTCAAATCAGATATTTTTCAGAGCGGATCTGATTGGTCAAAAGAACAATACGTTTTTACATTTACGTCATTTAGCAGACGCTCTTATCCAGAGCGACTTACAGGAGCAATTAGGGTTAAGTGCCTTGCTTAAGGGCACATCGACAGATTTTTCACCTAGTCGGCTCGGGGATTAGAACCAGCGACCTTTCGGTTACTGGCACAACGCTCTTACCCACTAAGCTACCTGCCGCCAGAATTCGGTTGCCTGTGTAAACGCAGCCAATAGTCTTTATCCTCTTGTTAATTTGCATTATTAGTGTCTTTGAAACTCGGGTCATGTATTGTGGTTCTGTATGGTTCAGTTGGTAGCTCTTTGGCGCTTGCAATGCCAGGATAGTGGGTTCGATTCCTGGGGTCACCAATACGTATAATATAGGCACGCATGACTGTAAGTCGCATCGGATAAAAGCGTCTGTTAAGTGGCATATATTATTATATTCAGGGGTTGGAACCGAAATGATTTTCCAATCGTTTCATTCTGAACAGAAACATTCTTTTTTTTGTTCCGTTCTGTTTTATATCATTCCTTTCTGTTCCTTTCTGTTCCTTTTTAAACCTCTGAAATGTTTTCACTAATCAGTGCGGATAGACCAGGGCCCGGTTTCCCCATAGCGATGGAACTTCGGCTTACGAGTGTTTTTAACGATGCATCTTTTCTACAACTGCCGAAGATGTAACATGCGTTTCTCAAAACACCACGCAGAGACAACGGGTCGCTAAGTGCGTCGTTGAGGCATGTGTCGATACTGATAGGATTGAAAGAAAGGGGGTGCTGCTCTCAGATCAGCTTTCTCCATTCAAATATTTCCTTACCATTATAATTATTTCACAATACTGACGACGGATCAGCTTCTAGAGAGAAATTACCACCTATGACTGCAAATATTGAGGCGGCTTATTCTAATCATCATGTTAGTCATGTTACACATCATGAAAGATATTGAGAGAAATTACAGACAATAGCCTACAAGTAGCAAAATAGAACTCCATTTATTGACATTAAATGTATTTCAATATGATTTAATTTTTTTACATTTTAGTCGTTAAGCAGACACTCTTATCCAGAGCGACTTACAGTTAGGGAGTGCATACATTTTTCATACTGGCCCCCCGTGGGAATCGAACCCAGAACCCTGGCGTTGCAAACGCCATGCTCTACCAACTGAGCTACACGGGACAAATAGGCCTATAGCCTACTGTTTATCTTAATGCAGTCATCTCGGTTTTCATTTGATGCATTTTTGCAACTTTGTATTTGTAGTCAACTTTGTTCTGAAGTTATCGGCGGTCACAGAGAGAAAGAATCACATGGTTTATCCATGTTTAGCGGAGGTCGTCCATGTATAAAGTGACGCGGGAGGGCAAAAAAGTATCTGACGAGTGGTCTGAGGCAGTTTTCAAGTGCAACGTTAATAACGAGGGTTTTGGCAAACAGTATCGGAGATTTAACAATGCTCCTGCGAAGGTTCTAACAGTGAACTTAGGCTTAAGATGCTTTTGGGAAACCGGGCCCAGCTTGTTATGGAGTGGGCAAGCTGTTTACATGCATTGGGTAGGGCACGAGATGCAACCGGGTGGGGAGAGAGCCTTGTTGTTATGCATTTTCTGAATTAGGCCCACAGAATTATACTTACGGAGGAGCGGCTTCTATGAAGGAACTTTGAATGTCCTTGAACTTCAGATAGTTGGCTTAATGTTGGACCAGAGCTAGCTAGCTAGCTAGCTAACAAGCTTGTGTGTGTGCAGAGCGGCACCAGAATTAAAATAAAAACATGTCTTACCTTTTGTTGTAGTTAATAAATCCAATGTGAAACGTGATAACTATAGTATCCTTAACTAGCATTGAAAAAGTCAAACCATTCTTCTGTAATAAAAAATCTCTCTCCCTAATTTCTGAAACACGCTTGTAACGTCAGTAGGATACAATAGATTATGCTTCAGAGGGGGAGGGGCTACAGTAGACTATGCTTCAGAGGGGGAGGGGCTACAGTAGACTATGCTTCAGAGGGGGAGGGGCTACAGTAGACTATGCTTCAGAGGGGGAGGGGCTACAGTAGACTGTGCTTCAGAGGGGGAGGGGCTACAGTAGACTGTGCTTCAGAGGGGGAGGGGCTACAGTAGACTGTGCTTCGGAGGGGGAGGGGCTACAGTAGACTATGCTTCAGAGGGGGAGGGGCTACAGTAGACTGTGCTTCAGAGGGGGAGGGGCTACAGTAGACTATGCTTCAGAGGGGGAGGGGCTACAGTAGACTATGCTTCAGAGGGGGAGGGGCTACAGTAGACTGTGCTTCGGAGGGGGAGGGGCTACAGTAGACTGTGCTTCGGAGGGGGAGTGGCTACAGTAGACTATGCTTGGAGGGTCAGGTAGCCTACACGTACACACACTGGCAAAGATGTTCAGCATGCAGGCAGGCAGACAGCAGGCAGACAGACAGACAGCAGGCAGGTAGACAGACAGCAGGCAGGCAGACAGACAGACAGACAGAAAGACAGCAGGCAGGCAGGCAGGCAGACAGACGACAGACAGCAGGCAGACAGACAGACAGACAGGCAGGCAGGCAGGCAGGCAGGCAGTCAGGCAGACAGACAGCAGGCAGGCAGACAGCAGGCAGGCAGGCATACAGCAGGCAGACAGCAGGCAGGCAGGCAGGCAGGCAGACAGCAGGCAGACAGACAGGCAGGCAGACAGACAGCAGGCAGGTAGACAGACAGCAGGCAGGTAGACAGACAGACAGACAGACAGCAGGAGAACAGACACTGGAATATGTTTCTGAGTGACAGTGAGGGCTTTGTGTAGGCGTTTGTTGTGTTTTTTTGTGGGAACGTGAAAGAACGTTATTAACCGGTTCCCATTCTTTACAAAATAATGGTTCTGTTACGGAACAGTATAGATCACTTTCGTTCTTGGTTCTAATTCTGTTCCTCTAAAAATGTAGTTATTTTCTGGTTTTCTTTTCTGTTTGTTCCCTGAACCGGTTCCACCCCCTGAGTATATATTATATTAGAAATAATCAAGTGCCCCATTATAAATATTTGAATCAAAACCATGCCATGGGAAAATAAACCTGTAGCCTATACTGTCTGGCATCTCTTTAACCACTCCATACAGTATCTCCTCTGGGGACTGTACTGTTCCTCAGCCAGCCAGCAACACTCCCGTTTACACTGGCGTCCTGGGTACATATGCTTACTGGGAATATGCTGTCGTTTTAGATGTGGGGGCTATCGCCCCTTATTTGGGATGCAGCCCATTTCCCCCACAGAATGTAGGTCACAGCCAGTGGTTGTCATTGTGAGGGATGAGCCCTGCAATTTGTCATCACGCATCATGTGACTAATTTGTGATCACACATGCTGCATCATTCTCTCACCTGATTGGTCCAGGGGTGTTCTGTTTCTCTGAGTATCATAGGGAATTAGCATATGCAGTGTTGTTGTCATTGTTTAAGTAGTCCGTGCTCAGATCAACCCCCCCATTTTCCTCTTCCTTCATTGTCATAATCCCCCAAGACATTGATCTAGTAAAATAAAATAAAATGGACTAATTAGTATTATAAGTATTTTTCCAAATATAAGCAGTGGTCAAAAGTAGTGCACTAGATAGGGAATGGGACCACTGCTTATATTTAGGAAAATACTTATAATACTAATAGGGCCCCGTGTAGCTCAGTTGGTAGAGTTGGCGCTTGCAACGCCAGGGTTGTGGGTTCGATTCCCACGGGGGGCCAGGGGGGCCAGTATGAAAATGTATGCACTCACTTAACTGTAAGTCGCTCTGGATAAGAGCGTCTGCTAATTGACTAAAATGTAAATGTAATCTAGTTCCTATCTAATTTTTAAAGTGAGGGTAGAAAGCAGTTACAGTGAGGGAAAAAGTATTTGATCCCCTGCTGATTTTGTACGTTTGCCCACTGACAAAGACATGATCAGTCTATAATTTTAATGGTAGGTTTATTTGAACAGTGAGAGACAGAATAACAACAAAAAAATCCAGAAAAACGCATGTCAAAAATGTTATAAATTGATTTGCATTTAATGAGGGAAATAAGTATTTGACCCCTCTGCAAAACATGACTTAGTACTTGGTGGCAAAACCCTTGTTGGCAATCAGAGGTCAGACGTTTCTTGTAGTTGGCCACCAGGTTTGCACACATCTCAGGAGGGATTTTGTCCCACTCACTTTGCAGATCTTCTCCAAGTCATTAAGGTTTCGAGGCTGACGTTTGGCAACACGAACCTTCAGCTCCCTCCACAGATTTTCTATGGGATTAAGGTCTGGAGACTGGCTAGGCCACTCCAGGACCTTAATGTGCTTCTTCTTGAGCCACTCCTTTGTTGCCTTGGCCGTGTGTTTTGGGTCATTGTCATGCTGGAATACCCATCCACGACCCATTTTCAATGCCCTGGCTGAGGGAAGGAGGTTCTCACCCAAGATTTGACGGTACATGACCCGTCCATCATCCCTTTGATGCGGTGAAGTTGTCCTGTCCCCTTAGCAGAAAAACACCCCCAAAGCATAATGTTTCCACCTCCATGTTTGACGGTGGGGATGGTGTTCTTGGGGTCATAGGCAGCATTCCTCCTCCTCCAAACACAGCGAGTTGAGTTGATGCCAAAGAGCTCGATTTTGGTCTCATCTGACCACAACACTTTCACCCAGTTCTCCTCTGAATCATTCAGATGTTCATTGGCAAACTTCAGACGGGCCTGTATATGTGCTTTCTTGAGCATGGGGACCTTGCGGGCGCTGCAGGATTTCAGTCCTTCACGGCGTAGTGTGTTACCAATTGTTTTCTTGGTGACTATGGTCCCAGCTGCCTTGAGATCATTGACAAGATCCTCCCGTGTAGTTCTGGGCTGATTCCTCACCGTTCTCATGATCATTGCAACTTCACGAGGTGAGGTCTTGCATGGAGCCCCAGGCCGAGGCAGATTGACAGTTCTTTTGTGTTTCTTCCATTTGTGAATAATCGCACCAACTGTTGTCACCTTCTCACCAAGCTGCTTGGCAATGGTCTTATAGCCCATTCCAGCCTTGTGTACGTCTACAATCTTGTCCCTGACATCCTTGGAGAGCTCTTTGGTCTTGGCCATGGTGGAGAGTTTGGAATCTGATTGATTGATTGCTTCTGTGGACAGGTGTCTTTTATACAGGTAACAAACTGAGATTAGGAGCACTCCCTTTAAGAGTGTGCTCCTAATCTCAGCTCGTTACCTGTATAAAAGACACCTGGGAGCCAGAAATCTTTCTGATTGAGAGGGGGTCAAATACTTATTTCCCTCATTAAAATACAAATCAATTTATAACATTTTTGACATGCGTTTTTCTGGATTTATTTGTTGTTATTCTGTCTCTCACTGTTCAAATAAACATACCATTAAAATTATAGACTGATAATTTCTTTGTCAGTAGGCAAACGTACAAAATCAGCAGGGGATCAAATACTTTTTTTCCCTCACTGTATGTAGTGCTTTTGTAGTTTCTCAGTTACTGCCTAGTAGAGTGGACTGCTGTGCTGACAGCAACATGATGAGGCTAACTGATTAGAGCTAAGGCGTTGTGAAATAGGCTAGTGAATAAACTGCTTGGCTGCATTCAACCTTGGCCAAGTCATTTCTCCCTAATGTCCTTGTGCAGTGGTAGGCCAAGTCATTTCTCCCTAATGTCCTTGTGCAGTGGTAGGCCAAGTCATTTCTCCCTAATGTCCTTGTGCAGTGGTAGGCCAAGTCATTTCTCCCTAATGTCCTTGTGCAGTGGTAGGCCAAGTCATTTCTCCCTAATGTCCTTGTGCAGTGGTAGGCCAAGTCATTTCTCCCTAATGTCCTTGTGCAGTGGTAGGCCAAGTCATTTCTCCCTAATGTCCTTGTGCAGTGGTAGGCCAAGTCATTTCTCCCTAATGTCCTTGTGCAGTGGTAGGCCAAGTCGTTTCTCCCTAATGTCCTTGTGCAGTGGTAGGCCAAGTCGTTTCTCCCTAATGTCCTTGTGCAGTGGTAGGCCAAGTCATTTCTCCCTAATGTCCTTGTGCAGTGGTAGGCCAAGTCGTTTCTCCCTAATGTCCTTGTGCAGTGGTAGGCCAAGTCGTTTCTCCCTAATGTCCTTGTGCAGTGGTAGGCCAAGTCATTTCTCCCTAATGTCCTTGTGCAGTGGTAGGCCAAGTTGTATCTCCCTAATGTCCTTGTGCAGTGGTAGGCCAAGTTGTATCTCCCTAATGTCCTTGTGCAGTGGTAGGCCAAGTTGTTTCTTCCTAATGTCCTTGTGCAGTGGTAGGCCAAGTCGTCTCTTACTCATAGTGTGTTTACGTGAATCATTGTTGTTGGTTTGTTGTTGATGCTGACTGAGGCAGGATAACTAAAGAATGCATGTGTGCTGCAGAGTGTAGCCTGACTAGCCTCAGTGAAAACGGATACAAGCACGACCTTAAAACACCCCCTTGAGCTAAAAATACATCCAGCTTGACTGTTTCCCATATATCTTCTGTTTTTGAGGTGGTCCAGGAAGTAGCCCACACCAACAACTAGAGCTGAGAAACATTTTCACTTGAACTGAAAAAAAATAGTATGGCATTGTGCAACTGAGCCACACAGTGAAGTCCATCTATCTACTAGTGAAGGTATTGGAAAGAGAAACACTACAGGTTTGTCCATCTCCATGGCAACAGTAACATGTTGCCTAGTGCCTACATTGAACCCATGCAGCAGCGGTGGTGGTGGTGGTGTCATTCCACTAGAGATTGATAGCTGTCTGACAGGCTCCTTGTGTTAACCTCAGATCCCTGCTACAGTACGACGGCACCAGCGTGTAGACGCCAAAGGCAACGCTTTACTCTGTCATCATCAGCAGCTAGCAGCTTCTGGGCGCGATGTGTACAGCACTCTAGGCTGGGATTACACTACATGTCATGGAGGGAGATCCATCCTTCATACGCCATGGATGAGAGAATAGAAGTCTGTCAAAACTGCCCTAACCTTAACCATTAATGCAGTGACCTGTGTCTGACCCTAGTTCAGTGGTTAGGCACAGCTTGTACCTACTCCCCTCAAAGCAGGTTCTCTGTGGTAGGCTAATCGTCAAATCTTTGTATGGGTAATTTAGTTTTTTACAGGTACTGTTTTTAAACTGAGGCAGATGGTTACAGCATATGGGGAGAAATGTGTGATTACCTGAAGTAGCGCCGTTCCAGTGCATTTTTTTTAAACCAACACCTGAGGTGGAATGCTCACTGAGCACAGACCCTTCATCTAGCCAGTCTAGAATTGGAATGTTCTACAAGCGTCTAGTTAGGCCTATAATCTGGAACCTAGGGCTGCACAGTCAATCGAATTCACATTGAAATCGCAATATTGACATGTGCAATATCCATATCACAAGAGATCCATACCACGTGCAATATTTTGAAATGCATCTCAGCCGTGTGTAACGTCAGTTTTTATAGTTTACTTTTTATAGCTCTGCCCCCTTTAACTCAATCAGCGCAGTTCTTCCTCCTTGCTGTTCGATTCACTTTAAGTTTGAATGCTGTTCTGTTAGGTCAAATGGTTGTTCCAGACAAGAACATACAGCTTTCCACTTAGCGTCTTAATATAAGTCATTCTATGTCTATGATTCCAACAGTTCACCCAAGTATTTTGATCTATATTGCACTTCAAATCGCAATTAGATTTTTACCCATATCGTGCAGCCCTAACCCATAGTCTGTATTCTAGAACTAGAATGTTGTCCTTGTACGTTTGATACTTAGAACTTAGAATTCATATCACAATGTAGGAGTCGAAGACAGTCATTGATTGGGGAGAGAGAGGAATTCAGTTCATATGACTTGAGATATCCAATGACAGCAAGCGTTCTTTTTATAGCCCCTATACACCAATATGTAGTGTGGAGGAAGGCAGAGCTAGCTAGCTCGCTGAGGCGTAGCCAGTGTTTGACATAATGTTGGACCAGTATGGAGGCTGACTGGGAACACCAGTGTTATGTGGTGATACGAACGCAGAGTGGAGCCTGTCACAGAGCTCGCCTCGCCAACGTCCATATGCTGCTCCGCTCAGTCGTGAAGCTGTGAAATTGGGTTGCTTCCCAACTAGCCTGGAGACACACTTCTCGCTCGCTCGTTCTCTCTGTCTCTTGCTCTGTCTGTCTCTCTGTCTCGATTCAGATGTAAAATGGGAGAATCCCCAGACCCTACTGGTATATACAGTGGGGAGAACAAGTATTTGATACACTGCCGATTTTGCAGGTTTTCCTACTTACAAAGCATTTAGAGGTCTGTAATTTTTATCATAGGTACACTTCAACTGTGAGAGACGGAATCTAAAACAAAAATCCAGAAAATCACATTGTATGATTTTTAAGTAATTAATTTGCCTTTTATTGCATGACATAAGTATTTGATCACCTACCAACCAGTAAGAATTCCGGGTCTCAAAGACCTGTTAGTTTTTCTTTAAGAAGCCCTCCTGTTCTCCACTCATTACCTGTATTAACTGCACCTGTTTGAACTCGTTACCTGTATAAAAGACACCTGTCCACACACTCAATCAAACAGACTCCAACCTCTCCACAATGGCCAAGACCAGAGAGCTGTGTAAGGACATCAGGGATAAAATTGTAGACCTGCACAAGGCTGGGATGGGCTACAGGACAATAGGCAAGCAGCTTGGTGAGAAGGCAACAACTGTTGGCGCAATTATTAGAAAATGGAAGAAGTTCATGATGACGGTCAATCCCCCTCGGTCTGGGGCTCCATGCAAGATCTCACCTCGTGGGGCATCAATGATCATGAGGAAGGTGAGGGATCAGCCCAGAACTACACGGCAGGACCTGGTCAATGACCTGAAGAGAGCTGGGACCACAGTCTCAAAGAAAACCATTAGTAACACACTACGCCGTCATGGATTAAAATCCTGCAGCGCACGCAAGGTCCCCCTGCTCAAGCCAGCGCATGTCCAGGCCCATCTGAAGTTTGCCAATGACCATCTGGATGATCCAGAGGAGGAATGGGAGAAGGTCATGTGGTCTGATGAGACAAAAATAGAGCTTTTTGGTCTAAACTCCACTCGCCGTGTTTGGAGGAAGAAGAAGGATGAGTACAACCCCAAGAACACCATCCCAACCGTGAAGCATGGAGGTGGAAACATCATTCTTTGGGGATGCTTTTCTGCAAAGGGGACAGGACGACTGCACCATATTGAGGGGAGGATGGATGGGGCCATGTATCGCGAGATCTTGGCCAACAACCTCCTTCCCTCAGTAAGAGCATTGAAGATGGGTCGTGGCTGGGTCTTCCAGCATGACAACGACCTGAAACACACAGCCAGGGCAACTAAGGAGTGGCTCCGTAAGAAGCATCTCAAGGTCCTGGAGTGGCCTAGCCAGTCTCCAGACCTGAACCCAATAGAAAATCTTTGGAGGGAGCTGAAAGTCCGTATTGCCCAGCGACAGCCCCGAAACCTGAAGGATCTGGAGAAGGTCTGTATGGAGGAGTGGGCCAAAATCCCTGCTGCAGTGTGTGCAAACCTGGTCAAGACCTACAGGAAACATATGATCTCTGTAATTGCAAACAAAGGTTTCTGTACCAAATATTAAGTTCTGCTTTTCTGATGTATCAAATACTTACAGTGCTATGAAAAAGTATTTGCCCCCTTTCTAATTTTCTCTACTTTTGCATATTTGTGATACTGAATGTTATCAGATCTTCAACCAAAACCTAATATTAGATAAAGGGAACATACGTGAACAAATAACACAACAATTACATATTTATTTCATTTATTTCATAAACAAAGTTATGCAACACCCAATTCCCTTGTGTGAAAAAGTAATTGCCCCCTTACACTCAATAACTGGTTGTGCCACCTTTAGCTGCAATGACTCCAACAAAATGCTTCCTGTAGTTATTGATCAGTCTCTCACGTCGCTGTGGAGGAATTTTGGCCCACTCTTACATGCAGAACTGCTTTAACACAGTGACGTGTGGGTTTTCAAGCATGAACTGCTCGTTTCATGTCCTGTCACAACATCTCAATTGGGATTAGGTCTGGACTTTGACTAGGCCATTCCAAAACTTCCAATTTGTTGCTTTTTAGCAATTTTCATGTAGACTTGATTGTGTGTTTTGGATCATTGTCTTGCTGCATGACCCAGCTGCGCTTCAGCTTCAGCTCACAGACGGATGGTCTGACATTCTCCTGTAGAATTCTCTGATACAGAGCAGAATTCATGGTTCCTTCTATTAAGGGAAGTCGTCCAGGTCCTGAGGCAGCAAAGCATCCCCAAACCATCACACCACCACCACCATGCTTGACCTTTGGTATGATGTTCTTACTGTGGAATGCAGTGTTTGGTTTTCGCCAGGCATAATGGGACCCATCTCGTCCAAAAAGTTGACTCAAGTTTGCCAAAAAGCACCTGGATGATCATCAAGACTCTTGGAAGAACGTTCTATGGACAGATGATTCAAAAGTATAACTTTTTGGACGACATGGTTCCTGTAATGCCTGGCGAAAACCTAACTCTGCATTCCACAGTAAGAACATCATACCAAAGGGCATGGTGGTGGTGTTGTGATGGTTTGGGGATGCTTTGCTGTCTCAGGACCTGGACGACTTGCCTTAATAGAAGGAACCATGAATTCTGCTCTGTATCAAAGAATTATACAGGAGAATGTCAGACCATCCGTCTGTGAGCTGAAGCTGAAGCGCAGCTGGGTCATGCAGCAAGACAATGATCCAAAAAAACACAATCAAGTCTACATGAAAATTGCTAAAAAGCAACACATTTGAAGTTTTGGAATGGCCTAGTCAAAGTCCAGACCTAATCCCAATTGAGATGTTGTGGCAGGACTTGAAACGAGCAGTTCATGCTTGACAACCCACATGTCACTGAGTTAAAGCAGTTCTGCATGGAAGAGTAGGCCAAAATTCCTCCACAGCGACGTGAGAGACTGATCAACAAGTACAGGAAGCATTTGGTTGGAGTCATTGCAGCTAAAGGTGGCACAACCAGTTATTGAGTGTAAGGGGGCAATTACTTTTTCACACAGGGGAATTGGATGTTGCATAACTTTGTTTATGAAATAAATATGTAATTGTTGTGTTATTTGTTCACTTATGTTCCCTTTATCTAATATTAGGTTTTGGTTGAAGATCTGATAACATTCAGTATCACAAATATGCAGAAGTAGAGAAAATTAGAAAGGGGGCAAATACTTTTTCATAGCACTGTATGTCATGCAATAAAATGCAAATTAATTACTTAAAAATCATACAATGTGATTTTCTGGATTTTTGTTTTAGATTCCGTCTCTCACAGTTGAAGTGTACCTATGATAAAAATGACAGACCTCTACATGCTTTGTAAGTAGGAAACACTGCCGATTTTGCAGGTTATCAAATACTTGTTCTCCCCACTGTATACAGTGGGGGAAAAAAAGTATTTAGTCAGCCACCAATTGTGCAAGTTCTCCCACTTAAAAAGATGAGAGAGGCCTGTAATTTTCATCATAGGGATACGTCAACTATGACAGACAAATTGAGCATTTTTTTTCCAGAAAATCACATTGTAGGATTTTTTATGAATTTATTTGCAAATTATGGTGGAAAATAAGTATTTGGTCACCTACAAACAAGCAAGATTTCTGGCTCTCACAGACCTGTAACTTCTTCTTTAAGAGGCTCCTCTGTCCTCCACTCGTTACCTGTATTAATGGCACCTGTTTGAACTTGTTATCAGTATAAAATACACCTGTCCACAACCTCAAACAGTCACACTCCAAACTCCACTATGGCCAAGACCAAAGAGCTGTCAAAGGACACCAGAAACAAAATTGTAGACCTGCACCAGGCTGGGAAGACTGAATCTGCAATAGGTAACTAGCTTGGTTTGAAGAAATCAACTGTGGGAGCAATTATTAGGAAATGGAAGACATACAAGACCACTGATAATCTCCCTCGATCTGGGGCTCCACGCAAGATCTCACCCCGTGGGGTCAAAATGATCACAAGAACGGTGAGCAAAAATCCCAGAACCACACGGTGGGACCTAGTGAATGACCTGCAGAGAGCTGGGACCAAAGTAACAAAGCCTACCATCAGTAACACACTACGCCGCCAGGGACTCAAATCCTGCAGTGCCAGACGTGTCCCCCTGCTTAAGCCAGTACATGTCCAGGCTCGTCTGAAGTTTGCTAGAGTGCATTTGGATGATACAGAAGAGGATTGGGAGAATGTCATATGGTCAGATGAAACCAAAATATTACTTTTTGGTAAAAACTCAACTCGTCGTGTTTGGAGGACAAAGAATGCTGAGTTGCATCCAAAGAACACCATACCTACTGTGAAGCATGGGGCTGGAATCATCATGCTTTGGGGCTGTTTTTCTGCAAAGGGACCAGGACGACTGATCCGTGTAAAGGAAAGAATGAATGGGGCCATGTATCATGAGATTTTGAGTGAAAACCTCCTTCCATCAGCAAGGATATTGAAGATGAAACGTGGCTGGGTCTTTCAGCATGACAATGATCCCAAACACACCGCCCGGGCAACGAAGGAGTGGCTTCGTAAGAAGCATTTCAAGGTCCTGGAGTGGCCTAGCCAGTCTCCAGATCTCAACCCCATAGAAAATCTTTGGAGGGAGTTGAAAGTCCGTGTTGCCCAGCGACAGCCCCAAAACATCACTGCTCTAGAGGAGATCTGCATGGAGGAATGGGCCAAAATACCAGCAACAGTGTGTGAAAACCTTGTGAAGACTTACAGAAAACGTTTGACCTGTGTCATTGCCAACAAAGGGTATATAACAAAGTATTGAGAAACTTTTGTTATTGACCAAATACTTATTTTCCACCATAATTTGCAAATAAATTCATTAAAAATCCTACAATGTGATTTTCTGGATTATTTTTTCTCAATTTGTCTCATAGTTGACGTGTACCTATGATGAAAATTACAGGCCTCTCATCTTTTTAAGTGGGAGAACTTGCACAATTGGTGGCTGACTAAATACTTTTTTCCCCACTGTATGTAGCCTGTATAGTCAATCTCTGCACCAACTAGAAAGTACCTTCAGTAGGAATGTAAACTGGTGCTTTTCCCCCAAAAGTGTGCTGCTGAGAGGCATTTTCAGGACACCACAGTACATGGGCCTAGACCGTAATATCTACTTTTACCGAACCAGCCACTAACACGGTGTGACCGATCACCACTAGTCAATTTAAGGACCATATCATCGGTGAGAAGTTTTTCCTTTCTTGGCCCCATTGCTTACTAAGTCAGCATGAAATGTAATGCCATTGGCTGTGTGAGACCGGCGAGAGGAATGAGGGATGAGGACACGTTGTAAACGTCTGAGTGTTCTCATTCAGCGCCAGTTGAAAGATGCCAGTTAATCTGCTTACTCCTTTTAATTGTGAGTTGTGGGGGTGTGGCTCCTCCTAAACAGAATAAGGCTAGTGATCCAGAAGTAAAGCCATGACCACAGTTATTCCTCCTTCCTTTAGGCTCCCAACTCCCCTCCTCCTGCCCCCGTCTCACCCCCTCTCGCCTCTTCACTCCTTCAGTAGGAAGAAAACTCGTTCCAACAATAGACATTCGGGGCCATATGTTGGCTTGACATCGTCATCAGGTTCACAGCAGGTTACCTTAGTTAACTTTCACTCCAGTGGCTGATGGGATTTTCTCCTGCGGTTCCTTGACTAGCTGGCTCAAAGTCTAGACGGTCTCTGAAGCTGGCCCCTGCAGCCCGATCAGCCCTCGCCCTACAATGGCGGCCATTGTGGATGTTAAGTAGCGGCAGCTTCCTCCCGGCCGGTCGCTGCCTCCTCAGTCAGTTACTTAGTGTCCGTTAAGACAATGCCTTTATCCCCAGGCTATACAGGCCTGAGGCCCTAATCTGGACCACTACATACGGTGAAATAAATCTCTTAAAGATAAAAGAGAGAGTGGGAGAGGGAAAGAAGTGATTGCCAAGGCGAGGTTATAGTGCAGCAGTTTAACCCCTGGCCGAGGAAGGGAGAGCGGGGGAGAAAAGAGGAACAAGGAGAGGCAGTTGCTGCAAGGCCCTTCATCTTGCGGTGGGTGTAGAGGAGAGGGATGCAGAGAGGGGGTTCAACCTTTTCTTCTGACCAGAGAACTGCTGCTCTCCATATGGAATCTGGTCTCTCTTAATGAGCAGGGCTCCCATTCAATCTACCATTCAATCTAACCGCTATCCAGTTGTTTCTGGGATTAGGCAAAAAAACAACAATTAAACATTCTTCCTGCGCTGTGAGCAAATGTGTGCCAACTCATTTAGAGATGAGTTATTGGTTAACACATTTAACAATAGATTTAGGCCTATAAGTAGCTGATTTCTAAATGTTGAATAATACTGTTTCTGAATCAGTAGTAAACAGCTAGGCCTATAACTCATTGGTTGAATGTGAGAATCTGCGTTCTTGCTTCAGGGTGTATGAGTGTATGATGTGGTTTGTCACCACTTTATTTTAACCTGGTGCTGTGTATGCCTCACACAGAGGAGTGACCGACGTCATGTAGGGTCTTAATAATATGGTGAAGGTTTGTACTGGTGATGATATAAATGAGTCCCCAGCTCCTAATGGGTTGCACTTTACGGAAGTAAACTGGTTGTTTATATCGGGTTAGTTCTATAGATGTGTTCAGCCATAATGTTAAGCAGCTGTAAGTTCCATCCACTCTTATTGGCTCACTGTTTTCTATTTGACACTCTCATTGGCTAACTGTATTCTAGTTGACACTCTTATTGGCTAACTGTATTCTAGTTGACACTCTCATTGGCTAACTGTATTCTAGTTGACACTCATTGGCTAACTGTATTCTAGTTGACACTCTCATTGGCTAACTGTATTCTAGTTGACACTCTCATTGGCTAACTGTATTCTAGTTGACACTCTCATTGGCTAACTGTATTCTAGTTGACACTCTCATTGGCTAACTGTATTCTAGTTGACACTCTCATTGGCTAACTGTATTCTAGTTGACACTCTCATTGGCTAACTGTATTCTAGTTGACACTCTCATTGGCTAACTGTATTCTAGTTGACACTCTCATTGGCTAACTGTATTCTAGTTGACACTCTCATTGGCTAACTGTATTCTAGTTGACACTCTCATTGGCTAACTGTATTCTAGTTGACACTCTTACAGTCTGTTTTTTTCTTCAGTTCAGAATGTAACAATTTACTGCCTCCCTCTTCACAAGTTCCGTGCCAGGATCACCAGCCTATTGACAGTTTCTGGCTTCAAAGTTGCCCTGTGGCATGTGACCACATTGCCCACAGTGCTAAATGCTCTCTCAGAGGGTGAACTTGTGGCAGGGATGCATAAGGATTTCTTTGTCAGACAACTCAATTGTGGGAAGTTGGATTCGTGAACTCGCCACCACTCCAAAGGATCAGCCTCACTGTCTGCTGCCATCATCAGAGTGTAGCTGTCCTGCTCTTGCTCGATGACCTGTCTCTGGGTTCTTAAGGCAGGTGCACTACTGGTTTTCTTAAAGAAGCTCCCAAGGCTCTTCTTGGACTTTTTTGCTGATTTGTGGAGCAGTGGCAGCTTCTTTCTCACTCTGGTTCTCTTCAAAAGAGAAGTCTCCCACGGCTGTGTTCCCTACCAGGAGGGCTTCTGTCTCGGAGGCAGCTCTCACCTTCACCTTCACCAGCTTCTCAGTGGTCATGTAGGTGGTCTTGAACCTTGGGTCCAGAAAGGTAGTCATGGTGAGCAGCTCATCTGTTTCAGGGTCGGTGTATTTGTCATTCAGGTAATTGAGGACCCTCATCTTAATCTCTCCGGTCAGTTTGGCTTCGCCCTCATTTGATTTCAGAACCTCCGTCTTGAACAAATGGAGGACCGGCTTCAGATAGGACACACGTATGTCTCTCCTGACAGGGCATCTGTAAAATCCTGGAGGGGCTTAAGTGCTGCCGTGATAGATTAAAAGACCTCAATGTCTTGTCAGGAGGGTGCAAGGTGCCGTGTTTTTGTTGTCTGCTGCCAGGACTTGTGTGATGGTCTTTTGCTGCTCCAGGACTCTTTCCATCATCTGCAGTCGAGATCCCCACCTTGTCGAGATCCCCACCTTGTCGAGATCCCCACCTTGTCGAGATCCCCACCTTGTCGAGATCCCCACCTTGTCGAGATCCCCACCTTGTCGAGATCCCCACCTTGTCGGAGATTCCGTGATGAGCTTGTGGAGGGGCAGGCTCAGTTTATCCTGTGCACTTGTCAGGGCTTTCTGCTTCTTCCAACTATAGGAAAATGTGCTTGTGACACTCTGGCTCCACGGACCTTCATATTTTGAGCCAGGGTTGTTCATTTTCATTTGTTTTGGGTGTGTTCGTTCTGTTGTGTCTATTTCTAGGTTTTGGTTGTGTTTCCTTGTTTGTATTCATTGACTCCCAATCGGAGGTAACGAGTGTCAGCTGTTCGGCTCGTTATCTCTGATTGGGAGCCATATTTAAGATGTAGGTTTTCTTGTGTTAGTTGTGGGTTATTGTTCCATGTTCCATGTTGTTGTCTTTATTTGGACTTCACGAATCGTCTTTGTTTGTTGTTTTTTGTATTTACGTGCTTTACATATTAAAGTCATGTTCACTCGCTACGCTGCGCATTGGTCTCATCCTTACGACGTTCGTGACAGAATAACCCACCAAAAGAGGACCAAGCAGCGTGTCCAGGAGCCGAGGGTCTGGACATGGGAAGAGCTTTTGGACGGAAAGGGGTCCTGGACGTGGGAAGAAATCCTGGACGGTATGGATCGTCGTCCATGGAGCGAGACGGTGGAGAGGCGACGGCGAGAGGAGCAACGGCGTCGGCAGAGCCAACGTCGAAAGGACGAGAGGCAACCCCAAGAAATTTTTTTGGGGGGGCACATGGCTTGGGCGAGGGAGCAGCAGGAGGCTGCCACAAGGGAGAGTCAGAAGGCGGCCAGGTTAAGGGGGCTGACGGAGGCAGAGAAGGGTAGGATTCAGTGGGCTACCAGGTCAAGGGGGCTACTGGGTAAAGCAGGGAAGGAAAGTGTTGAGGCACGGCGTGAGGTACTGGGGTGTGTAACCAGTTCGGTCCGGCCCGTTCCTAGTCCCGAGGTGCAGCCAGTAGTGTGTGTTCCCCGTACGGTACGGCCTGTTCCGGTCCCTGCGCCACGTAGGATGCCTACGGTGTGCGTCGTCAGCCCAGCCCGGCCTGTCCCTGCGCCACGTAGGATGCCTACGGTGTGCGTCGTCAGCCCAGCCCGGCCTGTCCCTGCGCCACGTAGGATGCCTACGGTGTGCGTCGTCAGCCCAGCCCGGCCTGTCCCTGCGCCACGTAGGATGCCTACGGTGTGCGTCGCCAGCTCAGCCCGGTCTGTTTCTACTCCACGCACCAAGGATACGGTGCGCTTCGCCAGCCCCGCCCGGCCTGTTCCTACTCCACGCACCAGGGATACGGTGCGCTTCGCCAGCCCAGCCCGGCCTGTTCCTGCTCTCCGCACTAGGCGTGAGGTGAGTCCCCAGGGTCCAGCATGCCCTGTTCCGGCTCCCCGCAGTAGGCGTTATAGGAGTCCCCAGGGTCCAGCATGCCCTGTTCCGACTCCCCGCACTAGGCGTTATAGGAGTCCCCAGGGTCCAGCATGCCCTGTTCCGACTCCCCGCACTAGCCCTGAGATGCGTGTCCTCAGCCCGGTACCTCCAGTTCCGGCACCACGCATCAGGCCTACGGTGCGCCCCCAGGGCCATGCATGCCCTGTTGCTTCTCCCCGCACTAGCCCTGAAATGCGTGTCCTCAGCCCGGTACCTCCTGTTCCGGCACCACGCACCAGTTCTACGATGCGCTTCAGACAGCCAGAGTCTGCCGTCTGCCCAACGGGGCCTGAACTGTCCGTCTGCCCAACGCCGTCTGAACTGCTCGTCTGCCCAACGGCGCCTGAACTGTCCGTCTGCCAAGCGCCGCAGGAGCTGCCCGTCTGCCATGAGCCTGCAAAGCCGCCCGTCTGCCATGAGCCTACAGAGCCGTCCGCCAGACCGGAGCCGCCAGAGCTCTCCGCCAGACAGGAGCAGCCAGAGCCTTCCGCCAGACAGGATCAGCCAGAGCCTTCCGCCAGACAGGATCAGCCAGAGCCTTCCGCCAGACAGGATCAGCCAGAGCCTTCCGCCAGACAGGATCAGCCAGAGCCTTCCGCCAGACAGGATCAGCCAGATCCTTCTGCCAGACAGGATCCGCCAGAGCCAGCCAGTCAGGTACTGTCCCTTAGTCCGGTGCTGCCCCTTAGTCCGGTGCCGCCCCTTAATCCAGTGGGGTTTAGTTGGGGGGTGGTCATGAGGAAGGGAAGACGTAAGCGGAGAGTGACTAAGGTGGAGTGGGGACCACGACCTGGGCCGGAGCCGCCACCAGGGACAGACGCCCACCCAGACCCTCCCCTAGACTGTTGCTGGTGCGCCCGGAGGTCGCACCTTTAGGGGGGGGTAATGTGACACTCTGGCTCCACGGACCTTCATATTTTGAGCCAGGGTTGTTCATTTTCATTTGTTTTGGGTGTGTTCGTTCTGTTGTGTCTATTTCTAGGTTTTGGTTGTGTTTCCTTGTTTGTATTCATTGACTCCCAATCGGAGGTAACGAGTGTCAGCTGTTCGGCTCGTTATCTCTGATTGGGAGCCATATTTAAGATGTAGGTTTTCTTGTGTTAGTTGTGGGTTATTGTTCCATGTTCCATGTTGTTGTCTTTATTTGGACTTCACGAATCGTCTTTGTTTGTTGTTTTTTGTATTTACGTGCTTTACATATTAAAGTCATGTTCACTCGCTACGCTGCGCATTGGTCTCATCCTTACGACGTTCGTGACAGTGCTGACCACTTTCTTGCACACTCCTGTGGCCCGGGAAACCCAAGGTTTGTTTTGGACACTCCGCTCTGCAAAATAAAAAGGTGAAAAATAATTACATATGAATCACAATTATTCAATAGAAATAACATAGCATCTACTGTAATTACGACAATTTACAGCATGGACACTGGACATGATTACACATTTAATCCATCTATAGATTTACAAACAACTGTTGTGATTAAGAGAGCTATGTTTCTTTAGAAAACGGGATCATTTATTGAGTAGGCTATTTATTATTGAAAGAGAGAGGATATATTCATATATTTAAACCATAGGCTAATGTATCAATTATAAATTAAAGCAATGTAATCCATGTGATGTTTGGATATTGCACACATTTACAAATTACAAATATTCTCGATTTGCATAGCTGTATCAGGCAATGTAATCAGCTCTAACTTTAAACAGAGGAGATAAGGAATACAATAGTTATTCTGCTTTTTATGTTGTTGTTTTGAAGTGAGGTTATTTTTCTACCTAGCTCTATGTGTTTTGGACGTTGAAACTTACCAATAGCAACGTGTAGCCTGTGTCTGAAACACTCTAGTCTTGTCCATTTGTTCAGCTCCAATGCTTTGTCGGTAGTCATACATACTTGACGCCACTCTTTAAAGCCCCAGGATGAAAGTGCCTCCCTCAGCCGAGCTGCAATTATTTCTCCGGTGTGGTCGTCTGGGTAATAAGAGGTCTGAAGGCATTTTGCTTTGCAGCTTCCAGTTGTCGTCAATGTAATGAATCGTGAGGCTAATGTATGGCTCTGTGGTCCGGGCTTGACCATAAGTCGGTAGTGGTAGAGAAGAATGCAGCGTTACGGATTTCGTTGGCAGCTCTGTCCCGACATTCTGTGTAGAGTTCTGGCAGACATGTTTTGCTGAAGTATTTACGGCTCGGGATCTCGTATCTTGTGTCTAGAGTTCGAATCAACTTTCTGAAACCGTCTTTCTCCACAGTTTGAATTGGTTCCATGTCTTTCGCTATGTGATACGTAATTGCGCTCGTTATCTCATTCCACTTCTTGCTCTTCTTGTCAGTTCCAAACGACAGAGGAGGCCCCCTTTTTTCGAACCAATTCTTCGTCGTCCTGCAAATCAACCTCCAATAGTGTTATTTTCTTGTCTTCAGTCATCCTCAATGCTTGATTTTCGGACACTTTTGCTAACGAAAGGAGTTTACTTCACTAAATGTTCGCTTACTCTGCAGTTGTGCATGCTTGTTTGTTGACTTTGATTGGCAGGCAGATCGCGTGTAACGTCCATGCTTCTAGTTTTTTTCTTTGCTAAAAAAGGCTATGTTTGTAGTAAAATAAACAATTTGAACTAGCCCACTAGGCTGTATCACTCGACAGAAATTTTAAACAAAACAAAACCACCTTATATCATACATTAATTTATCATGATATGCACGTTATGGCAAAATCCATATCATGGCACACCGTCATACCGGTATTCACATTCATACCGGAATACCGCCCACCCCTAATGTAGGTCTTTCATGATGACATTTGCGTCTCTACCTCAGCAGCAGGGAGGGTGTGTGTGTGTGTGTGTGTGTGTGTGTGTGTGTGTGTGTGTGTGTGTGTGTGTGTGTGTGTGTGTGTGTGTGTGTGTGGGAAGGGGGCAGTGGGCGGTCTTCTTTATCCTCCTAACTTTCACCTTAAGACCCCTAACCTTCACCTTAACCCTCCTAATCTTCACCTTAAGACCCCTAACCTTCACCTTAACCCTCCTAACCTTCACCTTAAGACCCCTAACCTTCACCTTAACCCCCCTAACCTTCACCTTAACCCTCCTAACCTTCACCTTAAGACCCCTAACCTTCACCTTAACCCTCCTAATCTTCACCTTAAGACCCCTAACCTTCACCTTAACCCTCCTAACCTTCACCTTAACCCCCCTCACCTTCATCTTACCCCCCCTAACCTTCACCTTAACCCCCCTTACCCTTCGCCCTAATCCCCCAAACCTTCACTTTAACCCTCCTAATTTTCACCTTAATCCCTTCAGCCCCGTGGGGGTCTAACACACTCCTTGCCTGGTCCGGCCTACCACTTTACTACATTACAGCAGCAGGAGAGATGGAGGAGGATGACAGGCAGAGCTGTAGAGAGAATAGGGAGATGGAGTGAGGGAGAGGTGGCGAGAGGTGGAGTGAGTGTGGGAGTTAGGGAGAGGTAGGGACAGGGAGGGAGGGAGGAGAGGTGAAGTGAGGGAGAGGTGGAGAGGGAGGGAGGAGAGGTGGAGAGGGAGGGAGTGAGAGAGGGGTGGAGTGAGGGGGGAGAGGGAGTGAGGGAGAGGTGGCGAGAGTGGGGGAGTTAGGGAGAGGTAGGGACAGGGAGGGAGGAGAGGTGAAGTGAGGGAGAGGTGGAGAGGGAGGGAGTGAGAGAGGGGTGGAGTGAGGGGAGCGAGGGAGAGGGAGTGAGGGAGAGGTGGCGAGAGTGGGGGAGTTAGGGAGAGGTGAAGTGAGGAGAGAGGGAGAGGTGGAGTGAGGAGAGAGAGTTAGGGAGAGGTGGAGTGAGGGGGGAGCTAGGGACAGAGGAGTGAGGGAGAGAAGAGAGTGAGGGAGAGCGAGAGGAGTGATGGGGGAGTTGGGGAGAGGTGGGGGGAGAGAGGGGTGGAGGAGGAGAGAGGAGGGAGAGAGGAGAGGGGAGAGGAGTGAGTAGAGGGCAGGGGAATAGAAAGGGAAATGAAGATGAGGGAAGGGAGTTGGGGAGCATTACGGTCAGAGATGGAGAGAGAGAGGCCCTCTCCTTTTCTCTCTTCATTCCTTCTCTCCATTTCTCTCTCCGTGTCTGGCAGTGGTTCCCATCCTCTCACCCATAAAAACAGCATACAATTCCCCTGACGGCTCAGCAAGGTGGGGTGGAGGGGTGTATGTATATTGGATGGAGGGGTGTATGTACAGTCGTGGTCAAAAGTTTTGAGAATTACACAAATATATATTTTCATAAAGTCTGCTGCCTCAGTTTTTATGATGGCAATTTGCATATACTCCAGAATGTTATGAAGAGTGATCAAATGAATTG
Organism: Coregonus lavaretus; assembly: GCF_964263955.1. Classification (NCBI taxonomy): domain Eukaryota; kingdom Metazoa; phylum Chordata; class Actinopteri; order Salmoniformes; family Salmonidae; genus Coregonus; species Coregonus lavaretus. Next base: position 60,830,439 of record NC_139993.1, on the reverse strand, counting down.
CAATTAATTGCAAAGTCCCTCTTTGCCATGAAAATGAACTTAATCCCAAAAAAACATTTCCACTGCATTTCAGCCCTGCCACAAAAGGACCAGCTGACATCTTGTCAGTGATTATCTTGTTAACACAGGTGAGCGTGTTGATGAGGACAAGGCTGGAGATCACTCTGTCATGCTGATTGAGTTAGAATAACAGACTGGAAGCTTTAAAAGGAGGGTGGTGCTTGAAATCATTGTTCTTCCTCTGTTAACCATGGTTACCTGCAAGGAAACACATGCCGTCATCATTGCTTTGCACAAAAAGGGCTTCACAGGCATGGATATTGCTGCTAGTAAGATTGCACTTAAATCAACCATTTATCGGAACATCAAGAACTTCAAGGAGAGAGGTTCAATTGTTGTGAAGAAGGTTTCAGGGGAGCGCCCAAGAAAGTCCAGCAAGCGCCAGGACCGTCTCCTAAAGTTGATTCAGCTGCGGGATCGGGGCACCACCAGTGCAGAGCTTGCTCAGGAATGGCAGCAGGCAGGTGTGTGTATCTGCACGCACAGTGAGGCAAAGACTTTTGGAAGATGGCCTGGTGTCAAGAAGGGAAGCGAGGAAGCCACTTCTCTCCAGGAAAAACATCAGGGACAGACCGATATTCTGCAAAAGGTACAGGGATTGGACTGCTGAGGACTGGGGTAAAGTCATTTTCTCTGATGAATCCCCTTTCCGATTGTTTGGGGCATCCAGAAAACACCTTGTCCGGAGAAGACAAGGTGAGCGCTACCATCAGTCCTGTGTCATGCCAACAGTAAAGCATCCTGAGACCATTCATGTGTGGGGTTGCTTCTCAGCCAAGGGAGTGGGCTCACTCACAATTTTGCCTAAGAACACAGCAATGAATAAAGAATGGTACCAACACATCCTCCGAGAGCAACTTCTCCCAACCATCCAAGAACAGTTTGGTGACGAACAATGCCTTTTCCAGCATGATGGAGCACCTTGCCATAATGCAAAAGTGATAATTAAGTGGCTCGGGGAACAAAACATCGAAATTTTGGGTCCATGGCCAGGAAACACCCCAGACCTTAATCCCATTGAGAACTTGTGGTCAATCCTCAAGAGGCAGGTGGACAAACAAAAACCCTCAAATTCTAACAAACTCCAAGCATTGATTATGCAAGAATGGGCTGCCATCAGTCAGGATGTGGCCCAGAAGTTAATTGACAGCATGCCAGGGCGGATTGCAGAGGTCTTGAAAAAGAAGGGTCAACACTGCAAATATTGACTCTTTGCATAAACTTAATGTAATTGTCAATAAAAGCCTTTGACACTTATGGAAATGCTTGTAATTATACTTCAGTATATCATAGTAACATCAGACAAAAATATCTAAAAACACTGAAGCAGCAAACTTTGTGAAGACCAATACTTGGTGTACATGGTGGGATGAAGGGGTTTATGTATTTGTGGTGGAGGGCTGAAGGGGGGAGGGATGGTGGGTCTCCTAGGGGAGAAGAGTGTCTTTGTCAGGGTCTTTTTAGAGGAGGTCCGTGAAAACATCCAACAGGATTATGGAAGGCAACTTTGATTCTGTCTGTCTGCTTACTCCTGTTGCCTGTTTGTCTTCACAGGTGAGAAATATGGTGGTCTGTTTATGATGTGTGTATGTGTGTATGTGTCCTTGTGAGAGGGAGATTATAATTTAGTTTTCCAGAATGAAACTTGGAAGTCTCTGTGCCAGCATGCCGGCTGTTGAAGTTCTAAATCTAAAATGACGTTTTCTTAGCCCATTGGGCCAGTTTCCTGGACCCAAATTAAGGCTATTTCTGGACAAAAAAACAGTTTTTAGTCTGTTGTGGTCTGGACTCTGGAACTTTATCACCTGTGGAAACAATATTTACCAGAAGCCTCTTTGATAGTGACACTACGGCCGTGAACTCTTCCTCATGTAGACTTTGCGATAGACCTAGTGAGCGTTCAGCAGGACACAACGTTTATATGCTATGTAGCACAAACATGCATTTACATTTACATCATTTAGCAGACGCACTTATCCAGAGCGACTTACAAATTGACATGCCTCTCTGAAATGTAGAACAAGGAATCACATCGGCTCTATTTGTGGCATTTCTATCTGCAACGTTTGACAACGTTTGGCTACTGAACGTGGCACTGGTGGTAAAAAAAATATGATTTGTTTTCTTTCTAGTCCTTTCGAAGAGCTTGACATGGCTAACCCGGCACTGTCGGGTGGGTTTGACACTTTTGGGACCATTCCTTTGCCATGATCTCAGTCATGATGTAGGCTAGGTCTAGGTCTCTCTGTGGTAACACCGTAGGTCTAATTACCACATCTACTACATAGTACTGACATATTGTTGCGTAGGATTACTTTGGTAATTGCTAGTAATGGAGATGATGGAGCGATATTTGTGTTATTATTACACAAGCGGAATAACAGAATTCACTCCACTCCACTTGCTGTGTATTCTGGATGTTCACGTGTCTTTAAAATGCATGGCAGTGTTACTTAAATGTTTAGAAATGAACACGAACAAAACCAGGAGCTCTTTGCACCAGCACAATTCATCACTGCTCATCTCTCTCTCTCTCTCCATCTATGACAAACACACAGGGTAGGATGTGTGTATAAATGACTGTACGTGCAGGTCTGATATCCACATGCCCTAACAGGGATGATGTGGTGTATAATATCACATCATATCTACATGGAGGAGACGCATTAGCATATTAGAGGCACACATCCTCCGTCTCTGCACAGTGTTAGCTAGCTGCTACTGTGTGTGTGTGTTATTGTGTTGTTGGTCTATGTGTGTGTGTGTGCGGTTGTGTATGTATTACTATCTGAGTGTGTGTGTGTGTGTGTGTGTGTGTGTGTGTGTGTGTTATTGTGTTGTTGGTCTATGTGTGTGTGTGTGCGGTTGTGTATCTGAGTGTGTGTGTGTGTGTGTGTGCGCGCCGACTGGCGGCAGCCACCCTTGCCCCACCCCTCTCATTAATATGTATGTGTTCTGAGGCAGCGCTGCGAAGGCTGTGTTTCTCACTGCTGATTAATGCTGTCTGTCAATTACCTCCAGATCCTGCCGTGCGGTGGAGCTTCCCCCAGGACTACACAGACCAGGTTGGAAATGCATACGGGCACACTAACATACACACACACACTAACATACACACACACACTAAAACACACACACACTAACATACACACACACACTAACACACACACACACACTAACACACACACACACACTAACACACACACACACACACTAACATACACACACACACTAACATATACACACACACACTAACATACACACACACACACTAACATACACACACACACCAACATACACACACACACACACTAACATACACACACACACTAACACACACACACACTAACACACACACACACTAACATACACACACACACTAACATACACACACACACACTAACATACACACACACACCAACATACACACACACACACCAACATACACACACACACACCAACATACACACACACACACCAACATACACACACACACACCAACATACACACACACCAGGGTTTCCGTTAGCCGGTAATAGCCGGCTTTTGGACAAAAAAACAAATTGAAAAGCCGATAAATAAAATTGCCGCCTGCCAATTGTCCGGGAAAAGAAGAAAGAAATCCCATTGAGAAATAATATTTATTAGCCTCTTTATTGATGGAAATACATTTGACTGGTCATGCTTATCAGTCTGTAGGTGAATTTGCATAATTTAGTGGAATTAAATTGGTGCGTGTGTACAGTATATTCGTTATGTATCTTATTTATCACACACACAGCAAACAGATACAGAGCCTTTGAGAGGAAAATCTGTCAGAAAGCGTGAGAGCTGCTCCTACTGCATCTCAAACCGTAAACGCAGACAACGGAAGACAGGCTTCATCAGCACGTCACACACCACTCTGCAATGAGCTGGAGGCAGTGTGCATTTTCAAAACATATACTTAAAGCTGCAAGATGTAACTTTTTGGGCGACCCGACCAAATTCACATAGAAATGTGTGTTATAGATCTGTCATTCTCATTGAAAGCCAGTCTAAGAAGAGGTAGATCTGTTCTATGTGTGGTATTTCTATACTTCCCGTTCTTAAGTTTTACTTTTACTTTCGGTTTTGTACACCAGCTTCAAACAGCTGAAAATACAATATTTTTGGTTATGGAAAATATATTTCACAGCGGTTTAGATGGTACAATGATTGTCTACACTATACTTGCTTGTTTTGTCACATAAACTGAAATTAGGTGAACTATTAGAATTTTAGCAACCAGGAAATGGCGGAGCGATTTCTGCATAGTGCATTTTTAATTGTTTGATTTTAATACATATTACGAGGCATGACTTACCTTGCTTCAAAGTAACCTAGCCAAAATCAGACTGTATTCGTGGAGGCAATTATTTTATATCGTATTAGCAACCCATGCTAGTTGTTGCATATTAGGTCTCCCCTCTTTCTACATTTCTAACTGATATTTTCATCTCTGTCATCTTGCATGTGCAAGAAAACTGTTTTGATAGTTTACTCCACTACTTGAGTCGTCTCTCTCCCTCTCTCTCTCACCAAGCCCCGCCCCCGTCACTCAAGGAGCGCAGTTGTTGCTAGACCACGAGATAATTTGCAATGCAGCAGATGCAACAATATGTTGATGACAACGATGTTGCTTTCCACTTTGCTTGTTAATATAAATCCACAAGCATTCTATAATTCCACTATTAGTTTGTGTATCTTACTGTCTGCAAACAGCTAGTTGGTCTTTTCTTAGCAAGTTGTGGCTAAAATAAGCGCGTTAGCCGCTAATGCTAATGGATAGCTAGCTAATAAATTATACCTGTGATTGTGTAGGCCTAAATCAGCATGTTGTTTGTGCAAAGGTATCTTCTAAATCAGAGAGGAATAGGCGAAGCATGAATGTTAGCTAGCTACATGAAGTAAGAGAGAACATTTAATGTAGCCAAACATTATAGCACGTGTCTCCAACCTTTTCTAGCATGAGAGCTACTTTTTAAAAAAATTTAACATGTCGCGAGCTACTCATTTCTTTTCTAGCTTTCAAATAGGCACATTCTTCTCTTCTCCTTTCCCCTGCAAGTCTTCCCACACAGACAGACAGGGGTAATATTGCTGGAAATTAATTGGCAGATATTGTGTTAGGTTTGGCTTTTTAAGCCAATAATGGGTAACCAAGGGTGGGATAATGTCAATGTTGCATTGACTAGATAGTAGCTGGGAGCTTGCAGTGTCTGTGATAAACCGGTTAGAGAACCCTGGATTATAGGGTCCCACTCCCCTGGGAAACACTGACCAACACTTTGATTCCTAACCTGTCATAATAACGCCTCTATAGAGATTCAAATTCTATGAACGCCTCCACGGCTTTTCCATTCGTTGTCATGTCAAACAACACTGTATTCAAAGTGCCCACAAATACATTCTAACTATGGAATTATAATAATCCTTCCAACAGTTCAGTTCACCCAAGTGTTTTGAAATCGCAAGTCATATCGCAATTGCACTCCCTCCCTCAACATCCCTTCTCCCCTCTCCCCCAACCTCTCTCTCTCTCTCTCTCTCTCTCACTCCCCTCTCCCTCAACCTCTCACTCCCTCTCTTTCCTCTCCCTTCTCTCTCTTTCTCTCACTTTCACTGAGCGGCTGTTGCTGGTAATGAAATCAGTGAGCAGGTCTTCAATAACTAACGAATCAGTAATTATCATGCAACCGTGACAGGAATGCACTCTGTTTCCTCTCTCTCTCTCTCTGTGTATTTCCTTTTCCTCTCCGCTTGACTCCTTTTATGTCTTCCTCTCTTTCTCTCTCTCTGTCTTGTTTTTAACCTCCCACAAAAACACCACTACAGTCAAAAGAGACCTTAAAAGCCTACCTCCCAATACCTATAACACCACTGATTTATAAATCCTCTCATTTGACAACTTCCACCATGTGAGGGTGAAGCTGGTGATAATTTATGCAGGGTGGGAAAGGAAAATAAATCAGATGCGGATCTGTTGCATTCCAAACCTGTTGTGCTGAGGATTTGAAATCCTTTTACTGCAGAGACGCTTTCACAGTGAAAATGTTCCTCGTCCTCATCTTCTCCTCCTCTGCCTGGAAACTAAGAGGGCTCACAGCTTTCCATTGTGACACACCTAGTATCTGCTCTTGTCGTTGGTTGACGTGGTCACCATGGCACACCAGTGACTTCTGTTAGTTTCCCTGTTAGCCACTACATGCCTTATTCATTACCATAGGATGAAACAACACTGAAACCACATGGTGACCTGTTCCCCCTCTCTGACTGGGATCTTCACAGAATTACAGTTTAGCTCCGCCCTCCCAGCTGATAATAAGGATCATACCATAGACGATCATAATATTTGCATTTGTCTAAGATAACTGATTATGCACGGCTCTGTAAATATATTACAATTAAATGTTAATACTGGTCGTCATTCCAGGAGTGATCTCTGACTCGGGCGCGTCTGCGTGCCATACCTCTAGGAGATGTGGGTTTAACACCACCATATTGTGGTCATAAAAACAAGGGATGAGGCGGAGGTATAGAGGGATGAGATTGTGTTTCTCTTTTTCATTTAGCTATTTATTTCCTTCTCTCTCTCTTTCCCTATCTTCACCCATTCCCTTTCTCTCTACCCCAATCACTCTCTCTCCCCTATGAGTGATAAAGTGATCTAGTTGTAGGCATTTTTCATTTTTTTTTCATTTAGCAGACGCTCTTATCCAGAGCGACTTACAGTTAGTGAGTGCATACATAATTTTTTCATACTGGCCCCCCGTGGGAAACGAACCCACAACCCTGGCCGTTGCAAACACCATGCTCTACCAACTGAGCTACATCCCTGCCGGCCATTCCCTCCCCTACCCTGGACAACGACGACGATGCTGGGCCAATTGTGCGCCGCCCCATGGGTCTCCCGGTCGCGGCCGGCTACGACAGAGCCTGGATTCGAACCAGGATCTCTAGTGGCACAGCTAGCACTGCGATGCAGTGACTTAGACCACTCGGGAACAATTAGGGGACAGCAGACAGACCGACAGAGCCCCTAGTGTGATGTAATTGTATTAGGGTCTATGTCTGTCTGCTGTCTCCAAATACAACTACATCACACTAGGGCCTCTGTCTGTCTGCTGTCTCCAAATACAACTACATCACACTAGGGCCTCTGTCTGTCTGTCTGCTGTCTCCAAATACAACTACATCACACTAGGGCCTCTGTCTGTCTGCTGTCTCCAAATACAACTACATCACACTAGGGCCTCTGTCTGTCTGCTGTCCCCTAATAGCCTACAACTAGATCACTATATCACTCATAGGGGAGAGAGAGTGATTGGGGTAGAGAGAAAGGGAATGGATGAAGATAGGGAAAGAGAGAGAGAAGGAAATACACTGCTCAAAAAAATAAAGGGAACACTTAAACAACACAATGTAACTCCAAGTCAATCACACTTCTGTGAAATCAAACTGTCCACTTAGGAAGCAACACTGATTGACAATACATTTCACATGCTGTTGTGCAAATGGAATAGACAACAGGTGGAAATTATAGGCAATTAGCAAGACACCCCCAATAAAGGACTGGTTTTGCAGTTGGTGACCACAGACCACTTGTCAGTTCCTATGCTTCCTGGCTGATGTTTTGGTTACTTTTGAATGCTGGCGGTGCTTTCACTCTAGTGGTAGCATGAGACGGAGTCTACAACCCACACAAGTGGCTCAGGTAGTGCAGCTCATCCAGGATGGCACATCAATGCGAGCTGTGGCAAGAAGGTTTGCTGTGTCTGTCAGCGTAGTGTCCAGAGCATGGAGACGCTACCAGGAGACAGGCCAGTACATCAGGAGACGTGGAGGAGGCCGTAGGAGGGCAACAACCCAGCAGCAGGATTGCTACCTCCGCCTTTGTGCAAGGAGGAGCAGGAGGAGCACTGCCAGAGCTCTGCAAAATGACCTCCAGCAGGCCACAAATGTGCATGTGTCTGCTCAAATGGTCAGAAACAGACTCCATGAGGGTGGTATGAGGGCCCGACGTCCACAGGTGGGGGTTTGAGTCTGGAGACGCCGTGGAGAACGTTCTGCTGCCTGCAACATCCTCCAGCATGACCGGTTTGGCGGTGGGTCAGTCATGGTGTGGGGTGGCATTTCTTTGGGGGGCC
>NC_139993.1:60802211-60819711 GCF_964263955.1 Coregonus lavaretus | reverse complement strand
AGTTGTTTCTACAGTATGTCAGTCAAAACAAAGGAGCATCAATCTGGTAGTTAGTGTTATGAGAACTATCTTTCTCAATGTCCTTTCGGTTTCCTTCTTTTCAAATATGTGTAGGGGAGAACAGACCCTGATCTCTCTCCACTCCTTTCTCCTCTCTCTCTCTCTCTCTCTCCTACACACAGGGATGATGTTCTCCAAACTTATCAGGGAAGTGTTGCAATGAATGAATGCAAATATCTGCTCTGCCTCCCTCTCTCCCTCGCTCTCGTTCTCGCTCATATCTACTATCTCTTCTCAGTAGCAGCTGTGGCAGGAAATGACAAATGACAGGTACAGTACTGCTACTGAACAGTAAATAGGCCTAGCTACACACACTGTCTGTACTGGGGATTCAACAGTCCAATGCAGTATGTTTTGACCCCAACACTCATTTGGTGTATGTTTAGAGGCAGAGAGAAAGAGAGCGCAGAGAGAAAGAGAGCACAGAGAGAAAGAGAGCGAGGGAGAGGGAGGGGGAAAGGGAGGCGGAGAGGGTGGAGGAGGCAGAGAGGGAGGGGGAGACGGTGGAGGAGGCAGAGAGGGTGGGGGAGAGGGTGGAGGAGGCAGAGAGGGTGGAGGAGGCAGAGAGGGAGGGGGAGAGGGTGGAGGAGGCAGAGAGGGTGGGGGAGAGGGTGGAGGAGGCAGAGAGGGTGGAGGAGGCAGAGAGGGAGGGGGAGGCAGAGAGACAGATAGGCGGACAGACAGACAGTATGGTCTCAGCCAGTCAGTAGAGAGATGGAGAGAGAGAGCCAGTGTTGTTGTCCCAGGGGCCTCCTCTCTCAGAGCAGATATTAGTCTAGCTCTGACACCATGGGCCATCAGAGCAGCCACACTGACACTGTATGATTGGTGGACCAATCCCTGGGCCAATTGGGGGGGGGGGGGCAGTGGGTGCACATCAGGAAGGAGAGTGATGGGGTGACGTGGGGGAGGGGGGAGAGTAGACTGACAGTCGGGGGTAGGCAGGGGATGGGGAGGCAGGGGAGGGAGAGAGGGGAGAGAGGGGGAGGGAGGCAGGGGAGAGAGGGAGGGGGAGGCATGGGAAAGGGGGAGGCATGTGCAGTAAAAGGATGAGAATAGGTAGCTTGCAAGCGCTACAGTTGCTACAGTTATGAATGGCATCTTTGTAGGGCTGTAACGGGGTGATGAGCAGTGAGATATGAGAAAACAGAGGGTGTGTGTGTGTGTGTTTATGTCTGTGTGTTTGTGTGTTTATGTCTTTTGCGTCTGTGTATTTCTGTTTGTGTGTGTCAATGGGTCTAGTCTTTCCCCATCACTGCACCCTGACAGCAGTGTCAGACAAGGCCCTATAATGTGTGTGTGTGTGGGGGTGTTTATCTGTCTCTAACCTCTCACTGCCAGCTCTCTGGGGTATTGTGGGGCACTACCTAATGGAAAGACTCGCCCCGCTGAGCTGGCCTCTGTATAGGCACTCCATTTGCTGCTCATGGGTCTTGATTACACTGACCCCTGGGCTGCTTCCTAGGAGGGGAAGGAGAGGAAGGGTAGGAGAGGAGAAGAGAGGAAAGGAGGAGGGGGAGGAAAGGAGAGGAGGAGGGGGAGGAAAGGAGAAGAGGAGGAAGAGGAGAGGAGACAAGACGAGAGGATGTGAGGGAGATGAGGGGACAGAAGTGAGGAGCTGAAAGGATGGGAGAGGAGAGAAGTGTGAGGAGGAAAGGAGAGGAGGTGAGGAGGAAATGATAGGAGGTGAGGAGGAAAGGAGAGGTGGCGAGGTCGAGGAGGAAAGGAGGCGAGGAGAGGAGGCGAGGAGGCGGCAAGGAGGTGAGGAGGAAAGGAGAGGAGAGGAGGAGGAAAGAAGAGGAGGTGAGGAGAGGAGGTAAGGAGGGTGTGGTTTCGGCAGCCGTGGAAAAGGATAGGGCTCTGCAGGCTGCCTAGTCCTTTATCAGATCCTGTTCTACAAACAGGGAGGTGTTCTGGTAAAGAACTCTGTTTCACCTAACGGAACAGAGAATGTGGAACCAAGTAGGTTGGTCACATGGTGCCTCATAGTTCCTTCTACCTTCTAGCCTGTTTCACTATGGTTGTACCACTGCACCGATTCCAGTACTCATATACGGCACTAGTATTAGGAATGGGGGAAGTTGTTACAGTTACATATCAGGACGATATATCGTATCGTTTCGACAATATCGCAGTATTATTTTTGCGCAAGTTTGCTGTACCTGCACCAAAATCCAGTATTTTTCCTTCATGTTTTCAGCACTTTTATTTCCGTGAATAATCTAAACTAATTTTCACATGCTCTCTCGTCCCTCTGCAGCAGACAAATGGTGAGCAATCTGTTTGGAACATCGAAATGCAATGAAATCACAGTATCATATCTCAACACATATAGAATTGTGAGAATCGCAATACATATCATAATACATTCCACAGAGAAAGACACGGTTTCTAATGTCCTTCTTTGGAAGATATGATGCCATATATAGAGACTTTCTATAACAGGGGTCTCCAACCTGTTCTAGCATGAGAGCTAATAAAAACAATTTAAACATGTCGCGAGGTACTCATTTTTTTTATAGCTTTCAAATAGGCATGTTCTTCTCTTCTGCTTTCCCCTGCAACTCTTCCCCGGGTCCTTGGTGTACAAGAGAAAGTAGTGCACTATGTATTCCGTCAATATAACTGGTAAAATAATGGTTAATAAACAACTAAGGGGGGCCCTATAAAATCTGTGATTTGTTTTCCCCAAAAATTATATTTTCTCAGTTTAACTTTTCCTGGTTTTAGATTATTTTTGTTTTCAAATTTACAAATGTTCATAAAAAAACAATGAAATTGGATGTTCTGAGTCCATTTCAATGCTTAAATCACGTCAGAATATATATTTTTTTAGGTCTGGAAGAAAATGAACAAATATATTTTTGAGTGTAATTCCCCTTTAATTGCACATCTGGCCCTTTAATCGTGCATCTGGCCCTTTAATCGTGCATCTGGCCCTTTAATCGTGCATCTGGCCCTTTAATCGTGCATCTGGCCCTTTAATTGTGCATCTGGCCCTTTAATCACGCATCTTGCCCTTTAATTGCACCTCTGGCCCTTTAATCGTGCATCTTACGAATGAGGAATGTGCCGTCTAATGTGTCGGTCTAGTGATGGTTCTGTACTGCTGCTGCTCATTTTATGGCATAGTTTGCAAATAATCGATAGAAATTATATACTTACTCATGATATACTTCTGCCAGGTAAGCCTACTTTGCAGTTAACATTTAATTGAGAAGGTTTTGGGGAAAGTATTTCTAGCAACCCACAAGACGGTTATCACATCAACTGGCTACTCACGGAGTGATAGACAAACACGCCCACCACACAGACGGGTAAAAATGCTGGAAATTAATTGGCAGATATTGTGTTAGGTTTGGCTTTTTAAGCCAATAGTGGCTAACCAGGGGTGGGATAATGTCAATGTTGCGTTGACTAGATAGTAGCTTGGAGATAGCCAGCTCCACGCGGGCTGTCATGTGCCTTTTACTGAAGAGTGGCACTCTACCATAAAGGCCTGATTGGTGGAGTGCTGCAGAGATGGTTGTCCTTCTGGAAGGTTCTCCCATCTCCACAGAGGAACGTTAGAGCTCTGTCAGAGTGACCATCGGGTGCTTGGTCACCTCCCTGACCAAGGCCCTTCTCCCCAGATTGCTCAGTTTGGCCGGTCGGACATCATCTGTGGGACCTTTATATAGATAGGTGTGTGCCTTTCCAAATCATGTCCAATCAATTGAATCTACCACAGGTGGACTCCAATCAAGTTGTAGAAACATCTCAAGGATGTTCAATGGAAACAGGATGCACCTGAGCTCAATTTCGAGTCTCATAGCAAAGGTTCTGAATACTTATGTAAATAAGGTATTTCTGTTTAAGGTCCTCCTGTTTTCGCTTGATCATTATGGGGTATCGTGTGTAGATTGCTGAGGATTTTTATTTATTTAATCCATTTTAGAATAAGGCTGTAACGTAACAAAATGTGGAAAAAGTCAAAGGGTCTGAATACTTTCCGAAGGCGCTGTAGATAGACATGGAATCACTGGTCACTTTAATGTTTACATACTGCTTTACTCATTTCATATGTGTATATACTGTATTCTATTCTACTGTATTTTAGTCAATGCCACTTCGACATTGCTCGTCCTAATATTTATATATTTCTTAATTCTGTTCATTTACTTTTAGATTTGTGTGTATTGTTGTGAATTGTTAGATACTACTGCACTGTTGGAGCTAGGAACACAAGCATTTCGTTACAACCGAAATAACATCTGCTAAATACAGTGGGGGAAAAAATTTAGTCAGCCACCAATTGTGCAAGTTCTCCCACTTAAAAAGATGAGAGGCCTGTAATTTTCATCATAGGTACACGTCAACTATGACCGACAAAATGAGAAAAAAATATCCAGAAAATCACATTGTAGGATTTTTTATGAATTTATTTGCAAATTATGGTGGAAAATAAGTATTTGGTCAATAACAAAAGTTTCTCAATACTTTGTTATATACCCTTTGTTGGCAATGACACAGGTCAAACGTTTTCTGTAAGTCTTCACAAGGTTTTCACACACTGTTGCTGGTATTTTGGCCCATTCCTCCATGCAGATCTCCTCTAGAGCAGTGATGTTTTGGGGCTGTCGCTGGGCAACATGGACTTTCAACTCCCTCCAAAGATTTTCTATGGGGTTGAGATCTGGAAACTGGCTAGGCCACTCCAGGACCTTGAAATGCTTCTTACGAAGCCATTCCTTCGTTGCCCGGGCGGTGTGTTTGGGATCATTGTCATGCTGAAAGACCCAGCCACGTTTCATCTTCAATGCCCTTGCTGATGGAAGGAGGTTTTCACTCAAAATCTCACGATACATGGCCCCATTCATTCTTTCCTTTACACGGATCAGTCGTCCTGGTCCCTTTGTAGAAAAACAGCCCCAAAGCATGATGTTTCCACCCCCATGCTTCACAGTAGGTATGGTGTTCTTTGGATGCAACTCATCATTCTTTGTCCTCCAAACACGAAGAGTTGAGTTTTTACCAAAAAGTTATATTTTGGTTTCATCTGACCATATGACATTCTCCCAATCCTCTTCTGGATCATCCAAATGCACTATAGCAAACTTCAGACGGGCCTGGACATGTACTGGCTTAAGCAGGGGGACACGTCTGGCACTGCAGGATTTGAGTCCCTGGCGGCGTAGTGTGTTACTGATGGTAGGCTTTGTTACTTTGGTCCCAGCTCTCTGCAGGTCATTCACTAGGTCCCCCCGTGTGGTTCTGGGATTTTTGCTCACCGTTCTTGTGATCATTTTGACCCCAAGGGGTGAGAACTTGCATGGAGCCCCAGATCGAGGGAGATTATCAGTGGTCTTGTATGTCTTCCATTTCCTAATAATCTTCAAACCAAGCTGCTTACCTATTGCAGATTCAGTCTTCCCAGCCTGGTGCAGGTCTACAATTTTGTTTCTGGTGTCCTTTGACAGCTCTTTGGTCTTGGCCATAGTGGAGTTTGGAGTGTGACTGTTTGAGGTTGTGGACAGGTGTCTTTTATACTGATAACAAGTTCAAACAGGTGCCATTAATACAGGTAACGAGTGGAGGACAGAGGAGCCTCTTAAAGAAGAAGTTATAGGTCTGTGAGAGCCAGAAATCTTGCTTGTTTGTAGGTGACCAAATACTTATTTTCCACCATAATTTGCAAATAAATTCATTAAAAATCCTACAATGTGATTTTCTGGATTTTTTTTCTCAATTTGTCTGTCATAGTTGACGTGTACCTATGATGAAAATTACAGGCCTCTCTCATCTTTTTAAGTGGGAGAACTTGCACAATTGGTGGCTGACTAAATACTTTTTTCCCCACTGTATGTATATGTGACCAATAGAAAATTATTTAATTTAAATTAAAATACCTTCTTTAACCTGTCTCCTCCCCTTCAGGATTTGTGCACTTAATCTGTCAATAATCCATCCTCAGCCTCATGTTTAGGCTTTACTGTTGCGCTGGTCTGCAGCGGTTGGCTGGCTGGCTTGCTGGTTGGCTGGTTGGTTGGTTGGCTTGCTGGTTGGTTGGCTGGCTGGCTGGCCGGCTGGTTGGCTTGCTGGTTGGTTGGTTGGTTGGTTGGCTGGTTGGCTTGGTGGTTGGTTGGTTGGCTTGCTGGCTGGTTGGCCTGTTGGCTGGCTGGTTGGTTGTCTGGTTGGCTTGCTGGTTGGTTGGTTGGCTTGCTGGTTGGTTGGTTGGCTTGTTGGTTGGTTGGCTTGTTGGTTGGTTGGTTGGTTGGTTGGTTGGTTGGTTTGCTGGCTGTTTGGTTGGCTTGCTGGCTGGTTGGTTGGCTGGCTGGTTTGCCGGTTGGCTGGCCGGCTGGCTGGTTGGTTAGCTTGCTGGTTGGTTGGTTGGCTGGCTGACTTTATTACAGGCGTGTGTGTCCTCTGATAGACCATGTGTTAGTAGCAGCCACACTCCAGGGTTCACAGTGGAGCAGGGCCTGATGGGAGCTGACTGCTTAAAGAAGGAATCCCCTTTAGGATGCCTGCCTGGTGCACGCACTCCTCCTGGCACTCCTTTAATGTGTTTGTGTTTGGGGCATATCATATCTAGAGAGAGCCTCTGTCCTGGCCCACCACACTAGCAGAGTGTCTCCGAAGGAGAGAAACTGTTCCTCTATCACATGGTAATGTATTCACTGGAGAATATCTGCAGCATAATAGTCTCTCTTTTTCTCTCTCCCTACCTCTCTCTCTCTCTACTTTCTCTCTCTCTCTTTCTCTGTCCTCCCTCTCCCTCTACCTCTCTCTCCTCCCCCACCCCCCGTCTCTCTGTCTGAGCCATCTGTGAAATGAAGAGGGGACATGATAGACAGACAGGAATGACACTCATCTAAACAAAAAATTTAATCTGTAAATGAACAGGAAGGAAGTGACTGACTCTTTCAATTCAATAGACTTCATTGACATGGCAAGTTAAATTACTTACATTGTCAAAGTATACATACAGTGAGGGGAAAAAAGTATTTGATCCCCTGCTGATTTTGTACGTTTGCCCACTGACAAAGACATGATCAGTCTAGAATTTTAATGGTAGGTTTATTTGAACAGTGAGAGACAGAATAACAACAAAAACATCCAGAAAAACGCATGTCAAAAATGTTATAAATTGATTTGCATTTTAATGAGGGAAATAAGCATTTGACCCCTCTGCAAAACATGACTTAGTACTTGGTGGCAAAACCCTTGATGGCAATCACAGAGGTCAGACATTTCTTGTAGTTGGCCACCAGGTTTGCACACATCTCAGGAGGGATTTTGTTCCACTCCTCTTTGCAGATCTTCTCCAAGTCATTAAGGTTTCGAGGCTGACGTTTGGCAACTCGAACCTTCAGCTCCCTCCACAGATTTTCTATGGGATTAAAGTCTGGAGAGTGGCTAGGCCACTCCAGGACCTTAATGCGCTTCTTCTTGAGCCACTCCTTTGTTGCCTTGGCCGTGTGTTTTGGGTCATTGTCATGCTGGAATACCCATCCACGACCCATTTTCAATGCCCTGGCTGAGGGAAGGAGGTTCTCACCCAAGATTTTACGGTACATGGCCCCGTCCATCGTCCCTTTGATGCGGTGAAGTTGTCCTGTCCCCTTAGCAGAAAAACACCCCCAAAGCATAATGTTTCCACCTCCATGTTTGACGGTGGGGATGGTGTTCTTGGGGTCATAGGCAGCATTCCTCCTCCTCCAAACACGGCGAGTTGAGTTGATGCCAAAGAGCTCGATTTTTGTCTCATCTGACCACAACACTTTCACCCAGTTCTCCTCTGAATCATTCAGATGTTCATTGGCAAACTTCAGACTGCCCTGTATATGTGCTTTCTTGAGCAGGGGGACCATGCGGGCGCTGCAGGATTTCAGTCCTTCACGGCGTAGTGTGTTACCAATTGTTTTCTTGGTGACTATGGTCCCAGCTGCCTTGAGATCATTGACAAGATCCTCCCGTGTAGTTCTGGGCTGATTCCTCACCGTTCTCATGATCATTGCAACTCCACGAGGTGAGATCTTGCATGGAGCCCCAGGCCGAGGCAGATTGACAGTTCTTTTGTGTTTCTTCCATTTGGTATTGGCCCAATTCTGCTCTACATGCGTTATTTTAAGTTTTTCTTTGCATTTGCAATACAGTCTTGCAAAACTCTGCATGCAGTATTTTTATTGGATGTTTGTCCCATTTGGTAAATTCATTATTAGAGAGCGGACCCCATACTTCGCTGCCATATAGAGCAATTGGTTCTATAACTGATTGAAAAATGTTGAGCCAGATTCTAATTGGAATTTCGATTTTAATATTCCTTTTAATGGCATAGAATGCTCTTCTTGCTTTGTCTCTCAGCTCATTCACAGCCATGTGAAAGCTACCTGTGTTGCTGATATTTAGTCCTAGATATGTGTAGTTTTTGGTGTGTTCTAGTAGAACTGTGTCCAAATATAATTTATATTTGTCATCCTGATTTACGGACTTTTTTTGGAATATCATTATATGCTTTTTTAGATTAACGGTCAGAGCCCAGGTCTGACAGAACCTGTGCAGATGATCTAGATGCTGCTGTAACCCCTCCTTAGTGGGAGACAGTAGCACCATGTCATCTGCGTACAGCAGACACTTGATTTCTGTGTTGTGTAGGGTGAGACCAGGTGCTGCCGATTCTTCTAATGTTTTTGCCATTTCATTAATGTAGATGTTAAATAGTGTTGGACTTATTGGGCAGCCCTGTTTCACTCCACGTCCCTGAGAGAAGTCTGTTTTCTTGTTGCCAATTTTAACCGCACATTTGTTTTTAGTGTACATTGATTTAATAACATCATATGTTTTCCCTCCAATACCACTTTCTATTAGTTTATAAAAAAATGACCTTTGTGCCAAATTGAATCAAATGCTTTCTTGAAGTCTACAAAACACAAGTAGATTTCGCCTTCTTTTGGTTTGCTTGTTTGTCAATTAGTGTGTGGAGGGTGTAAATGTGGTCTGTTGCTATTTATGATACTGCAGAGAATTTTCCCAAAGTTGCTGTTAATGCAAATTCCTCTGTAATTATTTGGGTCAAATTTGTCTCCATTTTTTATAGATTGGTGTGATCAATCCTTGGTTCCAAATATCGGGGAAAATACCTGCAGTTAGGATAATGTTGAAGCGTTTGAGTATAGCCAATTTGAATTTGGGGTCTGTATATTTGATCATTTCATTTAAAATACCATCAGCACCACAGGCCTTTTTGGGTTGGAGAGTGCAAAGTTTTTCCAATAATTATTGTTCTGTAATTGGGGTATCCACATGATTCTGATAGTCTTTTACTGCTGATTTTTCTTGTATATCTTGTTGTTCTGGGCTCTTTGTTATATTGCTGTAGAGGTTTGCAAAGTGATTTCTCCACATATCCCCATTTTGGATAGCCAATTCCTCATGATGAGGTTTGTTAAATTTATTCAAATTCTCCCAGAAGTGGTTTGATTCTATGGATTCCTCAATTACATCCAGCTGATTTCTAATGTGCTGTTCCTTTTTTGTTCTTAGGGTGTGTTTGTATTGCTTCAGTGTTTCCCCATATTGAAGGTGTATATTTTTGTTGTCTGGGTCTCTGTGTTTTTGATTAGATATATTTCTCAATGGTTTTTGTAATCATTATCAAACCATTTTTCATTATCTATTCTTTTTGGTTTGCTCTTATGTTTCGTTAGATTAGCCATGGAGGCTAATTTGTCAAATATAAAGTTTTATGTTCCAAACTGCCAAAATTACACCTTCATTGCTGTAGGAGAATGTTAAGGCTAAAACGTTGTCCAGGAGAGATTGTATTTTTTGGCTACTAATTGCTTTTTGGTAGATATCTGTACTGTTTGCACTCCATGTATAGGCATGTTTAGTACCATGTAATTTATTGGGCCGTGATGCTTCATGGTTGGGTTCTGCTCTTCTCACATACACTGTGATTTTACTGTGGTCTGATAGGGGTGTCAGTGGGCTGACTGTGAAGGCTCTGAGAGACTCTGGGTTGAGGTCAGTGATGAAGTAGTCTACATTACTGCTGCCAAGGGATGAGCTGTAGGTGTACCTACCAAAAGAGTCCCCTCTTAGCCTACCATTGACTATGTACAGACACAGTGTTCGACAGAGCTTCAGGAGCTGTACTCCATTTTTGTTTTTCACTTTGTCATAGTTGTTTCTGGGGGGGTATGTGGGGAGGGAAAGGTTGTTTCTTCCCGGTAGGTGTTTGTCCCCATGACTGTTAATAGTGTCTAGTTCTTCTGCTGTTCTAGCATTCAGGTCTCCACAGACCAGCAGATTGCCTTGGGCCTGAAAGTGGCTAATCTCCCCCTCTAGAATGGAGAAACTCTCTTCATTGAAGTAGGGTGACTCTGAGGGGGGAATGTATGTGGCACAGAGGAAGACGTTTTTATCTGTTAAGATAGCCTCCTTGTTGATTTTTAACCAGAGAAAGAATTCTCCTGTTTTGATCAATTCGTTTGAATTAGTTAGTTCAGATTTATACCATATTAGCATTCCCCCTGAGTCTCTGCCCTGTGTGATTCCTTTTAATTTGGTGGATGGTACGATTATCTCCCTATAACCTAGTGGACAGCCAGTGGAAACATCACCTCTGCACCATGTTTCCTGTAGTACTACAAGATCACCATCATCAATTTCTTTAAGGAAGTCTGGGTTTCTGCTCTTTAGCCCAAAAGCAGAGGACTTCAAGCCTTGTAAATTCCAACATGCAACGTAAAAATATTTCATAACAGTTTTTTCTTTACCTTCAAAGGGAGATAAACACTCACAATCCAACAAGAACTATTAAAATAGGATTTTTCAATTAACGTAAACTCTTATTATGCAAATGTGAATTGTTTATCATTTAAGATAGCATTTGTGTCATGCGACTTGGGTGGATGTAGTGTGAGGATGGTGGAGTTCTCATCTTACCATGACCCTCGGCCTATCACATGTGAGCATAATAGACCCTCGGCCTATCACATGTGAGCATAGTAGATTCAGCATTTGTTTGATGTCACTCATTTCGTTGGTGGGGGCTGGGCCAGTTGCTCCTCTCACAGCCTGTGCGTAGCTCTGCCTGCCGGGCTGTGGCTCCTCCAGGTGTGGGTCTGCGGTGGGGGGGAGGGGGGTGGTATGCCTCGTCTGGGTGGGTCTGAAGCTGGGCTGGGGTGGTCTGTGCTGCGCTGGCTGTGGTGGGCATTGAGGTTGGTGGTGCCGTGGCTGGGGGTCCAGGGTGCTGGTCCGGGGTGTTGTCTTGGTGATCTCGGGGGGTGGAGATTTCTCCGCTGTTCCTGGGTGGAGAGGTTGTGCTGCGGTTTAAAGCGACGTCCTTGAGAGTCTTGGCAAGGATGGGGACTTTCTCCCTGTACAGGTGAACATGGTCATAGAGACAGTCCAGATCGAGGGTGGGATGGTGGGCCAGGTGTACATTGGGTTCGCAGGGCACAGTCCCGGGAGAGGCTGGCGTTTATTCTTTGGATTGTGGCAGGGTGGAAGTCCTTGCTCTGTAGAAGGGTTGACACCACGATCCTTGAGTTGGGGAAGATTGTGGAGGCCTTCTCAATCACTCCCCGTAGTGAAGTCGCCACCCTCTCCTGCTGCGCACGCAGATCGTTGCTTCCGGTGTGTATGAATATGTGGCTTGGCGACCCGAGCTGGGCCTTATCAAGCAGCTCAATGGCACTGCGTTGTTGGGCACCACACCTTTCTGGTTTTGAGTCCATCAACAGGACGATCTCAGCCAGTGTTTCTTCTGGACTGGGGGTAGAGTGGGGGCTTGGGTGTTGGAGCTGGGGTGTGGCTGGTCTGTGCCGGTGCCACTGTCAGTGTGGAGGCTGTTCTATGGGCTGGGGGGAGGCATGCAGCAGGCAGGGCTGGGGAGGCCTGGCTGGTTGAGGTGGGCTCCTCTGCTGTGTGAGGGCAGGTCATAGATTGGTGATCTATCTGCTCCTGCAGTCTGTCCTCTGTTCTCTTTCTCTCCTGCAGCTCCTCTCTTAGTGCGGTCAGTTCATTATTACTGCTCTGCCTGGCTTTTTGGAGCTCTCTCACCTCCTTTGTTAGATCAGCCAGCTCTCTCTTGAGTCAGTCTCTCTCTTGCTGAACTTCTTTCAGCTGTGTTTTCAGCTGTCTGTCTCTCTGTCTGTCTCTCTGTCTCTCTGTCTGTCTGTCTCTCTCTCTCTCTCTCTCTCTCTGTCTCTCTCTCTCTCTCTCTCTCTCTTGCTGCTGCTGCTGCTGAAGCTGGCGATACAACAACATTTGTACAATAGTACCTAAATAATACCAAGTAGCATTATTGTCTTTTCAACAATTGTCTTGTTTTGTTTATTTAAAATAAATATCTATGGAAGTATTCTTCCCTCTGTTCTAATCCTACTAGAAGTCCACTCTGCCACTGTGTAGCGCCGTAAAGGTTGTTGAAGGTATGACTGATCTCAGTTAGCAGGAGATTAATGTTCTGGCCTTCATTTTGTCCTTGGCTCTTTGACCCCCCAGTGAAGTGTTCAGTAAGGCTACTGAAAGAGGATGTGTTCCAGGTCCAGAGGTTGGCCAAGAAGTGACTACTATTTCCATCACACACTCCTCTTCCTCCCTCTATCGCAGTGGCCATGTGCACGGCATACACACACACACACCTGTCAGTGGTTCCAGAGGCTGAGGGATCAATCTGTCACCTTCTCCACTTCCTTAAGAAGTCCCTCAGTAACCCAGCGGGGTTGTTAACAAAAAAATAACCTTCGCCTCGCTAGACGGAGAGCCAGCATCTCTCCACCCCCAGGGGTTGCTGTCAGAAACCACTAGAAAATAACAAAGAAAGAAGAGAAATCCCTCCATCCTTCTCTTCCATCCTGAGCCTGTGCAGAACAGAGTGGAGCGGAGTGGAGAATGTGAAAATGCAACGCCCTCGTGTCAATTGTAAAGTGCACCTCGGCTTGCACTCCCCCCCCAGCTCTGTGCCTCGGTCCGGCTCTGAAGGCCGTTCTTATTACCGGGCACAGAGCACAGGTCAGGATGGCAAGCCAGCAGCGTACTATTAAAATCTAATGGAAGGTATTTCAGCAGGCTCTGTCTGTCTGTTTCACAGGCCACACAATCCACAGGATCCCATCTGCTGCAGCTCTTTCTCTACCCCTTGTTCTCTGCTCACTTCTATTCCACAGGTTTATACTTCTCATTCTGTCATTAGAATATCATGGCATTTTAAGACTTCTAATTCTGTGTTTTATGTCATTAGGATATCATGGCGGATTCTGTTTTTAATGAATGTAATTCTGGGGCAGTTTCTGGCCAATTGAAAAACAGGAGGATGGTTGGCTTGTTGGAGAAAGCTCACAGTAAACACCATTTCAGTCATAACAATAAGAATGTCCTTCTCTGAGGATAATAATCTATTCTATACCAGTCCTAATGAGTTTGTTTTTGAGATTTTTGTTCTGGATTCCCTTGAAAGCTAACTAAAATAGAAACAATCTGATCGTAATCCACTGTACTATCCCATTTTATGCATGTATTTATGTAAAAAAAAAAAAAATGTAACCAAGGCTCAGCTGTCCCTTCACCTTTACACGTTGCAAATGAATGCATATCCATGCAAATTCTTAAAAGGGAGACGGTAGAATTTGAATATTGTAGCTTAAAGCTGCACCCTGGCACTCAGTATCTGAAAGCTTGTCTGTGTGAATACTGAGGATCTCTTTGTCATGTTAGCCAGAGGCCTGGGTGAAGCAACGCATGCAGGATGGACGGCCAGAGATGGGCTGGGTATCTGCACAGAGAGACGCTCCTAATTGGGGAAAGGGGGGCGAGAGGGGGACTAATGGGACGGGGTGAGAGGGGCTTGGGGAGTTGGGTTTGAGAAGAGGACAGGGAGAGGGGGAGGAGGGGGAGGAGAGGGGGACAGAGAGAGGGGGAGGAGAGGGGGACAGAGAGAGGAGAGGAGGGGAGGATTGGGGAGGGGGACAGAGAGAGGGGGAGGAGTGGAGGGGGAGGAGAGGGGGACAGGTGCAGGAGGCGGAGGGTTGGTTGTTGGTGAGGGATGAGCTGGGCTAAGGGGACACATGGGTTCCAGCATTGATCTGTGGACTGGTGCCATCAGCCTGGCAGACCAGGCGAGTTGATCCCTGAGAGCTCAGAACCAGAACAGGCGAGTTGATCCCTGAGAGCTCAGAACCAGAACAGGCGAGTTGATCGCTCTGAGCTCAGAACCAGACCAGGCGAGTCGGTAGCTCTGAGCTCAGAACCAGAGCAGGTGAGTCGATCGCTCAGAACCAGACCATTGAAAGACCAGGATAGACCGGACCAGAGCCAGTCAGTCGAGTTAGATCAAAATCAGATGGGTTAATGGGTTTTTAGACCAGGCCAAGAGCCTTAGCTGGTCTACCGGTTGGTTGGCTGGCTAACTTGCTGGCTGGCTGGCTTGTTTTTCTGGTTGGTTGACTGGCTGGCTGGTTGGCCGGTTTGTTGGTTGGCTGGCTGGCTGGTTGGCCGGTTAGTTTGCTGGCTGGTTGGCCGTCTGGTTGGCTGGCTGGTTGGCCGGCAGGTTGGCTGGGGGAATATAAAGCAGGGCTTAAAGACTAAAATCCCCCAGAGTGGAGCAGGGGGTATGAGGGAGGGGAGGGCGAGGGAGGGGAGGGGAGTGAGTGGGGAGAGAAAGCGGGAGCGGGAAGGAGAGGTGGCTCTCTCTCTTCCTCTTTCCATTCCTCCCTACCTCCACAGCTCTCTCTCTGTTTCTCTCGATTCCCTTCCTCTCTATCTAATTATCTTTTTCCTCCATTCTGTTTCTCCACTCTCCTTCACGCTCTCTCTCTCTCTCATTTTCTCACATTTTCTCACATTTTCTCACACTTTCTGGTTGGTTGGCTGGCTGGTTTGCCAGTTGGCTGGCTGGCTGGTTGGTTGGTTGGCTATTTGGCCGGTTGGCTGGCTGACTGAGAAAGTCTTAGCTGGCCTACCGGTTGGTTGGCTTGCTAACTGGTTGGTTAGCTGGCTGGCTAACTGGTTGGTTGGCTGGCTGGCTGGCTTGCTGGTTGGCTGGCTAACTTTCTGGCTGGCTGGTTGGTTGGTTGGTTTGTTGACTGGCTGGCTTGTTGTTTAGCTTGTTGGTTGGCTGGCCGGCTAGCTGGTTGGCTTGCTGACTGGTTGGTTTGCTGGCTGGTAGGCTGGCCGGTTGGCTGGCTGGCAGACTGAGAAGGCCTTAGCTGGCCTACCGGTCGGTTGGCTGGCTGGCTTGCTGGTTGGTTGGTTGGCTAACTTTCTGGCTGTCTGGCTTGGTTTGTTGGCTGGTTGACTGGCTAGCTGGCTGGTTGGCCAGCTGGGTTTGTGGGGCCCCAGTATGTTGGGGAGGATCTGCCATCAGAGAGCTGCGGGTGATCCATTGGTGATCCATTGGTGATGTATTGGTGAGCCTTTGGTGATTTATTGGTGATCCTTTGGTGGTCCATAGACTACAGAACACACTGCGTCGATCGTCCATGTTGACACCATAGACCACAGAACACACTGCGTCGATTGTCCATGTTGACGATTCTGGCGCCGACGAAGATGGCGGCCTCGCGACTAGCTTTTAGGAAACTTTGCATTATTTTGTATGTATTATTTTTTACATTATTAGCTCAGAAAGTGTTTTGCATCATTACATACAGCTGGGAAAAACGATTGGATATCAGAGCGGCGGTAACTCACCAGCATTACGACCAGGAATACGACTTTCCCGAAGCAGATCCTTTGTTTGCTCTCCCCAGGGCAACTGAACTGATTCCAGCGGCTGACCCAAAACATCGCCGGCGGAGGAGAGGCACTCGGAGCGGCCTGCTGGTCCGACTTAGGAGGTGCGCACACCACCCACCGCTTCCAAGTATTCTACTCGCTAATGTTCAATCTTTAGTTAACAAAGTCGACGAACTACGGGCAAGGATTTCTTTCCAGAGAGACATCAAGAACTGTAACATACTCTGTTTCACGGAAACATGGCTCTCTTGGGATATTCTGTCGGAATCGGTCCAGCCAGATGGGTTCTCAGCTCATCACGCAGACAGGAATAAATATCTCTCTGGGAAGCAGAAGGGCGGAGGTGTGTGTTTCATGATTAACGACTTGTGGTGTAATTGTAGTAACATAGAGGAACTTGAGTCCTTCTATTCACCCGACCTAGAATCTCACAATCAAATGCAGACAGTATTATCTCTCAAGAGAATTTTCTTCGGTTATAGTCACAGCCGTGTATATCCCCCCTCAAGCCGATACCACGACGGCCCTCAAAGAACTTCACTGGAAACCACATATCCTGAGGCTGCATTTATTGTAGCCGGGGATTTTAACAAAGCAAATTTGAGGACTAGGCTGCCGAAGTTCTATCAACATATCGACTGTTGTACTCGCGCTGCTAAAATCCTCGACCATTGCTATTCAAACTTCCGGGATGGTTATAAGGCCCTCCCCCGCCCTCCTTTCGGCAAATCTGACCACGACTCCATTTTGCTTCTCCCTTCCTATAGACAGAAACTCAAACAGGAAGTACCCGTGCTAAGGACTATTCAACGCTGGTCTGACCAATCGGAATCCACACTTCAAGATTGTTTTGATCACGCGGACTGGGATATGTTCCAGGTAGCTTCCGAAAATAATTTAGACATATACACTGAAACAGTGACTGAGTTTATCAGGAAGTGTATAGGTGATGTTGTGCCCACTGTGACTATTAAAACCTACCCTAACCAGAAACCGTGGATAGACGGCAGCATTCGCGCAAATCTGAAAGCGCAAACCACCGCATTCAACCATGGCAAGGTGACTGGGAATATGGCTGAATACAAACAGTGTAGCTACTCACTCCGCAAGGCAATTAAACTGGCAAAACACCAGTATAGAGACAAAGTGGAGTCGCAATTCAACGGCTCAGACACAAGACGTATGTGGCAGGGTCTACAGACAATCACGGACTACAAAAAGAAAACCAGCCACATCGCCGACACCGACGTCTCGCTTCCAGACAAGCTAAACACCTTATTCGCCCGCTTTGAGGATAACACAGTGCCACTGATGAGGCCCACTACCAAGGACTGTGGCCTCTCCTTCTCCATGGCCAACGTGATTAAGACATTTAAGCATGTTAACCCCCGCAAGGCTGCCGGCCCAGACGGCATCCCTAGCCGTGTCCTCAGAGCATGTGCAGACCAGCTGGCTGGTGTGTTCATGGACATATTCAATCTCTCCCTTTCCCAGTCTGCTGTTCCCACATGCTTCAAGATGGCCACCATTGTTCCTGTACCCAAGAAAGCAAAGGTAAATGAACTAAATGACTATCGCCTCTGTCATCATGAAGTGCTTTGAGAGACTAGTCAAGGATCATATCACCTCTACCTTACCTGTCACCCTAGTACCCACTTCAATTTGCTTACCGCCCCAATAGATCCACAGACGATGCAATTGCCATCACACTGCA
>NC_139993.1:60706438-60799511 GCF_964263955.1 Coregonus lavaretus | reverse complement strand
TCTCTCCATCCCTCTCCCCCCTCTCTCTCTCTCTCTCTCTCTCTCTCTCTCTCTCTCTCTCTCTCTCTCTCTCTCTCTCTCTCTCTCTCTCTCTCTCTCTCTCTCCATCCAGCTGAGAAAGGTGGTAGATATGTGTATTAACCCCGACCCAGAGAAGAGGGCTGACATCATGAATGTGTATGATATCGCCAAACACATGCATGGCCAGACGCAGCTGGGCAGCTAAGTCTTCCCCGAAGACACACTACGACCTGCACTCCTCTCCTCTCCTCCTCTCCTCTCCTCCTCTCTTCCCTCACCTCCACAGAAGGACAGGCAGACTCGATCTTGTCTTTCACACAATCATGTATTCAGAAGTTCAGTTGTTCAGAGGTCTCTGTAATGTTAGGTGGTTTTGTTAGGAGAATGAGTGCTGTCTGTATGTGCCAGATATGTCCTCTCTCTATTCCCATTCAGCTTAAGATTGCTGCAGCTAAGACACTTTACATGTTCTATTGGGCCCGGCCCTGCCCTGCCCTGCCTGCCTGGCCTGGCCCTGCCCTGCCCTGCCCTGCCTTGCCTGCCCTGCCTGGCCCTGGGGTGATGGAGGAGGACTTTCAGATGATTAGGATCTCAAGTTAGAATTGAACCCTTAGTAGTGTAGTCTGCTGATTCCTGTGTTCCTGATGTCATTAAGTAGAAATAGCAGCATATGTACTGTCTACATACGGACACAGCCTGTGTCCCAGAGGAATCTGCAATATGAATGTTGAGTGTTGTATTGTTCGTTTTTAATAACAGAATATACTGTTAGATGTAGATTATCTGTAGATCTGAAATATCTAGATCGAAACAAAAATCCAGACGTTAAGAAGAAGATATCAAGTGTTTAGAAATATAGTTAAATGTTGCCGTGTTGCACTTTTTACCCCGGTACTGACAGGGTGGTGTGGTGAATGTATCTAGGAGGGTTATGTCTTTTATCCCAAAGAGCAGGGTAGCAGTGGAGAGAGAGAGAGAGAGAGAGAGAGAGGAGAGAGAGAGAGAGAGAGAGAGAGAGAGAGAGAGAGAGAGAGAGAGACGAGAGAGAGAGAGAGAGAGAGAGAACGAGAGAGAGAGAGAGAGAGAGAGAGAGAGAGAGAGAGAGAGAGAGAGAGAGAGAGAGAGAGAGAGAGAGAGAGAGAGAGAGAGAGAGAGAACTAGGGAAGAGGTAGGTAGAGGTAGAGAGATGTTGCAAGTTAACAGTGAGGTTATACATGTATGAACTTGGTTGAATGTAATAATAATGTTACAATTACAAATATAAAAGCTTTAATTATTATTATTTTTTTTTTGTACATTTTGTTCATTTAGCCGACGCTCTTATCCAGAGCAATTAGGGTGAAGGTGCCTTGTTCAAGGGCACAATAAAGATTTTTCACGTAGTCGGCTCTGGGATTCGAACCAGCGACCTTTCGGTTACTGGCCCAACGCTCTTAACCGCTAGCCTACCTGTCACCCATTTTTCTGGGTGGTCCATGACGAGAAACAAAATGCAAAGTGAAGTGCCTAGTGATAGTTAATTGGTTCTAACTAACTCTCTGAACAACCAACCAAACCAAAGACCAGTCCTCTATTTTATACTTGTAAAAACTCTTAGACTTAGGAGTAGGCTTACCACCGATTTCAAATGGGATAGCTAGCAGTCACCTATTTGGTTTAGTTTAGTTTTTTGTGTGTGTTTTGGGGTTTTTTGGGTGGTAGGGGGGTGGGGGGGTGGGGGAGTGATTATGTTCACACATCAAATCACCTTAGTGTGGATGTCTTGTTGTTTTGATTGGGGAAATGAACAACAGTGATAGAATGCAGGAGGTACAGGATATTACACAACTTGCTGATCATCTCATTTGTTTAACTCACTATGTCCCACCAACTGATTGGCTGGTATATTCCAGTTCTATGTCCCACCCACTAATTGGCTGGTATATTCCAGTTCTATGTCCCACCCACTGATTGGCTGGTATATTCCAGTTCTATGTCCCACCCACTGATTGGCTGGTATATTCCAGTAATCAATAATGACCTTCTATCAGAACAACAATTGCCTTATTAATAATGACCTGCTATCAAAATGGCTTTTACTCCCGTCATCATCTTATGGTCAGGGTTGGGTAGGTTACTTTCTAAATGTAATCCATCACTCCCCAACCCTGCTTATGGTAAACGTTGCTAAGATGATACCAGATAAAATGTTATTTATTTGATCAGATAATGGTTAAGAGGATTGTCACTGTATTCAAGTATTGTTTAATATTTATTTTTGAATGTTTTACAGTGAGGGAAAAAAGTATTTGATCCCCTGCTGATTTTGTACGTTTGCCCACTGACAAAGAAATGATCAGTCTATAATTTTAATGGTAGGTTCATTTGAACAGTGAGAGACAGAATAACAACAAAAAAATCCAGAAAAACACATGTCAAAAATGTTATACATTGATTTGCATTTTAATGAGGGAAATAAGTATTTGACCCCCTCTCAATCAGAAAGATTTCTGGCTCCCAGGTGTCTTTTGTTCAGGTAACGAGCTGAGATTAGGAGCACACTCTTAAAGGGAGTGCTCCTAATCTCAGTTTGTTACCTGTATAAAAGACACCTGTCCACAGAAGCAATCAATCAATCAGATTCCAAACTCTCCACCATGGCCAAGAACAAAGAGCTCTCCAAGGATCTCAGGGACAAGATTGTAGACCTACACAAGGCTGGAATGGGCTACAAGACCATCGCCAAGCAGCTTGGTGAGAAGGTGACAACAGTTGGTGCGATTATTCGCAAATGGAAGAAACACATATACAGGGCCGTCTGAAGTTTGCCAATGAACATCTGAATGATTCAGAGGAGAACTGGGTGAAAGTGTTGTGGTCAGATGAGACCAAAATCGAGCTCTTTGGCATCAACTCAACTCGCCGTGTTTGGAGGAGGAGGAATGCTGCCTATGACCCCAAGAACACCATCCCCACCGTCAAACATGGAGGTGGAAACATTATGCTTTGGGGGGGTTTTTCTGCTAAGGGGACAGTACAACTTCACCGCATCAAAGGGACGATGGATGGGGCCATGTACCGTCAAATCTTGGGTGAGAACCTCCTTCCCTCAGCCAGGGCATTGAAAATGGGTCGTGGGTGGGTATTCCAGCATGACAATGACCCAAAATGCACGGCCAAGGCAACAAAGGAGTGGCTCAAGAAGAAGCACATTAAGGTCCTGGAGTGGCCTAGCCAGTCTCCAGACCTTAATCCCATAGAAAATCTGTGGAGGGAGCGGAACGTTCGAGTTGCCAAACGTCAGCCTCGAAACCTTAATGACTTGGAGAATATCTGCAAAGAGGAGTGAAACAAAATCCCTCCTGAGATGTGTGCAAACCTGGTGGCCAACTACAAGAAACGTCTGACCTCTGTGATTGCCAACAAGGGTTTTGCCACCAAGTACTAAGTCATGTTTTGCAGAGGGGTCAAATACTTATTTCCCTCATTAAAATGCAAAACAATTTATACCATTTTTGACATGCGTTTTTCTGGATTTTTTTGTTGTTATTCTGGCTCTCACTGTTCAAATAAACCTACCATTAAAATTATAGACTGATCATGTCTTTGTCAGTGGGCAAACGTACAAAATCAGCAGGGGATCAAATACTTTTTCCCCTCACTGTATGTTATAAAGCATAATTTCTATCACTTCTTTCTGCTATTATTTTGGTAAAGCAGGACAGAATTTATTCATATTGAAGAAGATGCAATAATGTATTTGCCTTAAAGAAGATAATGTATATCGTCGTATGGAAGAAAAGCACCAAGGCTCTTTTTTAGTGCTTGTTAAGGGTACACACACACACACACACACACACACACACACACAGTGTTAGATGGCTCCCAGGGGCGATAACTAGGGTTGGGCTGTTTCCAGATTTTCATATCGTCATACCGTCCTTCTCTCATCCCGGGATTTACAGTATTACTGGCTTTAGTACACAAGAGGGCGGCAAAAAACCCAGCAAAAAATACCATTTGGTATCTGTTAACAGAATGCTAACAAAATTAGCGCAAGTAATGGCACATTTCCATGGAGGCTGCTAGCTAAATATGCTAATGAGCGCAAAGACAGGCAATCCGGCTCATAAAGTTATACATATATAGGAGCTACCGAATGTCATTTTAGGTGAGTTTGGACATTTACAAGTGAATGTGAATGAGAGACATTGTGCAAATGAACCAAGTTTTGACGCACGCTCATCTAAAGGAAGAACAGTACTGGCTCTGAAGCAGCATGTACAGTCATGGTCAAAAGTATTGGTCTTCACAAAGTTTGCTGCTTCAGTGTTTTTAGAAAGTTTTTGTCAGATGTTACTATGGTATACTGAAGTATAATTACAAGCATTCCATAAGTGTCAAAGGCTTTTATTGACAATTTCATTAAGTTTATGCAAAGAGTCAATATTTGCAGTGGTGACCCTTCTTTTTCAAGACCTCTGCAATCCGCCCTGGCATGCTGTCAATTAACTTCTGGGCCACATCCTGACTGATGGCACACCATTCTTGCATAATCAATGCGATTAAGGTCTGGGGAGTTTCCTGGCCATGGACCTAAAATGTCGATGTTTTGACCCCGAGCCACTTAGTTATCACTTTTGCCTTATGGCAAGGCGCTCCGTCATGCTGGAAAAGGCATTGTTCGTCACCAAACTGTTATTGGATGGTTGGGAGAAGTTGGTCTCGGAGGATGTGTTGGTACCATTCTTTATTCATGGCTGTGTTCTTCGGCAAAATTGTGAGTGAGCCCACTCCCTTGGCTGAGAAGCAACCCCACACATGAATGGTCTCAGGATGCTTTACTGTTGGCATGACACAGGACTGATGGTAGCGCTCACCTTGTCTTCTCCGGACAAGCTTTTTTCGGATGGCCCAAACAATCGGAAAGGGGATTCATCAGAGAAAATGACTTTACCCCAGTCCTCAGCAGTCCAATCCCTGTACCTTTTGCAGAATATCAGTCTGTCCCTGATGTTTTTCCTGGAGAGAAGTGGCTTCCTCGCTGCCCTTCTTGACACCAGGCCATCCTCCAAAAGTCTTTGCCTCACTGTGCGTGCAGATGCACTCACACCTGCCTGCTGCCATTCCTGAGCAAGCTCTGCACTGGTGGTGCCCCGATCCCACAGCTGAATCAACTTTAGTCCTGGCGCTTGCTGGACTTTCTTGGGCGCCCTGAAGCCTTCTTCACAACAATTGAACCTCTCTCCTTGAAGTTCTTGATGATCCGATAAATGGTTGATTTAGGTGCAATCTTACTAGCAGCAATATCCTTGCCTGTGAAGCCCTTTTTGTGCAAAGCAATGATGACGGCACGTGTTTCCTTGCAGGTAACCATGGTTAACAGAGGATGAAAAATGATTTCAAGCACCACCCTCCTTTTAAAGCTTCCAGTCTGTTATTCTAACTCAATCAGCATGACAGAGTGATCTCCAGCCTTGTCCTCATCAACTCTCACACCTGTGTTAACGAGAGAATCACTGACATGATGTCAGCTGATCCTTTTGTGGCAGGTCTGAAATGCAGTGGAAATGTTTTTGGGGGATTAAGTTCATTTTCATGGCAAAGAGGGACTTTGCAATTCATCTGATCACTCTTCATAACATTCTGGAGTATATGCAAATTGCCATCATAAAAACTGAGGCAGCAGACTTTGTGAAAATTAATATTTGTGTAAT
The DNA here is from genome assembly GCF_964263955.1 of Coregonus lavaretus. NCBI lineage: Eukaryota > Metazoa > Chordata > Actinopteri > Salmoniformes > Salmonidae > Coregonus > Coregonus lavaretus. The sequence continues at coordinate 60,793,794 of NC_139993.1, read as the reverse complement.
TCTCAAAACTTTGGACCACGACTGTATACACCCTGTGTCTGTGTGGAGTCTGGAGTTGCTAGGGCAACGGGCCTGCCTGCTCTGCTTGGAGAAGAGGGGGGAGGAGCAGACGGACTGAGAGGAGAAACAATGCAATGAAACCAGGATATCAGCAGCTGTTCTAATAACTCATCCAACGGGCTTTGACTTCTCAAACACGGCAGAAAGCTTACACAATGAGTACGTTTACCTGCATATTAATAATTCAATATTAAACTGATTATGGCAAAGGCCGAGTATGGCATTAGTCATGTAAACACTTTGCTTATCTTAATCGGCGTAAGCATACGCCCATTAAAACACCTGGTTTTCTGAGTAATCTTTTGAATTATTAATCGGCGTTCCAGCAGAGTATTTGATCTGTGCATGTGCCAGCACTGGGTAGCGCAAGCCTCCCTCTTATGCGCGAGTGGAAGAGTGAAGTGAGTTCTGAAAAACGGAAAGTATAAATAGTTTTCACATACAAACTTTATATCGTCTGCTAAATGACGTAAATGAAATATATGTCCGAACTCAGAATCAAAATCTTCGCAAAAATAACATGGTCACTGTGGTAAAAGGTTTATTTTGATTGCCGATTTTCTGCATTTATCAGCATTTACATTGGGGAAAAAAAGTATTTAGTCAGCCACCAATTGTGCAAGTTCTCCCGCTTAAAAAGATGAGAGAGGCCTGTAATTTTCATCATAGGTACACGTCAACTATGACAGACAAAATGAGGAAAAGAAAATCCAGAAAATCACATTGTAGGATTTTTTATGAATTTATTTGCAAATTATGGTGGAAAATAAGTATTTGGTCAATAACAAAAGTTTCTCAATACTTTGTTATATACCCTTTGTTGGCAATGACACAGGTCAAACGTTTTCTGTAAGTCTTCACAAGGTTTTCACATACTGTTGCTGGTATTTTGGCCCATTCCTCCATGCAGATCTCCTCTAGAGCAGTGATGTTTTGGGGCTGTCGCTGAGCAACACGGACTTTCAACTCCCTCCAAAGATTTTCTATGGGGTTGAGATCTGTAGACTGGCTAGGCCACTCCAGGACCTTGAAATGCTTCTTACGAAGCCACTCCTTCGTTGCCGGGCGGTGTGTTTGGGATCATTGTCATGCTGAAAGACCCAGCCACGTTTCATCTTCAATGCCCTTGCTGATGGAAGGAGGTTTTCACTCAAAATCTCACGAAACATGGCCCCATTCATTCTTTCCTTTACACGGATCAGTCGTCCTGGTCCCTTTGCAGAAAAACAGCCCCAAAGCATGATGTTTCCACCCCCATGCTTCACAGTAGGTATGGTGTTCTTTGTATGCAACTCAGCTCTCTGCAGGTCATTCACTAGGTCCCCCCGTGTGGTTCTGGGATTTTTGCTCACCGTTCTTGTGATAATTTTGACCCCACGGGGTGAGATCTTGCGTGGAGCCCCAGATCGAGGGAGATTATCAGTGGTCTTGTATGTCTTCCATTTCCTAACAATTGCTCCCACAGTTGATTTCTTCAAACCAAGCTGCTTACGTATTGCAGATTCAGTCTTCCCAGCCTGGTGCAGGTCTACAATTTTGTTTCTGGTGTCCTTTGACAGCTCTTTGGTGTTGGCCATAGTGGAGTTTGGAGTGTGACTGTTTGAGGTTGTGGACAGTTGTCTTTTATACTGATAACAAGTTCAAACAGGTCCCATTAATACAGGTAACGAGTGGAGGACAGAGGAGCCTCTTAAAGAAGAAGTTACAGGTCTGTGAGAGCCAGAAATCTTGCTTGTTTGTAGGTGACCAAATACTTATTTTCCACCATAATTTGCAAATAAATTAATAAAAAATCCTACAATGTGATTTTCTGGAAAAAAAATTCTCAATTTGTCTGTCATAGTTGACGTGTACCTATGATGAAAATTACAGGCCTCTCTCATCTTTTTAAGTGGGAGAACTTGCACTTGCACGTGCTTTGTCTGCTAACTGAATGCAATAAAGTGTTTTTGAATTTCTTTTGGAACATTGTCTGGATAATAACCTGATGTGTCTCTCCACACTTCCTTTAGAAAGAGGATAGATCTCAGAGAATCTCACACCGTGTTCAGACTTTCTTTCAGTGTATGCCTGTGTGACTACCAATCACTCATCAAATCCCATCACGTTCTTTATATGCTCGTCAGTCACTTCAACCCATTGGTTCACCTAACAGACTGATATATTTCTGTACAAGGCAGCTAGCTATTCTCTGTGTTCTTTGAGTAAATGATGAGTGTTGTCTGTAAGCATCGTTAGCGTGTACACTACATGAACAAAAGTATGTGGACACCTGCTCGTCGAACATCTCATTCCAAAATCATGGGCATTAATATGGAGTCGGTCCACCCTTTGCTGCTATAACAGCCTCCACTCTTCTGGGAAGGCTTTCCACTAGATGTTGGAATGTTGCTGCGGGGACCTACTTCCATTCAGCCACAAGAGCATTAGTGAGGTCGGGCACTGATGTTGGGCGACTAGGCCTGGCTCGCAGTCCGCGTTACAATTCATCCCAAAGGTGTTCGATGGGGTTTAGGCCAGTCAAGTTCTTCCACACCGATCTTGACAAACCATTTCTGTATGGAACTCGCATTGTGCATGGGGGCATTGTCATGCTGAAACAGGAACGGTCCTTCCCCAAACTGTTGCCACAAAGTTGGAAGCACAGAATCGTCTAGAATGTCATTGTATGCTGCAGCGTTAAGATTTCCCTTCACTGGAACTAAGGGACCTAGCCTGAACCATTATTCCTCCTCCACCAAACTTTACTGTTGGCACTATGCATTGGGGCAGGTAGCGTTCTCCTGGCATCCGCCAAACCGAGATTCGTCGCTCGGACTGCCAGATGGTGAAGCATGATTCATCACTCCAGAGAATGCTTTTCCACTGCTCCAATGGCGGCAAGCTTTACACCACTCCAGCCGACGCTTGGCATTGCGCATAGTGATCTTAGGCTTGTGTGCGGCTGCTCGGCCATGGAAACCCATTTCATGATGCTCCCGACTAACAGTTCTTGTGCTGACGTTGATTCCAGAGGCAGTTTGGAACTCAGTTGTGAGTGTTGCAACTGAGGAGAGATGATTGTTACGCGCTTCAGCACTCGGTGGTCCTGTTCTGTGAGATTGTGTGGTCTACCACTTCGCAGCTGAGCCGTTGTTGCTCCTAGATGTTTAGTTTCCACTTCAATAATAACAGCACTTACAGTTGACCGGGGCAGCTCTAGCAGGGCAGAAATTTGACAAACTGACTTGTTGTAAAGGTGGCATCCTATGACGGTGACGCGTTGAAAGTCACTGAGCTCTTCATTAAGGCCATTCTACTGCCAATGTTTGTCTATGGAGATTGCATGGGTGTGGGCTCGATTTTATACACCTGTCTGCAACTGGTGTGGCTGAAATATCAAAATCCACTCATTTGAAGGGGTGTCCATATACATTTGTATATATAGTGTATGAGGCTATTAACGAGATGTTTTTGTGTCTACTACCGTTGGCCTTCGAGACCTCCCCCTCCCTCCCTCCCTTCCTCCCTCAAGTCCTCCCCCACCTCCCCTATTGAGATCTCCATCTCTCCTGCATCCATCCCTGTCCTCCCCACCCCCCTCAAGATCTCTATCTTACCCACTGAGTCCTCCCCTGTCCTCCTCCTCTGCACCTCCCCTGTCCTCCTCCTCCTCCCCTGCTCCTTCTCCCCCCACCTCCCTTGTTCTCCTCCTCCCCCCACCTCCCTTGTCCTCCTCCTCCCCTGTCCTCCTCCTCCCCCCACCTCCCTTGTCCTCCTCCCCTGTCCTTCTTCTCTCCCCACTTCCCCTATCCTCCCCTGTGTCATGTCTCTCCCTTGTGGCCAGACAGCAGCAGCAGGGAGCCCCCCCCCCCCCCCCCCCCCCCCTCTCGCTCTCACTGGCTCTCACTCTCTCTCTGTAATCAACTCACCAGGGACCACAGTTCAACCTCATCATGGCAAAATGGCTCCCAGGGAACCACTAACTAACACAGTCAAAACAAACATGTGTAAACAGGTGGAATTGATACTGGGGTTGTTTCTGTGTTTCACAGCTCTAATCAGAGCCATAGAAATATGGGGAAATTGGGCATTCACCATAAAAACAAACAGGTTTTTTTTTGTCCTCTGTAGCTCAGTTGGTAGAGCATTGCACTTGCAATGCCAGGAAAGTGGGTATGATTCCTGTGACCACCCATACGTAAAACATTTATGCACACATGACTAAGTCGCTTTGGATAAAGTGTCTGCTAAATATTATTATTGTAGATTTTGTTACACCATATGACATATTGAATAGATTGTGTAGATGTTGACTATTGTATACCCCACAGTTCATTGGGAGTGTTTAGTTGAACCATAGAGAATGATAGAGGACTCTTCTGTGTGTCTGTCCCATTAAGGCGTCTGTGAGAGCACGGGTAGCACCATTGAGGCCATCTCCATTTTCTTCTACTACTTCTATGAGTTGGTAAACAAACTGAAAGTGTGCACACTGCCACCTGGATGTTGTTGTTTGAACAGGTTATTGTCTGGAGGCTAACCTGACTTCTCAGAGAATCTCACACATTGTTCAGACATCATTCTTTCAGTGCATGTCTGTGACTGTACAAATCACTCATCAAATACTTTCACATTCTTTATATGCTCCTCAGTTAAACTGTACCTTCAACCATGTGTGTTCAACCATTGTGGTCCTCTGTAGCTCAATTGGTAGAGCATGGCGCTTGTAATGCCAGGGTAGTGGGTTCGATCCCCGGGACCACCCCTACGTAAAAATGTATGCGCCCATGACTGTAAGTCGCTTATTAATATTAATGTGTTCACCTAACATTAGACATATCTATTTCTGTAAATGCAGCTAGCTATTCTTTGAGTAAATGATGGGTGTTGTCTGTAAGCATCGTTAGCGTGTATGAGGCTATTAACGAGATGTTTCTGTGTCTACTACCGTTTACCTTCGAGACCTACCCCCACGAGTCCTCCCCCACCCTCCGTCCCTCTCTCTCTCTCTCTTTCTCTCTCTCTCTGTAATGAACTCCCCAGGGACCACAGTTCAACCTCATCATGGCAAAATGGCTCCCAGGGAACCACTAACTAACACAGTCAATATAAAACTAAGTTTATTTTGTCCTCTGTAGCTCAGTTGATAGAGCATTGCACTTGCAAGGCTCCTGGGACCAGTCTGCTTTATACATGTCTGTCTGACTGCTAAATGAAACAGTTGGCTATTTTAAAAATGGACACCCATAACCCTGTCTAGCATCTATGGATTTTCAAATTCAATCAATCAACATGAACATTCATAGCACACATAGCTTTGACCATAGAATGAAGTATTAAGAATTTGACCCCCACTCTACCCTCTCTCTATTTTCCTCAGACAGAGATTGAGAGGTAGACCAGATGCAGGAATAGAGAGATAAGATGATAGATAGATGAACAGACAGAAAGACAGAGTTTAGGTGTTTTTAAACTTGTGTTTACCAGCCAATTCACTGGACGGCTTCCTCGTGTCCGTCTCTGAATCCACCTCCATCTATCAGCCGGAAGCATCGTTCATCGATTCCCCCCCATCTCTCTCTCTCAGCTCCCATCTCTCTCTCTGCCCCCTTCTCTCTGTCAGCTCCCCTCTCAGCTCCCATCTCTCTCTCAGCTCCCATCTCTCTCTCAGCTCCCATCTCTCTCTCAGCTCCCATCCCTCTCTCAGCTCCCATCTCTCTCTCATCTTCCATCTCTCTCTCATCTCCCGTCTCTCTCATCTTCTATCTCTCTCTATCAGCTCCCATCTCTCTCTCATCTTCCATCTCTCTCTCAGCTCCCGTCTCTCTCTCATCTTCCAACTCTCTCTCAGCTCCCATCTCTCTCTTAGCTCCAATCTCTCTCTCAGCTCCCATCTCTCTCTCATATTCCATCTCTCTCAGCTCCCATCTCTCTCATCTCCCATCTCTCTCTCATCTCCCATCTCTCTCTCAGCTCCCATCTCTCTCTCATCTTCCACCTCTCTCTCAGCTCCCGTCTCTCTCTCATCTTCCAACTCTCTCAGCTCCCATCTCTCATCTTCCATCTCTTTCTCAGCTCCCATCTCTCTCTCAGCCCCATCTCTCTCTCAGCTCCCATGACTCTCTCAGCTCCCATCGCTCTCTCAGCTCCCACCTCTCTCTCAGCTCCCACCTCTCAGCCCCCATCTTTCAGCTCCCATCTCTCAGCTCCCATCTCTCTCTCAGCCCCCATCTCTCTCTCAGATCCCATCTCTCTCTCAGCCCCATCTCTCTCTCAGCTCCCATCTCTCTCTCAGCCCCCATCTCTCTCTCAGCTCCCATCTCTCAGCCCCATCTCTCTCTCAGCTCCCATCTCTCTCTCAGCCCAATCTCTCTTTTTGCTCCCATCTTTCTCTCAGCCCCCTTCTCTCTCTCAGCCTCCATCTCTCTCTCAGCTCCCATCTCTCTCTCAGCCCCATCTCTCTCTCAGCTCCCATCTCTCTCTCTCAGCTCCCATCTCTCTCTCAGCCCCATCTCTCTCTCAGCCCCCATCTCTCTCTCAGCCCCCATTTCTCTCTCAGCTCCCATCTCTCTCTCTCAGCCCCCATCTCTCTCAGCCCCATCGCTCTCTCAGCTCCCATCTCTCTCTCAGCCCCCATCTCTCAGCTCCCATCTCTCTCTCAGCTCCCATCTCTCTCTCTCTCAGCTCCCATCTCTCTCTCAGCTCCCATCTCTCTCTCAGCTCCCATCTCTCTCTCAGCCCTCTTTTCTCTCTCAGCCTCCATCTCTCTCTCAGCTCCCATCTCTCTCACAGCTCCCATCTCTCTCTCAGCCCCACCTCTCTCTCACACCCCATCTCTCTCTCAGCCCCACCTCTCTCTCACACCCCATCTCTCTCTCAGCTCCCATCTCTCTCTCAGCCCCCATCTCTCTTTCAGCTCCCATCTCTCTTTCAGCTCCCATCTCTCAGCTCCCATCTCTCTCTCAGCCCCCATCTCTCTCTCAGCCCCCATCTCTCTATCAGCTCCCATCTCTCTCTGTTCCCATCTCTCTCTCAGCCCCCATCTCTCTCAGCCCCCATCTCTCTCAGCTCCTGTCTCTCTCTCAGCTCCCATCTCTCTCTCAGCCCCCATCTCTCTCTCAGCTCCCATCTCTCTCTCAGCTCCCATCTCTCAGCCCCCATCTCTCTCTCAGCTCCCATCTCTCTCTCTCAGCCCCCATCTCTCTCTCAGCTCCCATCTCTCTCTCTCAGCTCCCATTTGTCTGGCTCAGCCCCATCTCTCTCTCCTCCCCCATCTCTCTCTCAGCTCCCATCTCTCTCTCAGCTCCCGTCTCTCTCTCAGCTCCCGTCTCTCTCTCAGCCCCCATCTCTCATCTCTCTCTCAGCTCCCATATCTCTCTCAGCTCCCGTCTCTCTCTCAGCCCCCATCTCTCTCTCAGCTCCCATCTCTCTCTCAGCCCCATGTCTCTCTCAGCTCCCATCTCTCCTTCAGCCCCAACTCTCTCACAGCTCCCATCTCTCTCTCAGCCCCACCTCTATCTCACATCCCATCTCTCTCTCAGGTCCCATCTCTCTCAGCCCCATCTCTCTTTCAGCTCCCATCTCTCTCTCAGCCCCCATCTCTCAGCTCCCATCTCTCTCTCAGCCCCCATCTCTCAGCTCCCATCTCTCTCTCAGCCCCCATCTCAATCTCAGCTCCCATCTCTCTCTCAGTTCCCATCTCTCTCTCAGCCCCCATCTCTCTCTCAGCCCCCATCTCTCTCAGCCCCCATCTCTCTCTCAGCTCCCGTCACTCTCTCAGCTCCTGTCTCTCTCTCAGCTCCCATCTCTCTCTCAACCCCCATCTCTCTCAGCTCTCATCTCTCAGCCCCCATCTCTCAGCTCCCATCTCTCTCTCAGCTCCCATCTCTCTCTCAGCCCCCATCTCTCTCTCAGCCCCCATCTCTCTCAGCCCCCATCTCTCTCAGCTCCTGTCTCTCTCTCAGCTCCCGTCTCTCTCTCAGCTCCCATCTCTCTCTCAGCCCCCATCTCTCTCTCAGCTCCCATCTCTCTCTCAGCTCCCATCTCTCAGCCCCCATCTCTCTCTCAGCTCCCATCTCGCTCTCAGCCCCCATCTCTCTCTCAGCTCCCATCTCTCTCTCTCTCAGCTCCCATTTGTCTGGCTCAGCCCCATCTCTCTCTCCTCCCCCATCTCTCTCTCAGCTCCCATCTCTCTCTCAGCTCCCCTCTCTCTCTCAGCTCCCGTCTCTCTCTCAGCCCCCATCTCTCATCTCTCTCTCAGCTCCCATATCTCTCTCAGCTCCCGTCTCTCTCTCAGCCCCCATCTCTCTCTCAGCTCCCATCTCTCTCTCAGCCCCATGTCTCTCTCAGCTCCCATCTCTCCTTCAGCCCCAACTCTCTCACAGCTCCCATCTCTCTCTCAGCCCCACCTCTATCTCACATCCCATCTCTCTCTCAGCTCCCATCTCTCTCTCAGCCCCCATCTCTCTTTCAGCTCCCATCTATCTCTCAGCCCCCATCTCTCAGCTCCCATCTCTCTCTCAGCCCCCATCTCTCAGCTCCCATCTCTCTCTCAGCTCCCATCTCTCTCTCAGCTCCCATCTTTCTCTCAGCCCCCTTCTCTCTCTCAGCCCCCATCTCTCTCTCAGCCCCCATCTCTCTATCAGCTCCCATCTCTCTCTGTTCCCATCTCTCTCTCAGCCCCCATCTCTCTCAGCCCCCATCTCTCTCAGCTCCTGTCTCTCTCTCAGCTCCCATCTCTCTCTCAGCCCCCATCTCTCTCTCAGCTCCCATCTCTCTCTCAGCTCCCATCTCTCAGCCCCCATCTCTCTCTCAGCTCCCATCTCTCTCTCAGCCCCCATCTCTCTCTCAGCTCCCATCTCTCTCTCTCAGCTCCCATTTGTCTGGCTCAGCCCCATCTCTCTCTCCTCCCCCATCTCTCTCTCAGCTCCCATCTCTCTCTCAGCTCCCGTCTCTCTCTCAGCTCCCGTCTCTCTCTCAGCCCCCATCTCTCATCTCTCTCTCAGCTCCCATATCTCTCTCAGCTCCCGTCTCTCTCTCAGCCCCCATCTCTCTCTCAGCTCCCATCTCTCTCTCAGCCCCATGTCTCTCTCAGCTCCCATCTCTCCTTCAGCCCCAACTCTCTCACAGCTCCCATCTCTCTCTCAGCCCCACCTCTATCTCACATCCCATCTCTCTCTCAGCTCCCATCTCTCTCAGCCCCCATCTCTCTTTCAGCTCCCATCTCTCTCTCAGCCCCCATCTCTCAGCTCCCATCTCTCTCTCAGCCCCCATCTCTCAGCTCCCATTTCTCTCTCAGCCCCCATCTCAATCTCAGCTCCCATCTCTCTCTCAGTTCCCATCTCTCTCTCAGCCCCCATCTCTCTCTCAGCCCCCATCTCTCTCAGCCCCCATCTCTCTCTCAGCTCCCGTCTCTCTCTCAGCTCCTGTCTCTCTCTCAGCTCCCATCTCTCTCTCAACCCCCATCTCTCTCAGCTCTCATCTCTCAGCCCCCATCTCTCAGCTCCCATCTCTCTCTCAGCTCCCATCTCTCTCTCAGCCCCCATCTCTCTCTCAGCCCCCATCTCTCTCAGCCCCCAACTCTCTCAGCTCCTGTCTCTCTCTCAGCTCCCGTCTCTCTCTCAGCTCCCATCTCTCTCTCAGCCCCCATCTCTCTCTCAGCTCCCATCTCTCTCTCAGCTCCCATCTCTCAGCCCCCATCTCTCTCTCAGCTCCCATCTCTCTCTCAGCCCCCATCTCTCTCTCAGCTCCCATCTCTCTCTCTCAGCTCCCATTTGTCTGGCTCAGCCCCATCTCTCTCTCCTCCCCCATCTCTCTCTCAGCTCCCATCTCTCTCTCAGCTCCCCTCTCTCTCTCAGCTCCCGTCTCTCTCTCAGCCCCCATCTCTCATCTCTCTCTCAGCTCCCATATCTCTCTCAGCTCCCGTCTCTCTCTCAGCCCCCATCTCTCTCTCAGCTCCCATCTCTCTCTCAGCCCCATGTCTCTCTCAGCTCCCATCTCTCCTTCAGCCCCAACTCTCTCACAGCTCCCATCTCTCTCTCAGCCCCACCTCTATCTCACATCCCATCTCTCTCTCAGCTCCCATCTCTCTCTCAGCCCCCATCTCTCTTTCAGCTCCCATCTATCTCTCAGCCCCCATCTCTCAGCTCCCATCTCTCTCTCAGCCCCCATCTCTCAGCTCCCATCTCTCTCTCAGCTCCCATCTCTCTCTCAGCTCCCATCTTTCTCTCAGCCCCCTTCTCTCTCTCAGCCTCCATCTCTCTCTCAGCTCCCATCTCTCTCTCTCTCAGCTCCCATCTCTCTCTCAGCTCCCATCTCTCTCTCAGCCCTCTTTTCTCTCTCAGCCTCCATCTCTCTCTCAGCTCCCATCTCTCTCTCAGCCCCCATCTCTCAGCTCCCATCTCTCTCACAGCTCCCATCTCTCTCTCAGCCCCACCTCTCTCTCACACCCCATCTCTCTCTCAGCTCCCATCTCTCTCTCAGCCCCCATCTCTCTTTCAGCTCCCATCTCTCAGCCCCCATCTCTCTATCAGCTCCCATCTCTCTCTCAGCCCCCATCTCTCTATCAGCTCCCATCTCTCTCTGTTCCCATCTCTCTCTCAGCCCCCATCTCTCTCAGCCCCCATCTCTCTCAGCTCCTGTCTCTCTCTCAGCTCCCGTCTCTCTCTCAGCTCCCATCTCTCTCTCAGCCCCCATCTCTCTCTCAGCTCCCATCTCTCTCTCAGCTCCCATCTCTCAGCCCCCATCTCTCTCTCAGCTCCCATCTCTCTCTCATCCCCCATCTCTCTCTCAGCTCCCATCTCTCTCTCTCAGCTCCCATTTGTCTGGCTCAGCCCCATCTCTCTCTCCTCCCCCATCTCTCATCTCTCTCTCAGCTCCCGTCTCTCTCTCAGCTCCCGTCTCTCTCTCAGCCCCCATCTCTCATCTCTCTCTCAGCTCCCATATCTCTCTCAGCTCCCGTCTCTCTCTCAGCCCCCATCTCTCTCTCAGCTCCCATCTCTCTCTCAGCCCCATGTCTCTCTCAGCTCCCATCTCTCCTTCAGCCCCAACTCTCTCACAGCTCCCATCTCTCTCTCAGCCCCACCTCTATCTCACATCCCATCTCTCTCTCAGCTCCCATCTCTCTCAGCCCCCATCTCTCTTTCAGCTCCCATCTCTCTCTCAGCCCCCATCTCTCAGCTCCCATCTCTCTCTCAGCCCCCATCTCTCAGCTCCCATCTCTCTCTCAGCCCCCATCTCAATCTCAGCTCCCATCTCTCTCTCAGTTCCCATCTCTCTCTCAGCCCCCATCTCTCTCTCAGCCCCCATCTCTCTCAGCCCCCATCTCTCTCTCAGCTCCCGTCTCTCTCTCAGCTCCTGTCTCTCTCTCAGCTCCCATCTCTCTCTCAACCCCCATCTCTCTCAGCTCTCATCTCTCAGCCCCCATCTCTCAGCTCCCATCTCTCTCTCAGCTCCCATCTCTCTCTCAGCCCCCATCTCTCTCTCAGCCCCCATCTCTCTCAGCCCCCATCTCTCTCAGCTCCTGTCTCTCTCTCAGCTCCCGTCTCTCTCTCAGCTCCCATCTCTCTCTCAGCCCCCATCTCTCTCTCAGCTCCCATCTCTCTCTCAGCTCCCATCTCTCAGCCCCCATCTCTCTCTCAGCTCCCATCTCTCTCTCAGCCCCCATCTCTCTCTCAGCTCCCATCTCTCTCTCTCAGCTCCCATTTGTCTGGCTCAGCCCCATCTCTCTCTCATCCCCCATCTCTCTCTCAGCTCCCATCTCTCTCTCAGCTCCCCTCTCTCTCTCAGCTCCCGTCTCTCTCTCAGCCCCCATCTCTCATCTCTCTCTCAGCTCCCATATCTCTCTCAGCTCCCGTCTCTCTCTCAGCCCCCATCTCTCTCTCAGCTCCCATCTCTCTCTCAGCCCCATGTCTCTCTCAGCTCCCATCTCTCCTTCAGCCCCAACTCTCTCACAGCTCCCATCTCTCTCTCAGCCCCACCTCTATCTCACATCCCATCTCTCTCTCAGCTCCCATCTCTCTCTCAGCCCCATCTCTCTTTCAGCTCCCATCTATCTCTCAGCCCCCATCTCTCAGCTCCCATCTCTCTCTCAGCCCCCATCTCTCAGCTCCCATCTCTCTCTCAGCCCCCATCTCAATCTCAGCTCCCATCTCTCTCTCAGTTCCCATCTCTCTCTCAGCCCCATCTCTCTCTCAGCCCCCATCTCTCTCTCAGCCCCCATCTCTCTCAGCCCCCAACTCTCTCTCAGCTCCCGTCTCTCTCTCAGCTCCTGTCTCTCTCTCAGCTCCCATCTCTCTCTCAACCCCCATCTCTCTCAGCTCTCATCTCTCAGCCCACATCTCTCAGCTCCCATCTCTCTCTCAGCTCCCATCTCTCTCTCAGCCCCCATCTCTCTCTCAGCTCCCATCTCTCTCTCAGCCCCATCTCTCTCTCAGCTCCCATCTCTCAGCCCCCATCTCTCAGCTCCCATCTCGCTCTCTCAGCTCCCATTTGTCTCTCTCAGCCCCCATCTCTTTCTCATCCCCCATCTCTCTCTCAGCTCCCGTCTCTCTCTCAGCTCCCATCTCTCATCTCTCTCTCAGCTCCCGTCTCTCTCTCAGCTCCTGTCTCTCATCTCTCTCTCAGCTCCCATATCTCTCTCAGCTCCCGTCTTTCTCTCAGCCCCAATCTCTCTCTCAGCTCCCATCTCTCTCTCAGCCCCAATTCTCTCACAGCTCCCATCTCTCTCTCAGCCCCCATCTCTCTCTCAGCCCCCATCTCTCTCTCAGCCCCATCTCTCTCTCAGCCCCCATCTCTCAGCTCCCATCTCTCTCTTAGCCCCATCTCTCTCTCAGCTCCCATCTCTGTCTCAGCCCCCATCGCTCTCTCAGCTCCCATCTCTCTCAGCTCCCATTGCTCTCTCAGCTCCCATCTCTCTCTCAGCTCCCATCTCTCTCTCAGCTCCCATCTTTCTCTCAGCCCCCTTCTCTCTCTCAGCCTCCATCTCTCTCTCAGTTCCCATCTCTCTCTCAGCCCCAATCTTTCTCTCAGCCCCATCACTCTCTCTGCTCCCATCTCTCTCTCTGCTCCCATCTCTCTCTCACATCCCATCTCTCTCAGCTCCCATCTCTCTCTCAGCCCCCATCTCTCTCAGCTCCCATCTATCTCTCATCTCCCATCTATCTCTCAGCCCCCATCTCACTCTCAGCCCCCATCTCTCTCTCAGCTCCCATCTCTCTCTCAGCTCCCATCTCTCAGCTCCCATCTCCCTCTCAGCCCCCATCTCTCTCAGCTCCCATCTCTCAGCTCCTATCTCTCTCTCAGCTCCCATCTCTCAGCTCCCATCTTTCTCTCAGCTTCCATCTCTCTCTCAGCCCCCATCTCTCAGTTCCCATCTCTCTCTCAGCTCCCATCTCTCACTGAGCTCCATCTCTCTCTCAGCTCCCATGTCTTAGCTCCCATCTCTCTCTCAGCTCCCATCTCTCTCTCAGCTCCCATCGCTCTCTCAGCTCCCATCTCTCTCTCAGCTCCCATCTCTCTCTCAGGTCCCATCTCTCTCTCAGGTCCCATCTCTCTCTCAGCTCCCATCTCTCTCTCAGCCCCCATCTCACTCTCAGCACCCATCTCTCCCAGCCCCATCTCTCTTTCAGCTCCCATCTCTCTCTCAGCTCCCATCTCTCACTGAGCTCCATCTCTCTCTCAGCTCCCATGTCTTAGCTCCCATCTCTCTCTCAGCTCCCATCTCTCTCTCAGCTCCCATCGCTCTCTCAGCTCCCATCTCTCTCTCAGCCCCCACCCCCCCCCCCCAACTCCCATCTCTCTCTCAGCTCCCATCTCTCTCTCAGCCCCCATCTCTCTCTCAGCTCCCATCTCTCAGCCCCCATCTCTCTCTCAGCTCCCATCTCTCTCTCAGCTCCCATCTCTCTCTCAGTTCCCATCTCTCTCTCAGCTCCCATCTCTCTCTCAGCTCCCATCTCTCTCTCAGTTCCCATCTCTCTCTCAGCTCCCATCTCTCTCTCAGCTCCCATCTCTCTCTCAGTTCCCATCTCTCTCTCAGCTCCCATCTCTCTCTCAGCTCCCAGCTCTCTCTCAGCTCCCATCTCTCTCTCAGCTCCCATCTCTCTCTCAGCTCCCATCTCTCTCTCAGTTCCCATCTCTCTCTCAGCTCCCATCTCTCTCTCAGCTCCCATCTCTCTCTCAGCCCCCATCTCTCTCTCAGCTCCCATCTCTCTCTCAGCTCCCATCTCTCTCTCAACCCCCATCTCTCTCTCAGCTCCCATCTCTCTCTCAGCTCCCATCTCTCTCTCAGCTCCCATCTCTCAGCTCCCATCTCCTGTAGCTCAATTGGTAGAGCATGGCGCTTGTAACGCCAGGGTAGTGGGTTCGATCCCCGGGACCACTCATTCGTAAAAATGTATGCACACATGACTGTAAGTCGCTTTGGATAAAAGCGTCTGCTAAATGGCATATTATTATATTATCGCTCTCTCAGCCCCCATCTCTCTCTCAGCCCCCATCTCACTCTCAGCACCCATCTCTCTCAGCCCCATCTCTCTCTCAGCTCCCATCTCTCTCTCAGCTCCCATCTCTCTCTCAGCTCCCATCTCTCTCTCAGCTCCCATCTCTCACTGAGCTCCAGCTCTCTCTCAGCTCCCACTTCTTAGCTCCCATCTCTCTCTCAGCTCCCATCTCTCTCTCAGCTCCCATCTCTCTCAGCTCCCATCTTTCTCTCAGCCCCCTTTTCTCTCTCAGCCTCCATCTCTCTCTCAGCTCCCATCTCTCTCTCAGCTCCCAACTCCCTCTCAGCTCCCATCTCTCTCAGCTCCCATCTCTCTCTCAGCCCCCATCTCTCTCTCACATCACATCTCTCTCTCAGTTCCCTTCTCTCTCTCAGCCCCCATCTCTCTCTCACATCCCATCTCTCTCTCAGCTCCCATCTCTCTCTCAGCCCCCATCTCTCTTTCAGCTCCCATCTCTCAGCCCCCATCTCTCCCTCAGCCCCCATCTCTCTCTCAGCTCCCATCTCTCAGCCCCCATCTCTCTCTCAGCCCCCATCTCTCTCTCAGCTCCCATCTCTCTCTCAGACCCCATCTCTCTTTCAGCTCCCATCTCTCTCTCAGCTCCTGTCTCTCTCTCAGCTCCCGTCGCTCTCTCAGCCTCTATCTCTCTCTCAGCCCCCATCTCTCTCTCAGCTCCCATCTCTCAGCCCCCATCTCTCAGCTCCCATCTCTCTCTCAGCCTCCATCTCTCTCTCAGCTCCCATCTCTCTCTCATCCCCCATCTCTCTCTCAGCCCCCATCTCTCTCTCATCCCCCATCTCTCTCTCAGCTCCCATCTCTCTCAGCCCCATCTCTCTCAGCCCCATCTCTCTCTCAGCTCCCATCTCTCTCAGCTCCCATCTCTCTCTCAGCCCCCATCTCTCTCAGCTCCCATCTATCTCTCATCTCCCATCTATCTCTCAGCCCCCATCTCACTCTCAGCCCCCATCTCTCTCTCAGCTCCCATCTCTCTCTCAGCTCCCATCTCTCAGCTCCCATCTCCCTCTCAGCCCCCATCTCTCTCAGCTCCCATCTCTCAGCTCCTATCTCTCTCTCAGCTCCCATCTCTCAGCTCCCATCTTTCTCTCAGCTTCCATCTCTCTCTCAGCCCCCATCTCTCAGTTCCCATCTCTCTCTCAGCTCCCATCTCTCACTGAGCTCCATCTCTCTCTCAGCTCCCATGTCTTAGCTCCCATCTCTCTCTCAGCTCCCATCTCTCTCTCAGCTCCCATCGCTCTCTCAGCTCCCATCTCTCTCTCAGCTCCCATCTCTCTCTCAGGTCCCATCTCTCTCTCAGGTCCCATCTCTCTCTCAGCTCCCATCTCTCTCTCAGCCCCCATCTCACTCTCAGCACCCATCTCTCCCAGCCCCATCTCTCTTTCAGCTCCCATCTCTCTCTCAGCTCCCATCTCTCACTGAGCTCCATCTCTCTCTCAGCTCCCATGTCTTAGCTCCCATCTCTCTCTCAGCTCCCATCTCTCTCTCAGCTCCCATCGCTCTCTCAGCTCCCATCTCTCTCTCAGCCCCCACCCCCCCCCCCCCAACTCCCATCTCTCTCTCAGCTCCCATCTCTCTCTCAGCCCCCATCTCTCTCTCAGCTCCCATCTCTCAGCCCCCATCTCTCTCTCAGCTCCCATCTCTCTCTCAGCTCCCATCTCTCTCTCAGTTCCCATCTCTCTCTCAGCTCCCATCTCTCTCTCAGCTCCCATCTCTCTCTCAGTTCCCATCTCTCTCTCAGCTCCCATCTCTCTCTCAGCTCCCATCTCTCTCTCAGTTCCCATCTCTCTCTCAGCTCCCATCTCTCTCTCAGCTCCCAGCTCTCTCTCAGCTCCCATCTCTCTCTCAGCTCCCATCTCTCTCTCAGCTCCCATCTCTCTCTCAGTTCCCATCTCTCTCTCAGCTCCCATCTCTCTCTCAGCTCCCATCTCTCTCTCAGCCCCCATCTCTCTCTCAGCTCCCATCTCTCTCTCAGCTCCCATCTCTCTCTCAACCCCCATCTCTCTCTCAGCTCCCATCTCTCTCTCAGCTCCCATCTCTCTCTCAGCTCCCATCTCTCAGCTCCCATCTCCTGTAGCTCAATTGGTAGAGCATGGCGCTTGTAACGCCAGGGTAGTGGGTTCGATCCCCGGGACCACTCATTCGTAAAAATGTATGCACACATGACTGTAAGTCGCTTTGGATAAAAGCGTCTGCTAAATGGCATATTATTATATTATCGCTCTCTCAGCCCCCATCTCTCTCTCAGCCCCCATCTCACTCTCAGCACCCATCTCTCTCAGCCCCATCTCTCTCTCAGCTCCCATCTCTCTCTCAGCTCCCATCTCTCTCTCAGCTCCCATCTCTCTCTCAGCTCCCATCTCTCACTGAGCTCCAGCTCTCTCTCAGCTCCCACTTCTTAGCTCCCATCTCTCTCTCAGCTCCCATCTCTCTCTCAGCTCCCATCTCTCTCAGCTCCCATCTTTCTCTCAGCCCCCTTTTCTCTCTCAGCCTCCATCTCTCTCTCAGCTCCCATCTCTCTCTCAGCTCCCAACTCCCTCTCAGCTCCCATCTCTCTCAGCTCCCATCTCTCTCTCAGCCCCCATCTCTCTCTCACATCACATCTCTCTCTCAGTTCCCTTCTCTCTCTCAGCCCCCATCTCTCTCTCACATCCCATCTCTCTCTCAGCTCCCATCTCTCTCTCAGCCCCCATCTCTCTTTCAGCTCCCATCTCTCAGCCCCCATCTCTCCCTCAGCCCCCATCTCTCTCTCAGCTCCCATCTCTCAGCCCCCATCTCTCTCTCAGCCCCCATCTCTCTCTCAGCTCCCATCTCTCTCTCAGACCCCATCTCTCTTTCAGCTCCCATCTCTCTCTCAGCTCCTGTCTCTCTCTCAGCTCCCGTCGCTCTCTCAGCCTCTATCTCTCTCTCAGCCCCCATCTCTCTCTCAGCTCCCATCTCTCAGCCCCCATCTCTCAGCTCCCATCTCTCTCTCAGCCTCCATCTCTCTCTCAGCTCCCATCTCTCTCTCATCCCCCATCTCTCTCTCAGCCCCCATCTCTCTCTCATCCCCCATCTCTCTCTCAGCTCCCATCTCTCTCAGCCCCATCTCTCTCAGCCCCATCTCTCTCTCAGCTCCCATCTCTCTCAGCTCCCATCTCTCTCTCAGCTCCTATCTCTCAGCCCCATCTCTCAGCTCCCATCTCTCAGCTCCCATCTCTCTCTCAGCTCCCATCTCTGTCTCAGCCCTCATCTCTCTCTCAGTTCCCATCTCTCTCTCAGCTCCCATCTCTCAGCCCCCATCTCTCTCTCAGCTCCCATCTCTCTCTCAGCTCCCATCTCTCATCAGCTTCCTCTCTTTGAATATTAATAGTATCATTTCAGTGTTTACAACTCTGTATTGGCAAGGTTTGATTTAAAGTTTTACCAGTTTATTCTCTCTCCACTGTATTAAATGTTACTGACTGTTCATATATAGTGTGTGTGTGTGTGTGTGTGTGTGTGTCTTGTGAAATACACAGCTTTTCTCTCATCATTTTGTCCCAGGTGGACGAGGAAAGGTTCTGGAGAATGTCGAATTGAGGCCTTTTTTCTGTTTTCTGAAGTCTGAAATATCAATAGTGTGTTTGCACATTTGAAATAGCTTGTGGCGCATGCTTGGCAAACAAAACTTCAAACATATTAGTTTGCTAGAAGAACAGATTCACCAGGGACTGTCTCCAACCTCCAGAACCCTTGTTTATGATTTAAAAGCTGTTATTGTTAAAGGGTGTTTCTTGATATTTCTGAAGGAACTTGTATAAACTATAAACAGGTTCAACTTAAAATTAGAAGGTTTCTGTAGGTCTCAGTGCTCTAAAGGGCAGAGAGAGAGACAAGACAGACAGTGTTTTGAGCCACTGTAACATCCCTCCTTTAACTGATACGCTGCATAGCCCAGATTGCAGCTGGTGTCACTCCCGAACACTAACATTCGCACGCACACACACACACACACTCACACACACACACACACACACACACACAGTGACTGCCTGTCCTTAATCTATTATGGTCAGTCCAGCGCAGAGGGAGCACAGTAAAGTACAAGCAGCCCGCAGCGAGCTGAGCCAAACTAAAAAGCCAAATACCTCTCTAAAACGGTCAGGGGTTTTAAAAGGCACAAAGGCACGCACAGCCTGGTGCAGAAGCAATGCCAAGATTTATAGAACGCTGGGCCAGTAAACGGAACTCGGAAGCATCAGCGGAGCCTTCCGGAACGGGCGTTTTCACAAACTGTAACTATTGGAAAGAAATGCTGTGTTAAAGAGGTTGAAAAGAAACCTGATCCACAGAGTCTCCACCCCCCAACACAGCTGGTTTCACTTCCTGGGGGAGACTTTACTCACGCCACCCCCACTTCCTGTTGATCAGTCAGGAGAGACCGTAAATCTAAGATGAGGACATCATTGATGTTTGGGATGTGGTTTTCTGTTTGGCTTTCGATGGAGGTAACTTCGACAATACGGATTGAATCAAGCCCTTACTATAATACGCGTTCTGACAAATCAGGATAAAATTTACGTTTTTGATTTAATCTCTGGCCTATATGTTAATCCAGTTTCAGGATGTCTTGTGACTAATGTCATGTGTCCATTATACTGGGTCTGGTGGGTCCTGTGGCGTTGGTTATTACCATCAGGCAGTTTTACAGCCTCCTAAGCCTCCCATATTTCAGCCTGTACGCTAGACTTCCTAAAGGATTTCCTTCACTGTCACCGTCACATGTGTCTGGGTCTAGTAAAATAAGCACTCAGCTCATAAACTGGCCAATGAGCCGACCCCAAATAGCCACTTCTGCCAGCCTGACTGACAGAAGCCCTAAAGAGACGCGTTCAAAGATGGAGGGACGCTAGTCAGAGGGAGAGCGAGGAGGCAGACAAAGGCTACATCTACCAGAACCATTGACTGTAATGTGCTTTTGTTGTCTTTACTTTTCTCCTCTGAAGGAACAACAGAGCTTTTTTTTGTCAGCCTCATGTTGAAGTATGTTGCTTTCTCTCACTCTATTTCTATAAGGTAACGCACAACAAACCTGCTGCGTTCTCTGTCTACCTACCTTCCCAGCGTCCTGCTTTAGTACCCCATCTCCCACCGTGTGTGTGTGTGTGTGTGTGTGTGTGTGTGTGTACACCCTGTCTCCCGCGGTCTGCGTGCTGCAACGCTGTTCTGGTCTCCAGTAAACCAAACCACTACCAGATGCACACACAGGGCCTAGGCTGAGCTGAGCATACAGTCACAGCTGCTCTCTCTGTGTGTGTGTGTGTGTGTGTGTGTGTGTGTGTGTGTGTGTGTGTGTGTGTGTGTCTCTGTGTGTGTGTGTGTGTGTGTGTGTGTGTGTGTGTGTGTGTGTGTGTGTGTGTGTGTGTGTGTGTGTGTGTGTGTGTGTGTGTGTGTGTGTGTGTGTGTGTGTGTGTGTGTGTGTGTGTGTGTGTGTGTGTGTGTGTGTGTGTGTGTGCGTGCGTGCGTGCGTGCGTGCGTGCGTGCGTGCGTGCGTGCGTGCGTGCGTGTTTGCGCGTGCGTGCGTGTTTGCGTGTGTGTGTGTGTGCGCGCGTGCGTGCGTGTTTGCGCGTGCGTGCGTGTTTGCGTGTGTGTGTGTGTGCGCGTGCGTGTATGCATGTGTGAGTAAAATGAAGTTGCCATTAGCCGCTGATCTAAGGTCAGTTTTACGTTTTTCACCCTGATGATAAAAACATAATTTGGCGTAGGGTAAGCTGATCCTAGATCTGTACTTAAGGGCAACCTGTAGTGATTTATAGAGCTGCCACTGCATCATAGACATTCTTGTGTACATTACAGGGGACCAGAGCTCTGTGTGCCAAACGCCGCTGCGCTCCCTGCTTCCTCTATTCCCACGCTTTCCTCTGTACTGCCAACTGGGAACATACATACCTCCCCCCAAACCTCCCCATTCACATCATTATGAGAATAATAGTCCCAACTCTCTCTTTCATGATTTCTTGATGTGTAGTAGGCCTACTGTATGTAAAACTTGTGGTGTACTTGTTACTATATGTTAGCTAAGTATTCTCATGTATAGTCGTTACATTGTCCGTCCATCATTTGGGTTAGCCAGTCGGGTAAACAACTGTTATGAGAATATAAGATGAAGATGAATACAGTAGGTAAGAGGTACGAGGTAGGGAGTTCTACTCTCCTGTCCTTGACTGTTATCAGAGCTGAAGGATTATCAAAGCACACATTCTTCAGCAGAGAGACTGAAAACTCTTTGATACTCCTGTCCAAAAGGCTCAGAGCTAGCGATACCGCCAGGTGTGTGTGTGTGTGTTTGTGTATGCGTGCGTCTCTGTGTGTGTGTGTGTGTGCGTGTGACTGACAGGAGGGGAGAGCGCAGGGCAGCAGGACCCTCTGTTTTCCAGCTAACACCTTGTTTACCAGAGTCAGAGGGGGGTAGAGACCAGAGAGCCTGGTTGGGACACATGACACCACTGACAGAGACCGATCTGTACCTGGTCACATTATAACCCCCTAACAGGTGATAAACAACAGCCAGTGTTCGTTTGGAGGTATGTGTGTGTGTCTCTGTATTTGTCTGTGTGTGTGTGTGTGTGTGTGTCTGTGTGTGTGTTCCCTCCTATCTCTCACCTGATATACCTTCACCCCAAACTCCAATTAACATCCTTGTCCCTGCTCCGATGCCTTCCGTAGGGCGTGTGGGTGTGTGTGTGTGTGTGAAAGAGAGAGAAAAGACAGAGAGAGAGAGAGAGAGAGTACAACGCAGTAAATGTTTGCTGTCGAAAGGTTTCACTTATCAGTAACGTCAACCCATGCTTAATGGAAAATGCTAAAAGTGAAAAACCTTGTAGTTGTGTAAGTTAAGAGAAGGGCAACGTGAAAGACAGCCTGGCCACTATGGCTGCGTTTAGACCCATCAGTTCAGCTCTGAAAAAGATCTGATGTGAAAAGATCTGATTGGCCAAAAGAATATCAGAATTGGGCTGCCTGTCTAAACGGCCAATGTTGTGTATGATGCAGTCGGAAGTAGTTAACATGAAGACAATTGTGAGAAGTTGTTTTGCCACAGTATAATTAATATGCAATGTTAACGTTTTCATTTTACTGCATATCTAACGTTTTGTTCTACGCTGAGGAAAATATGCAGTGTGAAATTAGTATAATATGCATTTATGCAAATGAATGAAGATGGAAAAGTGTTAGTTGAAGTTCTAAATGCCAATATTAGCATACAGAGTCCTAATGATCCCTAGGAACATCCCCAGTCCCTCAGAGTTCAACACACACACTGCACTCTGTCCATCACACACACGCACACACACACACTCTGTGACAGACCGTCACTCCTCACCTCTCACATTAACCCTCCGCCTCAACCACAGCACAACCGGAGGAAAGCTTGGCGCTAAGAAGCAAACACCCTCCCGTCCCTCCCTCCGTTCGTCCCTCCCTCCCTCCCCTCCACTCCCTTTCCTCCCCTCCCCTCCCCTCCTTTCAGCCTGGTTTCCCTTCATCAGAAGTTGTGATTAGTTTTGGGCTTCACTAACAGCATAACGTTGTGATGAAGGTGATGAGATCTAACAGGTTGACTTTGTTGTTTACCCGCATCACAACACAACGCAACATGGCTCTGCAGAGACCATCTCTCTCTCTGTGACCCTGAGGCTCCTTGTGTCTCTCTGACACACACACATACACACACAGCAACAGAAACAGAAACAGCAGCCCCCCACCGGTAGAAACCCTATAGCTGTGCGTTGCATCCCAGCGGAGGCCAGGAATCTGCTTGCCCCTGTAGGCTAGTCCTGGGGTGCGTTTTCCCTGCCGTACACACACACAAACACACACACACACAAACACATGTCTGGTAGTGAGGGTTGTAGGTATAAAGGCGACAGTCTACTCACCAAGGACTGACCCGCAGCTCAGGGGCGGGAGCGAACACGGCGGGGGAGCGCGCTGATCAGAGGGAAGCGCCGCGGATGCAACTCACTCACGTGCTGAAGGCACGGGCTGGCTGCCATAGCTTTCTTTTTTTGCTTTTTTTCACTGTTTGTTTTTCTCTCTCTTTTGTTTTCTTTGTCCTCGCTGAGACGGCGGTGGACGGGAGTTGTGTGTGTGAGAGGTTTTGCGCCTAATTAACTGAAATGCTCTGCCAGCCAAGACCAAAAACAATTGCTATTTGAACTTGTGAAAATATATTTTGCTTGCTATTAAAAAAATATTCTCATAGACACTGCTTTCCTTCAAAGATCAAAACCTATTCACCCAATGAAAAACAAACTGAAACTTTGTTTTGTATTGTAGTTTTCAGACTTTTTAACAGCGGACAGCATGATGGTTAGCAGACAGCGTGTTTACAGTATAACAAAGCATCGTTAACAAGTTTAGCAAACTGCAAACTTGGAGAAATGAAAGCAGAAGCAATGCCAAGCACATCACACCTACACTGTACAGCATGGTAATTGGTGACCGTTAGAGAGTGGTTTCAACTCTTTGCCTAATGCAGAGACAGGTGGATGACTTGACGTCCATTTGTGACATCTTGACAAACAACCGATCAGCCAACATGCGGAATTGGGGAAAGTAGCCTAGAGAACTGTGTTATCAGCTTTCTGAGCAAATTGTCTAATAATTTACCAACTAAATCAATTGTCTAATAATTTACCAACTAAATCAATTGTCTAATAATTGACCAACTAAATCAATTGTCTAATTTACCAACTAAATATTATTTTATTATGTACAGTATGTTATGTTTGTTTATCGAAATCTCTGTCTCAATAATGTATTCTCAAAAACTGGAATTTGTGAACTTAATTTCTCCTTCAACAGATTTTAAAAGTTAATTTTTTTATGATTCTCATACACCTGTAGTGTGGAGATACTCTAGTATTGGTGCCAATCTCTTCCTACCTCAGCCGACCTGTTTTTGTCCTGCCAAATAAGACGATGTGCCATTGTTGAGAGCCGAAACCAGACTGGCACCCAGTCTTAGCCAGGCTGTGCCCACTCGTCTGTGCCCACCCGTCTGTGCCCGCTGGCCTGGTTGACAGAGGGCCAGGCCTCCCTCTCTGCCACGCAGGATTTAACTGGCAGCCTTACCTGCAACAGGCAACCCCCAGCCTATCCTGCAACAGGCAACCCCCAGCCTATCCTGGAACAGGCAACCCCCAGCCACCTTCTGGCAACACATGCCTCCATGGATGGTGTCTCTGGCAACACATGGCTCCATGAGTCTCTGGCCAGGATGGACAGATCATGGAGGGGTTGGAAGAAGGACAGGACAGGAACACACTGAAACGTCCTTGAATGAGAGAGGGAGTTCTGTAAAACTTCAAGGCCTCACTCAATTCAGTGACCTCTGACCTCACTGTGAGAACTCTGAGGACTGGGAGAGGAGTAAGTCTACCTTCTCTGGGTGGAAGAGAGGGCATTAGGGGTGAGAGAGAATGAGTAAGAGGAGAGGGATATGAGAGAAGGAGAGAAGAAATTATGAGGTCCTCTGTAGCTCAGCTGGTAGAGCACGGCGCTTGTAACGCCAAGGTAGTGGGTTCGATCCCCGGGACCACCCATACAAAAAAAAAAAATGTATGCACGCATGACTGTAAGTCGCTTTGGATAAAAGCGTCTGCTAAATGGCATATTATATTATTATTATATTATATGAGGGATAGAGTTGAGACAGGGATAGAGGTGAGACAGCAGTATGGCTGTCAGAGAAGTATGGCTGCCAGAGCAGTATGGCTGCCAGAGCAGTATGGCTGCCAGAGCAGTATGGCTGTCAGAGCAGTATGGCTGTCAGAGCAGTATGGCTGTCAGAGCAGTATGGCTGCCAGAGCAGTATGGCTGCCAGAGCAGTATGGCTGCCAGAGCAGTAGACAGTATGGCTGCCAGAGCAGTAGACAGTATGGCTGCCAGAGCAGTATGGCTGCCAGAGCAGTAGACAGTATGGCTGCCAGAGCAGTATGGCTGTCAGAGCAGTATGGCTGCCAGAGCAGTAGACAGTATGGCTGCCAGAGCAGTATGGCTGCCAGAGCAGTAGACAGTATGGCTGTCAGAGCAGTATGGCTGTCAGAGCAGTATGGCTGCCAGAGCAGTATGGCTGTCATAGCAGTATGGCTGTCATAGCAGTATGGCTGTCAGAGAAGTATGGCTGTCAGAGCAGTATGGCTGTCAGAGCAGTATGGCTGCCAGAGCAGTATGGCTGTCAGAGCAGTATGGCTGTCAGAGCAGTATGACTGTCAGAGCAGTATGGCTGCCAGAGCAGTATGGCTGCCAGAGCAGTATGGCTGCCAGAGCAGTATGGCTGTCAGAGCAGTATGGCTGCCAGAGCAGTATGGCTGTCAGCACAAAAGATGGTCCTCCCTGTGTTTTTCAGCCCCATTAATATCTGAACGCTGAGCTCAGCCTCATCCATTATTCATTAGGAACCCAGGACGGCAGAGAAGATGTGTGTGTGTGTGTGTGTGCGTGTGCATGTGTGTGTGACTCTGAGGCAGTGGGGCCGGAGGCAGATAAAGCAGGTTAATAGTGGTCTGAGTGACAGAGTCTGGGGTTTTCACTGTGCTCCGTCGGCGGTGGTCCGTGGTGCTCAGTGGTGCCGCAGCCAAAGGTCCAGGCTGATCCTCTACTAACGACCTGCATAATGTATGAGTGGCGCTGACACACACAACCACACACTCTCTCTAGCTCAGGCCATTATCCCCACCTGCTTCAAGATGTCCACTATCATCCCTGTGCCCAAGAAAGGGAAAGTAACTGAACTGAATGACTACCGACCAGTAGCACTCACTTCCGTCATCATGAAGTGCTTCGAGGGGCTAGTTAAAGACCATATCACCTCCTCCCTCCCTGACACACTCGACCTTCTCCAATTTGCCTACCACCCTGACAGATCCACTGATGACGCAATCACCATTGCACTGCACACTGCCCTCACCCACCTGGACAAGAGGAATGCACATGTTAGGATGCTGTTCATCGACTACAGCTCGGCCTTCAATACCATAGTGCCCTCTAAGCTCACCACAAAGCTCACAGCCCTGGGACTGAACTCCTCCCTATGCAACTGTGTCCTGGACTTCCTGACGGGCCGAGGTAGGCAACATTAGCTCCTCCATACTGATCCTCAACAGGGGGCCACACAAGGGTCTAATTGCAGTTGCTGTACTCATAATATACAGGAGAACTATCGCCTTATGGTGAGGATAGCCGTGTTGCAAGCACAGCTTCAGATGCAATCATTAGGCAAGGGCAATTTTAAGTGTAGGAAAAGATGAAACAGCGTCTGCGCCACCAGTAAGTACAGATAGTAGTATAAATCCACCTGCATAGTCCCCGCAGCCGGACAATTTTCTCAAGGCTTCTGGAAAGAAATGCTGTTGGCATGCTCAACCGGTGTCGCTCATTCAGCCGACAGAAACTTTCAACCGGTTCTCCCCATTAAGCAACGAGTCGGAGTCAGAGGCCGAGCCTTCTCAGGTCTCTCCTCCACCCGTTACGGGGTCTGAGCCGCCGAAGCCTCCCACCATTAGGTCTGACAAATTGAAAACCCTAGTCATTGGCGACTCCATTACCAGCAATATTACACTTTAAAATAATCATCCAGCGATCATACACTGTTTACCAGGGGGCAGGGCTACCGACGTAAAGGCTAATCTGAAGATGGTACTGGCTTAGGCTAAAACTGGCGAGTGTAGAGAGTATAGGGATATTGTTATCCACGTCGGCACCAACGATGTTAGGATGAAACAGTCAGAGGTCACCAAGAGCAACACAGCTTCAGTGTGTAAATTAGCTAGAAAGATGTGTCAGCATCGAGTAATTGTCTCTGGCCTCCTCCCAGTTAGGGGGAGTGATGAGCTCTACAGCAGAGTCTCACAACTCAATCGCTGGTTGAAAACTGTTTTCTGCTCCTCCCAAAAGATAGAATTTGTAGATAATTGGCCATCTTTCTTGGACTCACACACAAACAGGACCAAGCCTGGCCTGCTGAGGAGTGACGGACTCCATCCTAGCTGGAGGGGTGCTCTCATCTTATCCATGAACACAGACAGGGCTCTAACTCTAGCTCCACAATGAGATAGGGTGCAGGCCAGGCAGCAGGCTGTTAGCCAGCCAGCCAGCTTAGTGGAGTTTGCCACTAGCACAGTCAGTGTAGTCAACTCAGCTATCCCCATTGAGACCATGTCAGTGCCTCGATATAGCTTAAGCATAACAAAACATGGCAGTGTTCGCCTTAGCAATCTCACTGGAATAAAGACCTCCTCCAATCCTGTCATTATTGAAAGGGATTGTGATATCTCACATCTCAAAATAGGGCTACTTAATGTTAGATCCCTAACTTCCAAGGCAGTCATCATCAATGAACTAATCACTGATCATAATCTTGATGTGATTGGCCTGACTGATACATGGCTCAAGCCTGATGAATTTACTGTGTTAAATGAGGCCTCTCCTCCTGGTTACACTAGTGACCATATCCCCCGCGCATCCCACAAAGGCGGAGGTGTTGCTAACATTTACTATAGCAAATGTCAATTTACCCCCCCCAAGAATGACTGCGTTTTCATCTTTTGAGCTTCTAGTCATGAAATCTATACTATACTATATACTACTCAATCACTTTTTATAGCTACTGTTTACAGGCCTCCTGGGCCGTATACAGTGTTCCTCACTGAGTTCCCTGAATTCCTATCGGACCTTGTAGTCATGGCAGATAATATTACAATTTTTGGTGACTTTTAATATTCACATGTAAAAGTCCACAGACCCACTCCAAAAGGCTTTCGGAGCCATCATTGACTCAGTAGGTTTTGTCCAACATGTCTCCGGACCTACTCATTGCCACAGTCTTATTACGTTTGCAATCGCAACAAATAATCTGCTCAGACCCCAACCAAGGATCATCAAAAGCCGTTCATGAAAATAGTAATGGCCTCTAAACCGTCAAGCTGCATACTGGACCCTATTCCAACTAAACTACTGAAAGAGCTACTTCCTGTGCTTGGCCCTCCTATGTTGAACATAATAAATTGCTCCCTATCCACCAGATGTGTATCAAACTCACTAAAAGTGGCCTCTCTTGAAAAAGCCTAACCTTGACCTGGAAAATGTAAAAAACAATCGGCCTATATCAAATCTCCCATTCCTCTCACATTTTTTTGAAAAAGCTGTTGCGCAGCTGGTTTTAGACCCCGTCATAGCACTGAGACTGCACTCGTGAAGGTGGTAAATGACCTTTTAATGGCGTCAGACCAAGGCTCTGCATCTGTCCTCGTGCTCCTAGACCTTAGTGCTGCTTTTGACACCATCGATCACCACATTATTTTGGCGAGATTAGAAACCCTAATTGGTCTACACGGACAAGTTCTTGCCTGGTTTAGATCTTATCTGTCAGAAAGATATACGTTCGTCTCTGTGGATGGTTTGCCCTCTGACAAATCAATTGTAAGTTTCGGCGTTCCTCAAGGTTCCATTTTAGGACCACTATTGTTTTCACTATATATTTTACCTCTTGGTGATGTCATTTGGAAACACAATGTCAACTTTCATTGCTATGCAGACGACACACAGCTGTACATTTCGGTGAAACATGGTGAAGCCCCAAAATTGCCTACCCTGGAAGCCTGTGTTTCAGACATAAGGAAGTGGATGGCGGCAAATGTTTTACTTTTGAACTCGGACATAACAGAGATGCTAGTTCTAGGTTCCAAGAAACAAAGAGATCTGCTGTTGGATCTGACAATTAATCTTGATGGTTGTACAGAAGGACGTCTGTGTAAACTAATCCATGCTTTTGTCACTTCTAGATTAGACTACTGCAATGCTCTACTCTCCGGCTACCCGGATAAAGCACTAAATAAACTTCAGTTAGTGCTAAACACGGCTGCTAGAATCCTGACTAGAACCAAAATAATGGATCATATTACTCCAGTGCTAGCCTCTCTACATTGGCTTCCTGTTAAGGCTAGGGCTGATTTCAAGGTTTTACTGCTAACCTACAAAGCATTACATGGGCTTGCTCTTACAGATCGCTCCGATTTGGTCCTGCCGTACATACCTACACGTATGCTATGGTCACAAGATGCAGGCCTCCTTATTGTCCCTAGAATTTCTAAGCAAACAGCTGGAGGCAGGGCTTTCTCCTATAGAGCTCCATTTTTATGGAGTGGTCTGCCTATCCATGTGAGAGACGCAGACTCGGTTTCGACCTTTAAGTCTTTACTGAAGACTCATCTCTTCAGTAGGTCCTATGATTGAGGGAAGTCTGGCCCAGGGGTGTGAAGGTGAACGGCAAGGCACTGGAGCGACGAACTGCCCTTACTGTCTCTGCCTGGCTGGTTCCCATCTCTCCACTGGGATTCTCTGCCTCTGACCCTATTACAGGGGCTGAGTCACTGGCTTACTGGTGCTTTCCATGCCGTCCCTAGGAGGGGTGCGTCACATGAGTGGGTTGAGTCACTGACGTGATCTTCCTGTCCGGTTTTGCGCCTCCTCGGGCTGGTGCGGTGGAGGAGATCTTTGTGGGCTATACTCAGCCTTGTCTCAGGGTAGTAAGTTGGTGGTCTGTTGATATCCCTCTAGTGGTGTGAGGGCTGTGCTTTGGCAAAGTGGGTAGGGTTATATCCTGCCTGGTTGGCCCTGTCAGGGGGTATCGTCGGACGGGGCCACAGTGTCCCCCGACCCACCCCTGTCTCAGTCTCCAGTATCTATGCTGCAATAGTCTATGTGCCGGGGGGCTAGGGTCAGTCTGTTATAGCTGGTGTAATTCTCCTATCTTATCTGGTGTCCTGTATTAATTTAAGTATGCTCCCTCTAATTCTCTCTCTCCTGCCCATCCTGGAGGACCTGAGCCCTAGGATCATGCCTCAGGACTATCTGGCCTGATGACTCCTAGCTGTCCCCAGTCCACCTGGTCGTGCTGCTGCTCCAGTTTCAACTGTTCTGCCTGCGGCTAGGGAACCCTGACCTGTTCACTGGACGTGCTACCTTGTCCCGGACCTGCTGTTTTCGACTCTCTCTCTCTCTCTCTGTCTCTCTCTCTGTCTCTCTCTCTCTCTCTCTCTCTCTCTCTCTCTCTCTACCGCACCTGCTGTCTCGACCTCTGAATGCTTGGCTATGAAAAGCCAACTGACATTTACTCCTGAGGTACTGACCTGTTGTACCCTCTACAACCACTGTGATTTTTATTTGACCCTGCTGGTCATCGATGAACGTTTGAACATCTTGAAGAACAATCTGGCCTTAAATGGCCATGTACTCTTATAATCTCCACCCGGCACACCCAGAAGAGGACTGGCCACCCCACAGAGCCTGGTTCCTCTCTAGGTTTCTTCCTAGGTTCCTGCCTTTCTAGGCAGTTTTTCCTAGCCACCGTGCTTCTACATCTGCATTGCTTGCCATTTGGGGTTTTAGGCTGGGTTTCTATAAAGCACTTTGTGACATCTGCTGATGTAAAAAGGACTTTATAAATACATTTCATTGATTGATTAATTGATTTACAAACTTAAAGCTTGCCCCACTGATGTGATAACTGTGATTATGATCCAAGCAGCACTATCAAATGCCAGCTAGACAGTGGCTCAACTGTTAATATACTCAGCTACAGAGACTTTATGCAAGTAATGCAGGACAGAGATGTAAAGCCACAACCAAGCAAGGCTAGGGCTGGACGATGGCTCGGTTATTACACCAGTAGGGGAGTGTGAACTAAGAGCAAATAATGAAGGGGAAACATATGTGCTAAAATACCAAGTGGTGAAAACCTTGCAAAAGCCTCTCCTTTCAGCAGAAACGTGTGAAAAGCTCAACCTGCTACAGCTCAACCACCAGCATGTCGTTCATCATGTCAGCACCAAAGAAACACTAAAGGTCATCAGAGGCAATACTGAAACAGTCTGAGGATGGGGACCAGGTGAGCTCCACATGGTGGTGGATGAGTCTATCAGACCAGTTCAACAGCAACATGGTTGTGATGGAAAAACCTCCTGGCAAAATAAGAGTTTGCCTCGATCCTAGTGCCCTGAACAAAGCCCTATACAGGGTACATTACCAAATGCCTACTATTGAAGAGGTACTGCCAAGCCTTACAAAAGCAACATATTTTCTGTCATGGATGCAAAAAAATTTATACTGCCAGGTACGTTTAGATGAAGCAGTTACCTCACCACATTTTGGACCCCCAAGGGGAGATACCGGTGGACAAGGTTACTTTTTGGAGTGTAACCAGCTGCAGAGGAATATCAGCAAAGGCAACATGATGCACTTCAGGGATTGCCAGGAATAAACGTCATAGCTGATGACATCCTGGTATACGGCTGTTGTGCTACAATGGAAGAAGCAGTGCAGGACCATGACCACAACCTGACTCAGCTCCTACAAAGAGCAAGGGAGATTAATCTAAAGTTGAATAAAGACTAAGTTAAGCTCAGGCTCACAAGTATTCCATACATGGGACATCTCTTGACAGTTGAAGGCCTGAAGCCAGACCCCAAGAAGGTGGAGGCAGTACAGCAAATTCCGCCACCTACAGACGCAAAAGCAGTGCAGCGACTGCTTGGTTTTGTAAATTTCTTAGCCAAATTCCTGCCTCATCTGTCTGATGTATGTGAGCCATTGTGTCGGCTGACCGATGAAGATGCTCTGTGGGCGTGGCTTCCTCAACATGATGCTGCATTGGAGCAAATCAAGAAATTGATAAGCACCCAACCAATACTGAGGTACTTTGACCTCTCTGAGGAAGTGACCCTCCAATGTCATGCAAGTGACAAAGGCCTAGGGGCAGTGCTCCTGCAGAAGGGGCAGCCCATTGCATTTGCTTCAAGGACATTGACACCCACGCAGCAAGGATATGTCCAAATAGAGTGTCTAGCCATTGTGTTTGCCTGTGACCGTTTTGACCAAGTCCTTTATGGTAGGGACTCTATCACAGGGCACACTGACCACAAACCGCTTGAGGTTATCTTCAAAAAACCTATTCTGTCTGCCCCGAAGCAGAGGATGATGCTAAAGCTTCAGCGTTATCAACTACAGGTAGTTGTCCAGGGCAGCACTACCAACAACTAGTCACACGCAATATCGGCCAAATGAGGCTGTGTATGCTCTACAGGCTGTTTGAAGATGTGAACCATGCTACTGATCAAAACATCTCCCCGCAGATACGGGATGCAATCAAAGCTCATTCAGCAGAGGACAAGACTTCTCGAATGCTTCAGTCTTTTATCCTAAGTGTCAGGCCGAACGCAAGAAAGAGTACACCCATCCTGGTTAGGGACTGCTGGACATAGAAAGACGAACTCACAATGCAGGAAGAGGTCGTCTACAAAGGCGACAGGGTGGTAGTGCCAGAATCTCTACGCCCAATGATTCTCTCTCGTATCCATGCAGGGCACTCAAGGGGTCGAAGCCAGTCTCAGGAAATCCAGAGACTCAGTATTCTGGCCCAACGTGACCCAAGAAATTAAACATTTTGTGGCCGTGTGCAGCGTATGTAACACAAATCTACCTAAGCAGCAAAAGAAAACGCTGCAGCCACATGACATACCAGCATGTCCTTGGTCTAAAGTGGGAATGGATCTGTTCACAGTCAAGAACATTCCTTTTCTGATTATAGTGGACTACTATTCAGTTTTTTGGGAGGTGGAGAAAGTGATTGACACAACAGCGGTTTGCATCATCGACTGTTGTAAGCAGCAGTTCAGCAGATATGGCATACCTGACAGTGGAGTATTTACGGATAATGGGCCCCAGTTCACGAGTCAAGACTTAGCTTTTTTTGCAAAAGCCTGGGAATTCCATCATGTGACCTCCTCACCCTACCACAGTCAGAGTAATGGCAAGGCAGAGTCAGCAGTGAAAATACAATAACTGTTTGTCGGGAGCTTCATGAAATGGGTTTCCATGGCCGAGCAGCCGCACACAAGCCTAAGATCACCATGCGCAATGCCAAGCGTCGGCTGGAGTGGTGTAAAGCTCGCCGCCACTGGACTCTGGAGCAGTGGAAATGATGAATCACGCTTCACCATCTGGCAGTCTGACGGACAAATCTGGGTTTGGCGGATGCCAGGAGAACGCTAACTGCCCAAATGCATAGTACCAACTGTAAAGTTTGGTGGACGAGGAATAATTGTCTGGGGCTGTTTTTCATGGTTTGGGCTAGGCCCCTTAGTTCCAGTGAGGGGAAATCTTAATGCTACAGCATACAATGACATTCTAGACGATTCTGTGCTTCCAACTTTGTGGCAACAGTTTGGGGAAGGCCCTTTCCTGTTTCAGCATGACAATGCCCCTGTGCACAAAGTGAGGGCCACACAGAAATGGTTTGTCGAGATCTGACCTCAACCCCATCGAACACCTTTGGGATGAATTGAAACACTGACTGCGAGCCAGGCCTAATCGCCCCACCATCAGTGCCCGACCTCACTAATGCTCTTGTGGCTGAATGGAAGTAAGTCCTCGCAGCAATGTTCCAACATCTAGTGGAAAGCCTTCCCAGAAGAGTGGAGGCTGTTATAGCAGCAAAGGGGGGACCAACTCCATATTAATGGAATTTGGAATGAGTTGTTCGACGAGCAGGTGTCCACATACTTTTGGTAATGTAGTGTAGCAAAGACTATCATCACAAAGGCTATGCAGGAAGGCACAGATGTGTGGCAAGCCATTTTGTCGTGGAGAAATACTCCCACAGAGGGCTTCGGCAGCAGTCCTGTACAGACGCACTTGCTCTCTGTTGCCAACAACTCCCATTCTCCTCACACCAAAGGTCATTAGGGATGTTCAGGCACACAAGTGTGCACGTCAGGACAAGTCAAAACATTACTATGACCAGTATGCAAAAAATATGCCTGTAATAAAACAAGGCCAAGCTGTCAGTGCTCCTGTCACCTCAAGCCAGGGATGCCGCATGGAGTCTTGGCACAGGCTTAGGGCACATCAGCACAAGGTCATATGAAGTGGAAGTAATGGGCCCAAAGTATGGAAGGAACCGGAAGGACATACTCCCAGTTCAGGAGAGCATAGGGCACAGGAGGGCTGCATGGGAAGACAGTTAATAAACCTCTGGATGGGGAGACTGGGAAGACCCCACCAGGTCCGTTATCTCTGCCGACCGTGCCTTCACAATTTCAGGAGGATGTGGAAGAGGAAGGAGAGGCCCTGGGGCTCCCAGAGGTGCCCAATATCCCAGAGGTGCCCAACATCCCAGAGGTGCCCAACATCCCAGAGACGGCGCTAGTGGGTTACCTATCTAGGATAGATAAACAGGTGCATTATGACTGTCTGAAGAGGATGTTGTAACATGTTATACCTGAGTAAAGGATTATGCATGCATCTTATCTAACTCTCCGATGTGAGTTATTCACATACACATATTAACACCGTCAACGTCAGCAAAACAAAGGAGCTGATTGTGGACTTCAGGAAGAATCAGGCTGGGCATGCCACCATCCTCATCAATGGGGCCACCGTGGAGACACCGGCATACACATCTTTGAGGAGCTGAAATGGTCAAACCACACAGACACCGTGGTGAAGAAGGCATGACAGCGACTCTTCAACCTCAGGAGGCTGAAAAAATCCAGCCTGTCCCTGAGGGCGACCACAGTGTTCTACAGGAACACCATCGAGAGCATGCTGTCGGGCTGCATTACAGCCTGGTACGGCAACTCCACCGGCCGCTGACCGCAAGGCGGTGATATGCTCAGCCGAACACACCATTGGGTGCTCACTGCCTGCCCTCCAGGACACCTACAAGTCGTCCAGGTCCTGAAACAGCAAAGCATCCCCAAACCATCACAACACCACCACCATGCTTGACCTTTGGTATGATGTTCTTACTGTGGAATGCAGAGTTTGGTTTTCGCCAGGCATTACTGGAACCATGTCGTCCAAAAAGTTATACTTTTGAATCATCTGTCCATAGAATGTTCTTCCAAGAGTCTTGATGATCATCCAGGTGCTTTTTGGCAAACTTGAGTCAACTTTTTGGACGAGATGGGTCCCATTATGCCTGGCGAAAACCAAACACTGCATTCCACAGTAAGAACATCATACCAAAGGTCAAGCATGGTGGTGGTGGTGTGATGGTTTGGGGATGCTTTGCTGCCTCAGGACCTGGACGACTTCCCTTAATAGAAGGAACCATGAATTCTGCTCTGTATCAGAGAATTCTACAGGAGAATGTCAGACCATCCGTCTGTGAGCTGAAGCTGAAGCGCAGCTGGGTCATGCAGCAAGACAATGATCCAAAACACACAATCAAGTCTACATGAAAATTGCTAAAAAGCAACACAATGGAAGTTTTGGAATGGCCTAGTCAAAGTCCAGACCTAATCCCAATTGAGATGTTGTGGCAGGACTTCAAAAAAGCAGTTAATGCTTGAAAACCCACACGTCACTGAGTTAAAGCAGTTCTGCATGGAAGAGTGGGCCAAAATTCCTCCACAGCGACATGAGAGACTGATCAACAACTACAGGAAGCATTTGGTTGGAGTCATTGCAGCTAAAGGTGGCACAACCAGTTATTGAGTGTAAGGGGGCAATTACTTTTTCACACAGGGGAATTGGGTGTTGCATAACTTTGTTTATGATATAAATATGTAATTGTTGTGTTATTTGTTCACTTATGTTCCCTTTCTCTAATATTAGGTTTTGGTTGAAGATCTGATAACATTCAGTATTACAAATATGCAAAAGTAGAGAAAATTAGAAAGGGGGCAAATAATTTTTAATAGCACTGTATATTATTGTCAGATCTACTCCCACTCCCCCTCTCCGGCGCTCGATGTCGCCGGTTTACTAATCACTGGCTCTGACAACCATCATTACACGCACCTGTGGCTCATCATGAGACTCACCTGGACTCCATCACTTCACTGATTTACTTCACCTGTATCTGTCACTCCCTTAGGTTCATTCCCCAGGCAGTATTGATGATGTGTTTCATGTCCAGACGCTACTCCTGTTTGGTATCGTTCCATGTTCGTTGTTTTATTAAACTTACCACCTGCTTCTCGACTCCCAGCGTCATCGTTACAGAATACTGCCTCAACAAATGGAAGCAGCAGGAAATCAGGACATCTCCCAGACAGTCGACAAACAGGGATACCTACTTCATCAACACCACGACCAGCTGGCGCAACTGGGGACGGCTATGGAAGAGGTTCTTCACAGTCTTCAACGTCTCGAACATACCCGAGAGGCGTTGCCTTCAACTAGCGGAGGATACTCGGCCACCAGTCGACCCAGCGAGTCAGCACACCAGTCCATTCAGCAGCCCGCCCAGGTCAGCGATGCCCGTTTGTCCCTCCCGGATAAATATGACGGAACCCCATATAAATGCCGTGGCTTACAACTACAGTACTCCATCTATTTTGCACACCAGATGGGAGCCCCCACCACTGAGAGGTCCAAGGTTGCCAGCAGGTCTTCCGGCATTATGGCCTTCCGGAGGACATCGTCTCTGACCGTGGCCCCCAATTCACATCACGGGTATGGAGAGCCTTCATGGAGAAGCTCGGGGTCATGGTCAGCCTCACTTCCAGGTATAGGCATGTCTAACGGGCAGGTGGAGAGTATTAACCAGGAGCTGGGGAGGTTCCTGAGGAGTCACTGCCAGGACTGGCAGGGGGAGTGGGCCCGATTTCCTTCTATGGGCGGAGTACGCCCAGAATTCGTTACTTCACTCCTTTCAAATACTAGCTAAATGAAGTGCACCGTAAGTGCTTGAAAGAAAACAAATGCCATTTGGACCCAGCTCTACCGAACATCGACTCGGTTCTGCTACTTCCTGTATATAGTCATGTTATTACCTCGTAGCCCTGCATATCGACTCAGTTCTGCTACTTCCTGTATATAGTCATATTATTACCTCGTAGCCCTGCATATCGACTCGGTTCTGCTACTTCCTGTATATAGTCATGTTATTACCTCGTAGCCCTGCACATCAACTCGGTTCTGCTACTTCCTGTATATAATCATGTTATTACCTCGTAGCCCTGCACATCGACTCGGTTCTGCTACTTCCTATATATAATCATGTTATTACCTCGTAGCCCTGCATATCGACTCGGTTCTGCTACTTCCTGTATATAATCATGTTATTACCTCGTAGCCCTGCACATCGACTCGGCTCTGCTACTTCCTGTATATAGTCATGTTATTACCTCGTAGCCCTGCATATCGACTCGGTTCTGCTACTTCCTGTATATAGTCATGTTATTACCTCGTAGCCTTGCACATCGACTCGGTTCTGCTACTTCCTGTATATAATCACGTTATTACCTCGTAGCCCTGCACATCGACTCGGTTCTTCTACTTCCTGTACATAGTCATGTTATTTTTGGACTCATGTTGTTGTTATTCGTTATTCACTGTGTATTTATTCCTCCTGTCTCTATTTTTCATCTTCATCTTTAACGCTTCATTGTTGGAAAAGGACCGGTTAGGCAGCATTTCACTGTTAGTCTACACCTGTTGTTTACTAAGCATGTGGCAAATAACATTTGATTGATTTGATCAGATTTGAACCCCTCTCAGCTGGAACCGCATGCAGACAAACACTCTCAACTTAACCAAAGCAGCATGCTGTGAGTGTCGCTACCTGTGTGTGTCGCTACCTGTGAGTGTCGGACTGGGAATAGAGCTCCCTCAGGGGAACACTATGATGCTGTACAGGGTTTCCTCCTTTATTAATCAAAATAAATCAACTGTTTAACATTTTACCCTTCACTCTTTTATATCTTTAAATCAACTGTCATCATAGTTTGAGCTCAGAATGCTATCTAAATAAAGTGTTACCCAAGTGGGTATTCAATTTAAAAAAGGTTACATCTCTTAGAATGCAAATATTTCTATCCTGCTACTGATACAAGTTGACACAATTAAATCATCTTAACTTCTATTGTATATATATTTTCCGTCTATCAGCCACACAGCACCATTATAAACCCTGTCCAGCTGCCTGTCCATCACCACCATGTTGTCTACAGTGGCCAGGTCGCCTCCATGTTGTTTACAGTGGCCAGGTCACCTCCATGTTGTTTACAGTGGCCAGGTCACCTCCATGTTGTTTACAGTGGCCAGGTCACCTCCATGTTGTTTACAGCGGCCAGGTCACCACCATGTTGTCTACAGCGGCCAGGTCACCTCCATGTTGTCTACAGAGGCCAGGTCACCTCCATGTTGTTTACAGTGGCCAGGTCACCTCCATGTTGTCTACAGAGGCCAGGTCACCTCCATGTTGTTTACAGTGGCCAGGTCACCTCCATGTTGTCTACAGAGGCCAGGTCACCTCCATGTTGTCTACAGCGGCCAGGTCACCTCCATGTTGTCTACAGAGGCCAGGTCACCTCCATGTTGTTTACAGTGGCCAGGTCACCTCCATGTTGTCTACAGAGGCCAGGTCACCTCCATGTTGTCTACAGCGGCCAGGTCACCTCCATGTTGTCTACAGAGGCCAGGTCACCTCCATGTTGTCTACAGTGGCCAGGTCACCTCCATGTTGTCTACAGCGGCCAGGTCACCTCCATGTTGTCTACAGAGGCCAGGTCACCTCCATGTTGTTTACAGAGGCCAGGTCACCTCCATGTTGTCTACAGCGGCCAGGTCACCTCCATGATGTCTACAGAGGCCAGGTCACCTCCATGTTGTTTACAGTGGCCAGGTCACCTCCATGTTGTCTACAGTGGCCAGGTCACCTCCATGTTGTTTACAGTGGCCAGGTCACCTCCATGTTGTCTACAGCGGCCAGGTCACCTCCATGTTGTCTACAGAGGCCAGGTCACCTCCATGTTGTTTACAGTGGCCAGGTCACCTCCATGTTGTCTACAGCGGCCAGGTCACCTCCATGTTGTCTACAGCGGCCAGGTCACCTCCATGTTGTCTACAGAGGCCAGGTCACCTCCATGTTGTCTCCTGTAAGTCGCTCTGGATATGAGCGTCTGCTAAATGACTAAAATGTAAATGTAAATGTCTACAGAGGCCAGGTCACCTCCATGTTGTCTACAGAGGCCAGGTCACCTCCATGTTGTCTACAGTGGCCAGGTCACCTCCATGATGTCTACAGAGGCCAGGTCACCTCCATGTTGTTTACAGTGGCCAGGTCACCTCCATGTTGTCTACAGTGGCCAGGTCACCTCCATGTTGTTTACAGTGGCCAGGTCACCTCCATGTTGTCTACAGCGGCCAGGTCACCTCCATGTTGTCTACAGAGGCCAGGTCACCTCCATGTTGTTTACAGTGGCCAGGTCACCTCCATGTTGTCTACAGCGGCCAGGTCACCTCCATGTTGTCTACAGCGGCCAGGTCACCTCCATGTTGTCTACAGAGGCCAGGTCACCTCCATGTTGTCTCCTGTAAGTCGCTCTGGATAAGAGCGTCTGCTAAATGACTAAAATGTAAATGTAAATGTCTACAGAGGCCAGGTCACCTCCATGTTGTCTACAGAGGCCAGGTCACCTCCATGTTGTCTACAGTGGCCAGGTCACCTCCATGTTGTCTACAGCTGCCAGGTCACCTCCATGTTGTCTACAGAGGCCAGGTCACCTCCATGTTGTTTACAGAGGCCAGGTCACCTCCATGTTGTCTACAGAGGCCAGGTCACCTCCATGTTGTTTACAGTGGCCAGGTCACCTCCACGTTGTCTACAGAGGCCAGGTCACCTCCATGTTGTCTACAGAGGCCAGGTTACCTCCATGTTGTTTACAGTGGCCAGGTCACCTCCATGTTGTCTACAGAGGCCAGGTCACCTCCATGTTGTCTACAGTGGCCAGGTCACCTCCATGTTGTTTACAGTGGCCAGGTCACCTCCATTTTGTTTACAGTGGCCAGGTTACCTCCATGTTGTTTACAGCGGCCAGGTCACCTCCATGTTGTTTACAGTGGCCAGGTCACCTCCATGTTGTTTACAGTGGCCATGTCACCTCCATGTTGTCTACAGAGGCCAGGTCACCTCCATGTTGTCTACAGAGGCCAGGTCACCTCCATGTTGTCTACAGAGGCCAGGTTACCTCCATGTTGTTTACAGCGGCCAGTTCACCTCCATGTTGTTTACAGTGGCCAGGTCACCTCCATGTTGTCTACAGCGGCCAGGTCACCTCCATGTTGTCTACAGTGGCCAGGTCACCTCCATGTTGTTTACAGTGGCCAGGTCACCTCCATGTTGTCTACAGAGGCCAGGTCACCTCCATGTTGTTTACAGCGGCCAGGTCACCTCCATGTTGTTTACAGTGGCCAGGTCACCTCCATGTTGTCTACAGAGGCCAGGTCACCTCCATGTTGTCTACAGAGGCCAGGTTACCTCCATGTTGTTTACAGCGGCCAGGTCACCTCCATGTTGTTTACAGTGGCCAGGTCACCTCCATGTTGTCTACAGCGGCCAGGTCACCTCCATGTTGTTTACAGTGGCCAGGTCACCTCCATGTTGTCTACAGTGGCCAGGTTACCTCCATGTTGTTTACAGTGGCCAGGTCACCTCCATGTTGTCTACAGAGGCCAGGTCACCTCCATGTTGTTTACAGTGGCCAGGTCACCTCCATGTTGTTTACAGTGGCCAGGTCACCTCCATGTTGTTTACAGTGGCCAGGTCACCTCCATGTTGTCTACAGAGGCCAGGTCATCTCCATGTTGTCTACAGAGGCCAGGTCACCTCCATGTTGTTTACAGTGGCCAGGTCACCTCCATGTTGTTTACAGTGGCCAGGTCACCTCCATGTTGTCATGTGGTCCTCTGTAGCTCAGCTGGTAGAGCACGGCGCTTGTAACGCCAAGGTAGTGGGTTCGATCCCCGGGACCACCCATACACAAAAAAATGTATGCACACATGACTGTAAGTCGCTTTGGATAAAAGCGTCTGCTAAATGGCATATTATTATTATTTATTATTTATGTTATCTACAGAGGCCAGGTCACCTCCATGTTGTCTACAGAGGCCAGGTTACCTCCATGTTGTTTACAGTGGCCAGGTCACCTCCATGTTGTCTACAGAGGCCAGGTCACCTCCATGTTGTCTACAGTGGCCAGGTCACCTCCATGTTGTTTACAGTGGCCAGGTCACCTCCATTTTGTTTACAGTGGCCAGGTTACCTCCATGTTGTCTACAGAGGCCAGGTTACCTCCATGTTGTTTACAGCGGCCAGGTCACCTCCATGTTGTTTACAGTGGCCAGGTCACCTCCATGTTGTTTACAGTGGCCAGGTCACCTCCATGTTGTCTACAGTGGCCAGGTCACCTCCATGTTGTTTACAGAGGCCAGGTCACCTCCATGTTGTCTACAGAGGCCAGGTCACCTCCATGTTGTCTACAGAGGCCAGGTCACCTCCATGTTGTCTACAGAGGCCAGGTCACCTCCATGTTGTCTACAGAGGCCAGGTTACCTCCATGTTGTTTACAGCGGCCAGGTCACCTCCATGTTGTTTACAGCGGCCAGGTCACCTCCATGTTGTCTACAGCGGCCAGGTCACCTCCATGTTGTCTACAGTGGCCAGGTCACCTCCATGTTGTCTACAGAGGCCAGGTCACCTCCATGTTGTCTACAGAGGCCAGGTCACCTCCATGTTGTCTACAGAGGCCAGGTTACCTCCATGTTGTTTACAGCGGCCAGGTCACCTCCATGTTGTTTACAGTGGCCAGGTCACCTCCATGTTGTCTACAGCGGCCAGGTCACCTCCATGTTGTTTACAGTGGCCAGGTCACCTCCATGTTGTCTACAGTGGCCAGGTTACCTCCATGTTGTTTACAGTGGCCAGGTCACCTCCATGTTGTCTACAGAGGCCAGGTCACCTCCATGTTGTTTACAGTGGCCAGGTCACCTCCATGTTGTTTACAGTGGCCAGGTCACCTCCATGTTGTTTACAGTGGCCAGGTCACATCCATGTTGTTTACAGTGGCCAGGTCAGTGTACTTCTCTCAGCCTCAGTCCAGGTCAAAGTGGTATTCACAGGGGAGACTAGAAGAGTGAGTGAGGTATCCTGTGAATAGAAGTATGACTTATTTAAGCACTTG
Source organism: Coregonus lavaretus (assembly GCF_964263955.1). NCBI lineage: Eukaryota > Metazoa > Chordata > Actinopteri > Salmoniformes > Salmonidae > Coregonus > Coregonus lavaretus. The sequence goes on along the minus strand of NC_139993.1, from coordinate 60,752,243 downwards.
TTTTTTCACTAAAATACCTTTTTTGGTTTACTCGTGGAAGTTCCTTCCTACAACCTAATATTGACAGTGCTAGTTCGTTCTAGCCTGACATACCTGAGACCAACAGGAGAGGAAGAATGTTACCCCATTGGTAAACCAACATGGAATAGTTGCAGTAGTTATATGTAATACAGTATTTTCCAAAGCGACTACAAGCTTTTTAAAGCATTGTAAGAATAAGAAGCCATGTTAAATAAAGCAACATATTTCCCAGCACTGGCACTAGGACAGTTTATTTCCCCTCAAATCATAATGTCATATTATATTTCGAACTGTCTCCTACCAATATTGAGAGGCAATGTGGTAGAGAAGTCTCTGCAATGTTCGTCTGTCAGTCTCTCTACAGTATCTCTGTCTCTGTCTCTGCCTCTCTCTCTGTCTCTCTCTCTCTCTGTCTCTCTCTCTCTCTGTCTCTCTCTCTCTCTGTCTCTCTCTCTCTCTCTGTCTCTCTCTCTCTCTCTGTCTCTCTCTCTCTCTCTGTCTCTCTCTCTCTCTGTCTCTCTGTCTCTCTCTCTCTCTCTCTCTCTCTCTCTCTCTCTCTCTCTCTCTCTCTCTCTCTCTCTCTCTCTCTCTCTCTCTCTCTCTCGCTCCTATGGAGTTGGCCTGCCTGTACATAGTGTGGATTCTGTGGATTTGATTTTCGCTGGGCCATTGAAACCCCATGTAGTGGACCTGTTGGAAGCACTGTGTATTTAGAGTATGTTTTACTTAATCATTTAATCAAAAGAGGGTGAAAGCCTGTCCATTCTGTCTGGAGAGGTCATTTAGTTAAGAGAGCTGAAATGTTCCACTCTCCCTCCAGCTCGTGCAGAGGGTAGAGCGAGTGTAAAAAGTCCTCCATTTTTTAAGTTAATGAATGTACATCACAGTATGAAGTTATGCTTACTGTAGGTAGTGAGCCTAGTGAACAGTGGTGTAATCAGGCTCTACAGTGGTCAGGCGGTCGTCGGGAGATAAGTGGTCAGATGGATGGTAGGGCTTAGCGCCTCATTAGTGTGTGTGTCTGTGTTGTCTGTGTCTGTCTTGTTAGTGAAGGGTCAGTGAACTGCCGTCCAAATTTCTAAATGGCCACTCAGACCAGAGCTGTGTGTGTGTGTGTGTGTGTGTGTGTATCACTATCAGACCACAGGGTTTGTCTGCAGCTTCTCACTCAGGCTTGTTGTTTAGTCTGCAGGAAATAGATAACCTTGTATTTCAGTGTGATTTCAGGTTAACAACACACTAACATTTCCATTTTCAGCAGTTTACTATTTACAATCAGTTGTAAAATGAATCACTTGAATTGACAACAACCCATTGGGTACACTATGCAATTTAAACACAGCAATGTGGGTAATATTTGGTTGAGAGGTTGATCAACATGATTTCAACCTTTATTCACCCATTCAAAAAGACAGCCAGAAGGTAGTGGAATTCCCAATGTGTTATCACTACACTTTTAAACATCTAAAAGCACAACCAAATTCCAAAAATAATGATTTTTGGTTCAGTTGTCACCAAAATGTCTATCACTGTGCATTCAACCATAAAAGCACAACACAGTTCAAATGTGAATTCAATATCAGATACATGTTGTATTTATACAATTTCGGCGTGAAGGACGCGCTAGTGTCAAACGCACATTTGTTTCCAATTTCGTAATGTAAAAACTGGCGCACTAGCATTTCCCAGCCCTAACGCCAGGTTCAGCAATTTACCTGTCTTATATCAGCACGCTTGCGCTCAGATGGGAGGGGTGGAAATATTTTATGCATGTCCTTAAAGACATGGTCCAAAGTGCTAATTTCAGGCAGCGCTGGTAGGGATATTGAAGACCAACCAAAGTCTGGTTTTAGCAGTAACGCAATTGGTTAGTAGTCAAGACTGTCGATAAAGGTTTTGGCTCCTGAGACCACTTGGAATTAAATCTTAATCACCAAAGATTTATTAAAATATAAAGTTTGAGAGGAGTAAAACAGTGAGCTGACATTCCCTTTTTATCTATGCATTGTAGGCAGGCCCACATTATTTTAGCCATGCAGGTCCCGTTTTGGACGTGCGTAAAACCCCCTCCATGATGTACAGTAGGCTATGTGTCATGCCCATCGTGAAAGGAGAGATGAGAACCTCGGTGAATACGATGAACCTCGTATTTAGAAGTTATCTGTAACCTTTAATAATTGCTTGTTTTGCGTTTCATATGTTCAAAACCCAAGCCCTCCCTTATGCCTCGATCACTGTCATTGCGTTATGGTACATCAGAAGTACATTCATTTCCAATGGAATGCTACGTTTGCCTTGCAGCATTGCTTTGCAGAGGCAGTTGCAGTGCGTTGTGTGTGGTGCATACATTGGATTTATCGAACGTATGCGTCAAACTGTATGCGTAGACGGATTGACAGAAATGGTAGCAGAAGGTCAATGTTTAACTTTTGTTGCACACATATCCAGATGATGCTGCATACCATTTTAGCGCGGCGTTAGCCATACTTTAACTAAGGCTGGTTCAACAGCAATGCATTACATTTTACATTTATTTGTTGTTGTTGTTGTTTGTAAAAACAACAACTGATCGCTTGTTTTTCGTTTAATTTTATTACAACCAATACTATTAGAATGATTCACCTTCCTGGTTTTATGGTGACAACGTCCGTGGCGCGCATGCAATGCAACTTCTGGAAATGTGTGAATGCGATGTGATCTGTAAAATGGTTCCGATGATGTTCATAAAACATAGGCCTATTTGGGAACAGTATAACCGTGTAGACATTCTCCCTTTGTATTTATATTGGATCTTTGTTCCAGCTACTGTCAAAAGTTTGGATGTGTGTAAAACCTTCCATAGTCTGCGTTGTTTTAATATTATATGCCCACGGGGAGAAATGATGGGGCCTGTAAGTGTGCCATAGCCTATTTAAAACAAGTTGTTGTTTCGTTTTGTTTAGAATATGATTATAATTAATAGTTCTCTTTGTAGGTCTTATCAATAATGAATTTAATCTTGCATATTGACAATGTTTGGCATGTCCATGCTCAGCCATAATGCAATTTACAGTAGGCCTAGCCCCTATATCAGTGTGAATGCTATTGAAGCCATGCAAATATTTAGAACAATGTGGACTGCAAATGAGTTCAAGTTCATGTATTTAGCAAAGATAGGTCTACATTTTTTTTTCGTTTCTGTAAGCCATTTAACAAACTATAACGGCATAACATTGGAATTGGAGTTGATTTCGAAGCGATACATAAAAGACCGTAAATACACAACTTGAAGCAACCACATATTTCGCCGTGGAGCACGTTCTGATTGGCCAGTGAGGGGCCAAGCCTCCACACACCCATAACTTGTTTATTGATAAAAACCCAGCCCTTTCGCGCCAGCACCAGCAAGTGCCGATAATTGTTATAGTGAAAATAGCAAAAATATTTCTGACACACACCTGAACATATAGCGCTACAGATTGCGCTTAGATTTACCATTGCGTTAGGTTTGTTAAAATAGAGCCCTTAAAGTGTTATCACTGTGCTTCATCAATTAGCACAACCAAATGACCTGGATTGCAGTTGGGATTACATAAAAAATTCATAGTGCAACTCATCAATACTGTTCAAGATTCTGCACAGATTATTACAGCAATTGTGAAGCTCTCCACTGTCTTGAACATGCATGCTTTCTATGATTACATAAGAAGACACTTATAGATACAGTAACCTAAAAATGTGGCCATGGATGTGTTACTCATTTTAAGGTTGAATAAATACTGTTACATTAGTTTGTAAAATAACCTTAACTTTAGGCTATTTACTGTATTACAAAAGTAACATTGAATTGTGTTTGGTTGATAATGTTTGAATAGTTTAATCTGAGACACTGGCTTAATCCTATTCTTTAACTTTTAGTTTTGGTTTACTTGGAGACGTGAATCCAACATATCATTTGTTAACTTGCCGTCAAGTTAATAAGCTATTTACTGTATTGCAAAAGTGATTGAATTGTGTTTGGTTGTCAACAAATTCCAGTTTGCCTACCAATGTATACTTTATATATGTTGGATTCACGTTTCCATCTCAACCAAAAATCTAAGTCAAAGAAATCTAATCTAATCAAACTTTAAATGCACTTTATTAAGTTTGATTTGATTTAGTCATATTCTTTCACTTATATTTTTTGTTGAGATGGAGACATGAATCCAACAAATTAATTATTAATTTGTAGACAAACTGGATAATGAATTATGTTTGGTTGTCAATGCAACCCAATATCAACATTTGAAGGAGATGTATCTTCTGCTTGGATAGTTCCATCTGTGCCACTGACTTAGTCTGGCTTCAATACCAGTTTCTCTACAAATTAATAATTGATGTGTTGGATTCACGTCTCCATCTCAACCAAAAATATAAGTTAAATAATAGGACTAAATCAAATCACAATGTAAATGCGTCTCTGAGATGGAGGCGTGAATCCAATGTATTAATGATTAACTTGAAGATTACATTTGAAATAGACCAAAGCTTGAAATCCTAGACCTATATGTATTGCCTATGTTTAGTTTAATCCTGGGTTGAATTGAAACAATAGCTGTTGATGACTTCACAAATGCTACATAGGCCTAAACAGTATTATTGATGATATATGACTTATAGAGTATGGTTAATTTCATTTGCTCTGTTCAACCTACCCTTTGGAATGACTTTGACAAGCAACAGTGAATATGTAGTTAGTAAGAGATCTCTCAATAATCATTCTCATGATAGCACATTGGTAGTAGTCAGTGACAAATATCAAAGCTAAAGTGGGCTTGGTTAGGACCCTGGATGGGAGACTAAATTAATCGCTGTAGATAGATCCACTCTCCAGTAGGAGGTGCTGCCCAGACTATAGTTTTTTTTTCTGATCGTGGAAATCATGTTGAAGATCTGACGTTGTTTCAAAGGTACAAATTCAATATATTTTATACAAGGTTTGTCTATGTTGAACATTGGTTACAATGATAACATAATCCTGTGGTTGATATTTCACCCTCAAAACAACAGTTGACGTTGATTACTTTTTTCAAACCCAATCTATTTTCCACAGATGTTGACAAATTGCATTGAAGCAACTTTGATTCAACCATTTTATACGATTAAAATTTAAAGGTAAGTTCCAATTCAGCGTTTACCGTTAATGCAGTCTCTGAAAACGTGGGAACATTTCCTTGACATTTCAATCGCACTATAATCACACTTCCACAATAAGGATGGAATCGAGGCCTAACTAATATAATGTCAACTCATATAACTCATCCGATGCATTGTTCCATCCTCAGTATGGTCAGTTGTGTAGCAGTATATTGTTGTTGTGGTTCATGTAGCAGTAAATGAGAGGTACAGAGTATACCACCACAGGAGAGAAGAGCTACTGCCTGCTGGAATGACTGGCAGCTCCCTGTGTCCACAGGAAGGGAGGGAGGGAGGGAGGGAGGGAGAATGCGTGTGTGTGCGTCCGTGGGTATCCGTCCGTGTGTGTGTGTGTGTGTGTGTGTGTGTGTGTGTGTGTTTGTGTTGGACCAGGCCTGCCAGTGGAAGGCAATATCTCCAGGGAGGTCTCTCTCTACCAGACCTGCTGTTGGGTCAGAAAGTGAGCAGGAGAGGAAGAGGAGTAGAATGATAGTACAGCGGAGGAAGAGAGACGCATGGCTGAGCGTCTCTGTATGTACACATACATTTTTTTATGTATTTCTCACAATGCATCAGGAATATTTTTGGCGTCCCTTGTGGGAATCCCTCAAACACACACACACACACGTGAATATGATAGTGCTTTAGCGTTTCAGCTGATATGTATTCATACGTACTTGTTATATATTGTTTATACCGTATTCAGCTGATATGTATTCATACGTACTTGTTATATATTGTTTATACCGTATTCAGCTGATATGTATTCACACGTACTTGTTATATATTGTTTATACCGTATTCAGCTGATATGTATTCATACGTACTTGTTATATATTGTTTATACCGTATTCAGATGATATGTATTCATACGTACTTGTTATATATTGTTTATACCATATTCAGCTGATATGTATTCACACGTACTTGTTATATATTGTTTATACCGTATTCAGATGATATGTATTCATACGTACTTGTTATATATTGTTTATACCGTATTCAGCTGATATGTATTCATACGTACTTGTTATATATTGTTTATACCGTATTCAGATGATATGTATTCATACGTACTTGTTATATATTGTTTATACCATATTCAGCTGATATGTATTCACACGTACTTGTTATATATTGTTTATACCGTATTCAGATGATATGTATTCATACGTACTTGTTATATATTGTTTATACCGTATTCAGCTGATATGTATTCATACGTACTTGTTATATATTGTTTATACCGTATTCAGATGATATGTATTCATACGTACTTGTTATATATTGTTTATACCATATTCAGCTGATATGTATTCATACGTACTTGTTATATATTGTTTATACCATATTCAGCTGATATGTACTCATACGTACTTGTTATATATTGTTTATACCGTATTCAGCTGATATGTATTCATACGTACTTGTTATATATTGTTTATACCGTATTCAGATGATATGTATTCATACGTACTTGTTATATATTGTTTATACCATATTCAGCTGATATGTATTCATACGTACTTGTTATATATTGTTTATACCGTATTCAGCTGATATGTATTCACATGTACTTGTTATATATTGTTTATACCGTATTCAGATGATATGTATTCACACGTACTTGTTATATATTGTTTATACCGTATTCAGCTGATATGTATTCATACGTACTTGTTATATATTGTTTATACCGTATTCAGCTGATATGTATTCATACGTACTTGTTATATATTGTTTATACCATATTCAGCTGATATGTATTCATACGTACTTGTTATATATTGTTTATACCGTATTCAGCTGATATGTATTCATACGTACTTGTTATATATTGTTTATACCGTATTCAGATGATATGTATTCATACGTACTTGTTATATATTGTTTATACCATATTCAGCTGATATGTATTCATACGTACTTGTTATATATTGTTTATACCGTATTCAGCTGATATGTATTCACACGTACTTGTTATATATTGTTTATACCGTATTCAGCTGATATGTATTCATTAAGGCTGTCGAACAATAAACACATGTCATTGAGTTTAACTCGCAGGATTTGTTGCGATTCATCGTGAGCTGTAATGTAAGATTTTTCATACAAAAAAACATTACAAGAATATTGACGTCTTGATTTTGTCTAAAGTAACAGTTTGCAAAATTAGGTAAATTGAGAAAGCACACTTTATTTAACCTCAATGTCAACTTGTTTTTACATGACAATGTAGATTTTAGCTGTATAAATTATGTATTTTGGATGTTTTCAGCATATTTTCAATGCTTTCAGACAATGCGATTAATTGCAACCCCAAAAAAAAGATGTGTGCACTAAAATTACAAAAGGTTAGCTCGAGTTAACTGATTAACTCTGACAGCCCTAGTAGTCATCCATACTTGTTATATATTTTTGATACTGTACATCAACATTTCATGGTGCCAGGAGGGTGAAGAAGCTTATTTATTGTAGTGAATAGACCAGATCTGTCAATGCTGGGAGAGAGACTGTCATGGACCAGATCTGTCAATGCTGAAGAGAGACTGTCATGGACCAGATCTGTCAATGCTGGGAGAGAGACTGTCATGGACCAGATCTGTCAATGCTGAAGAGAGACTGTCATGGACCAGATCTGTCAATGCTGGGAGAGACTGTCATGGACCAGATCTGTCAATGCTGGGAGAGAGAGTGTCATGGAGGTATGTCTTTCTTCAGTGTATCCATCAATGTGCTATTTTAATTGGCTATACTTTTATTCAGCTCCTATAGAGGGGAGAGATGAAGAAAGATGAAGGAAGAGGGAGGGCCGGAGACGGAGGGAGAGAGAGAGAGAGGGAGGGGGATGGAGGGAGAGAGAGAGAGGGAGGGGGATGGAGGGAGAGAGAGAGGGAGGGGGATGGAGGGAGAGAGAGAGGGAGGGGGATGGAGGGAGAGAGAGGGAGGGAGGGAGGGAGGGGGATGGAGGGAGAGAGAGAGAGGGAGGGGGATGGAGGGAGAGAGAGAGAGGGAGGGGGATGGAGGGAGAGAGGGAGGGGGATGGAGGGAGAGAGGGAGGGAGGGGGAGGGAGGGAGGGAGGGAGGGGGATGGAGGGAGAGAGAGGGAGGGAGGGGGAGGGAGAGAGAGGGAGGGAGGGGGATGGAGGGAGAGAGAGGGAGGGAGGGAGATGGAGGGAGGGAGAGGAGGGGGATGGAGGGAGATGGAGGGAGAGAGAGGGAGAGGGAGAGGGAGGGGGATGGAGGGAGAGAGAGGGAGGGAGGGAGAGGGAGGGAGGGGGATGGAGGGAGAGAGAGGGAGGGGGATGGAGGGAGAGGGAGAGAGAGGGATAGGACACGCTGCTCCTGGTTCCCATCTTCAGCTCTCCAGCTATGTCATCTCACCATCATTCCAATCTATAATAACCCCTGTGTGTGTGTGTGTGTGTGTGTGTGTCTCTGCGAGTGTCATTACTATTTCTGTATCCTAGGATGGGCCGCATTTCTCCAGGTTTAAGAGGTGTATCTGAGGTATTGTGTTGTATGGTGTGGTGTTGTATTGTGTTGTATTATGTGGTATTGTATGGGTGGTGTGGTGTGCTCTTGTGTTATATCGTGTGGTGTGGTATTGTGTTGTATGGTATTGTATGGTGTGGTGTGGTATTGTGTTGTGTGGTGTGGTATTGTGTTGTATGGTGTGGTGTGGTATTGTGTTGTATGGTATGGTGTGGTATTGTGTTGTGTGGTGTGGTATTGTGTTGTATGGTGTGGTGTGGTATTGTGTGGTGTGGTGTGGTGTGGTATTGTATTGTATGGTGTGGTATTGTATGGTGTGGTATGGTGTGGTATTGTATGGTGTGGTGTTGTATGGTGTGGTGTGGTATTGTGTTGTATGGTGTGGTGTGGTATGGTATTGTATGGTGTGGTGTGGTATTGTGTTGTATGGTGTGGTGTGGTATTGTGTTGTATGGTGTGGTGTGGTATGGTATTGTATGGTGTGGTATTGTGTTGTATGGTATGGTGTGGTATGGTATTGTATGGTGTGGTATTGTGTTGTATGGTGTGGTGTGGTATGGTATTGTATGGTGTGGTATTGTGTTGTATGGTATGGTGTGGTATGGTATTGTATGGTGTGGTATTGTGTTGTATGGTGTGGTGTGGTATGGTATTGTATGGTGTGGTATTGTGTTGTATGGTATGGTGTGGTATGGTATTGTATGGTGTGGTATTGTGTTGTATGGTATGGTGTGGTATGGTATTGTATGGTGTGGTGTGGTATTGTATGGTGTGGTGTGGTGTGGTGTGGTATGGTATTGTATGGTGTGGTATTGTCTGGTGTGGTATGGTGTGGTGTGGTATTGTGAGGTATGGTATTGTGAGGTGTGGTGTGGTATTGTGAGTTGTGGTGTTGTATGGTATGGTGTGGTATTGTGAGGTGTGGTATGGTGTGGTATTGTGAGGTGTGGTGTTCAAATCAAATTTTATTGGTCACATGCGCCGAATACAACAGGTGCAGACATTACAGTGAAATGCTTACTTACAGCCCTTAACCAACAGTGCATTTATTTTTTACAAAAAAAGTAAAAATAAAACAACCACAAAAAGTGTTGAGAAAAAAAAGAGCAGAAGTAAAATAAAATAACAGTAGGGAGGCTATATATGTTGTGTGGTATTGTATGGTGTGGAGTGGTGTATTGTGTGGTGTGGTGTTGTATGGTATGGTGTGGTATTGTGAGGTGTGGTGTTGTATGGTGTATTGTTGTATGGTGTGGTATTGTGTGGTGTAGTGTTGTATGGTGTGTTGTTGTATGGTGTTGTGTGGTGTGGTATTGTGTGGTGTGGTATTGTGTGGTGTGGTATTGTATGGTATGGTGTTGTATGGTGTGGTACTGTATTGCGAGACATTGTTTGAGTTTGTATTCATCCCTGCTAGACAAAGACATGACATGCATTCTCTGTGTGGAGATACGACAACACACAGGGAGTGTGTGTGTGTGTCCCCGTCCGGCTGCAGGGCAAGAGTCAGAGCTCTGGGCTGTCCTCGTTAGGAGTCTGTCAGTCAAACAAACACCACACACACCGCCAGAGAGCCCAAACCACAGCAGCTAAGATGCACACACGTACACTAGAAGACAAACAGAGTAGCTATTTGACCAACAGTGACTATGAGGCAGCACACCACTGACTGTAGGCATGCCTATATCTGATATGGTGGTAAGCCACCAGCAGCAGTGGTGCAGTGAATAGGCATCTGCCTCAGTCTTCTCTCAGTGGTGCCCCAACAGTTGCCTAAAACATCTCAGAGAATGTCAATGGAGTTTCACCATGGAGACACACCGCCATCTGGTGGCTAGATATGGTACTGTATTCTCAGAAATGCCTTATAATAAATAGCACAATGAAACACATTTCAGGGGACAAAGATTTATTGAATTGAAACCTACCAGTGAAATGAGTGTCATTATTATAACTGATTATAAGAGAGTGAGTTACATAAAGATCTGATGGGAACTATTGCCATATAGGAGATACCCAACCGGTTGGCATGCTGTCACATTCAAAATCAACCGTAGTCCAGACAACTCCATACACTCATTAGACTCTAGGCTACATTAGGAGAAATCTACAGGCCATCTAATTCCATTTTTATTAGACATAATTTACAATGGGATGTTCGCTTTGCTGTAAGACAGACCTTTGGACATACAGGAATATGAACAAATGTCATATGACATACTGCAGAAGTACAAATTGATCATTAATTGGTTTTCAACACATCAATAATGTTGAGGACCTGAAAACCAAACCGTTGAGACGATGGGGTAAAAACACTGAGGATGCAGGCTTCTCTTGCTTGAGACATTTGACTAAGAAATGGTTCACCGGCTGTCTGACTCACCGAAGGCTTTTCCATAGCAGAGGAAATATACAAAATGCTAACCCCACCATTCCTGAGCTTTACATACAGACTTCTTCAGCTAGCCACCAGGTTCCCAAAGGCCAGAAGAAGACCGACTTCTTCAGCTAGCCACCAGGTTCCCAAAGGCCAGAAGAAGACAGACTTCTTCAGCTAGCCACCAGGTTCCCAAAGGCCAGAAGAAGACATGACCACACAAATCATCAAAGAACATATACAACAGGATGTCTCTTCATACATTATATACACAATCAATGGAAAATAATAGAAAGCTGTATAGATACAAAAGTAATTTAACAATATATACAAAAAACATATTTTGAAACTTTTGCCAGGATTCAATCCGATTGCGCTTTGTCGGCTATGCGCCATTTAAAGGTAATTTCCAATTGAGCCGACATATGCAGTGTTTACCAAGAATGCAGTCTCCGCGAACAGGGCAACATTGCCTTTGAAAGGTGCATAGCCGACAAAACGCATTCGGATTGAATCCCAGCCTTTCATTGCTTTTGTGTGTTCTCAGTGGTGTAAAGTACTTAAATAAAAATACTTTAAAGTACTACTTAAGTAGTTTTTTTGGAGTATCTGTACTTCACTTCACTATTTATATTTTTGACAACTTATTCGTCACTACATTCCTAAAGAAAATAATGTACTTTTTACTTTATACATTTTACCTGACACCCAAAAGTACTTGTTACATTTTGAATGCTTAGCAGGACAGGAAAATGGTCCAATTTACGCAGTTCTCAAGAGAACATCCCTGGTCATCCCTACTGCCTCTGATCTGGCGGACTCACTAAACACACATGCATCGTTTGTAAATTATGTCTGAGTGTTGGAGTGTGCCCATGGCTATCCTTAAATAAAAAATACAAGAATGGTGCCATCTGATTTGATTAATATAAGGAATTTGAAATTATTTATACTTTCACTTTTGATACTTAAGTATCAACAATAAATGTAATTGCTAAAATATACTTAAGTATAGATAAAACCAAATACTTTTACTCAAGTAGTATTTTACTGGGTGACTTTCACTTGAGTCATTTTATATTAAGCTATCTTAACTTTTTACTCAAGTATGACAATTGGGCTCTTTTTTCACCACTGTGTGTTCTTATATGTTTAAGTAAAGCAGAATACTTCAATATCTAGTGGCAACATTCAAGTCTTTTGAAGACCAAATGAAAGGTACTGTATTTGCAATGGCGGCTGAGGCAAAATGACAGGTTGCAAGCCGTTCAGAAGAAACAGTAGAAATCCCAGGTGGAGTGTTCCTTGATAGGATCCAACCTGGACTCAGGGATAGACATAACATAGTACATGTACATTCAAAACGCTCCAATTAGTACGATATGTTACGTTTCGTATGGTATGTATTCATTTATGGATGTCCATCATCCATTTCGTATGATATGTTACGAATTACATTTCGTATGATATGTTACGAATTACAATTCGTATGATATGTTACGAATTGCAATTCGTACAATATGTTTTGATTTTGAAAACGTATGATATATCACAATCAAATGCCGACCATATTATCTCCCAAGAGAATTTTCTTTGGTTATAGTCACGGCCGTGTATATCCCCTCTCAAGCCGATACCACGACAGCTCTCAAAGAACTTCACTGGACTTTATGCAAACTAGAAACCACATATCCTGAGGCTGCATTTATTGTAGCTGGGGATTTTAACAAAGCAAATTTGAGGACTAGGCTGCCGAAGTTCTATCAACATATCGACTGTTGTACTCTGGCTGCTAAAATTCTCGACCATTCTATTCGAACTTCCGGGATGGTTATAAGGCCCTCCCCCACCCTCCTTTCGGCAAATCTGACCACGACTCCATTTTGCTCCTCCCTTCCTATAGGTAGAAACTCAAACAGGAAGTACCCGTGCTAAGGACTATTCAACGCTGGTCTGACCAATCGGAATCCACGCTTCAAGATTGTTTTGATCACGCAGACTGGGATATGTTCCGGGTAGCTTGCAAAAATAATTTTGACGAATACACTGAAACGGTGACTGAGTTTATCAGGAAGTGTATAGGAGATGTTGTGCCCTCTGTGACTATTAAAACCTACCCTAACCAGAAACCGTGGATAGATGGCAGCATTTGCGCAAAACTGAAAGCGCGAACCACCGCATTTAACCATGGCAAGGTGACTGGGAATATGGCCGAATACAAACAGTGTAGCTACTCACTCCGCAAGGCAATTAAACTGGCAAAACATTAGTATAGAGACAAAGTGGAGTCGCAATTCAACGGCTTAGACACGAGACGTATGTGGCAGGGTTTACAGACAATCACGGACTACAAAAGGAAAACCAGCCACGTCGCCGACACCGACGTCTTGCTTCCGGACAAGCTAAACACCTTCTTCGCCCGCTTTGAGGATAACACAGTGCCACCGACGTGGCCCACTACCAAGGACTGTGGGCTCTCCTTCTCCGTGGCCGACGTGAGTAAGACATTTAAGCATGTTAACCCCTGCAAGGCTGCCGGCCCAGACGTCATCCCTAGCCACGTCCTCAGAGCATGCGCAGACCAGCTGGCTGGTGTGTTTACGGACATATTCAATCTCTCCCTATCCCAGTCTGCTGTCCCCACTTGCTTCAAGGTGGCCACCATTGTTCCTGTTCCCAAGAAAGCAAAGGTAACTGAACTAAATGACTATCGCCCCGTAGCACTCACTTCTGTCATCATGAAGTGCTTTGAGAGACTAGTCAAGGATCATATCACCTCTACCTTACCTGTCACCTTAGACCCACTTCAATTTGCTTACCGCCCCAATAGATCCACAGACGATGTAATCGCCATCCCACTGCCCTATCCCATCTGGACAAGAGGAATACCTATCTAAGAATGCTGTTCATTGACTATATCTCAGCATTCAACACCATAGTACCCTCCAAGCTCATCATTAAGCTCGAGGCCCTGGGTCTGAACCCCGCCCTGTGCAACTGGGTCCTGGACTTCCTGACGGGCCGCCCCCAGGTGGTGAAGGTAGGAAACAACACTTCCACTTCGCTGATCCTCAACACTGGGGCCCCACAAAGGTGCGTGCTCAGTCCCCTCCTGTACTCCCTGTTCACCCATGACTGTGTGGCCAAGCACGCCTCCAACTCAATCATCAAGTAGGCTTGATTACCAACAATGACAAGACAGCCTACAGGGAGGAGGTGAGGGCCCTGGGAGTGTGGTGCCAGGAAAATAACCTCTCACTCAACGTCAACAAAACAAAGGAGATGATCGTGGACTTCAGGAAACAGCAGAGGGTGCACCCCCCTATCCACATCAACGGGACCGCAGTGGAGAAGGTGGAAAGCTTCAAGTTCCTTGGCGTACACATCACTGACAAACCAAAATGGTCCACCCATGCAGACAGTGTGGTGAAGAAAGCGCAACAGATCCTCTTCAACCTCAGGAGGCTAAAGAAATTTGACTTGGCACCTAAAAACCTCAAACTTTTACAGATGCACAATTGAGAGCATCCTGTCGGGCTGTATCATCGCCTGGTACGGCAACTGCACCGCCTGCAACCGCAGGGCTCTCCAGAGGGTGGTGCGGTCTGCCGAACGCATTACCGGGGGCAAACTACCCACCCTCCAGGACACCTAAAGCACCCGATGTCACAGGAAGGCCAAAAAGATCATCAAGGACATCAACCACCCGAGCCACTGCCTGTTCACCCCTCTGTCATCAAGAAGGCGAGGTCAGCACAGGTGTATCAAAGCTGGGACCGAGAGACTGAAAAACAGCTTCTATCTCAAGGCCATCAGACTGTTAAATAGCCATCACTAGCACATTAGAGGCTGCTGCTGCCTACAGAAATCACTGGCCACTTTAATAATGTTTACATATCTTGCATTACTCATCTCATATGTATATACTGTATTCTATAATATTCTACTGTATCTTAGTCCATGCCGCTCTGTCATTGCTCGTCCATATATGTATATATTCTTAAATTCCATTCCTTACTTAGATTTGTGTGTATTGGGTATATGTTGTGAAATTGTTAGATATTACTTGTTAGATATTATCGGAGATAGAAGCACAAGCATTTCGCTACACCCGCAATAACATCTGCTAAACACGTGTATGTGACAAATAAAAATTGATTTGTTTTAAATTCCAATTTGTTGTGGCTAACGTTGGCTAGGTGGCTAATGCTAACATTAGCGAGGTGGCTAACAGTTAGGTTAGGGGATAGGGGTTAAGGTTAGGGCAAATGTTAGCTAACATGTTAAGTAGTTGCAAAGTTGCTAAAGCTGCACGTGATGAGATTCAAACACGCAACCTTCGGGTTGCTAGATGTTCGTGTTATACATTATCCCCGACCAACCACCATACTTTCATTTTTGCCTTTCATAACCTTCTGTAACCATTCTAAACGTAACATATCATACTAATTTGAGGATTCTGGATTTCCATTTTAGTCATTTAGCAGACGCTCTTATCCAGAGTGACTTACAGTTAGTGAGTGCATACATTTTTCATACTGGCCCCCCGTGGGAATCGAACCCACAACCCTGGCGTTGCAAGTGCCATGCTCTACCAACTGAGCTACAGGAGGCCCTTTACATTTACTATGTTACGTCTAGTCTATGAGATCAGGCTTTAAGATCAGGTCAGGAGGGACCTCTGTAGCTCAGTTGGTAGAGCATGGTGCTTGCAACACCGGGACCACCCATACGTAAAAAATGTATGCATGCATGACTAAGACACTTTGGATAAAAGTCTTCTAAATGGCCTATATTCTATTATTATTATTATTATTATTATTATTATTATTATTATTATTATATTACCTCAACAATGACATTGGGATCAAATCTCCTATATGAATCTCTCCACCGTGTTGAGTGGTGGGTTTGGAACTGGGCCCAGGACAGTCAGTGTGGCTGAATCACTTTGACCACTCGATCACTCGATAAAGGGCTCAAGGGCCAAGTGTTCGGTTTGAAATTCAGCCAGTGTTGGGACAGTGCTGAGTGGTGGGTCTGGAACTGGGCCATGTTTTATATGAGTCTCTCCATTGGCGGCGGCTGGGCTATGTTCCACATCTCTACGCGGGATCCCTCCTTCTCCTGTCGGCTGGGGCTGTAGGTACCGTGGGTGGCCCTACGGTTCAGCGCCACCACCAGGCCCACAGAGGTACTGACCAGGGCCAGTAGCAGCACCACTGACACCAGACTGACTGACAGCAACAGGTCAGCAGTCAGACCCTTAGAGGTCAACTGGAGGGGTAGAAGGGGGGAGGATGTGGGAGGAAGAGGAGGAGGAGGGGGAGGGGGAGGACAGGGGTGGAGGTGGGAGGAAGAGGAGGAGGAGGAGGAGGAGGGGGGGGGACGTGGGAGGAATAGGAGGAGGAGGAGGAGGGGGAGGACAGGGGTGGAGGTGGGAGGAAGAGGAGGAGGAGTGGGGAGGACAAGGGTGGAGGTGGGAGGAGGAAGAGGAGGAGGGGGGAGGACAGGGGTGGAGGTGGGAGGAGGAAGAGGAGGAGTGGGGAGGACAAGGGTGGAGGTGGGAGGAATAGGAGGAGGAGGAGGACGAGGTGGGAGGACAGGGGTGGAGGTGGGAGGAGGGAGGAAGAGGAGGAGGAGGAGGAGGGGGGAGGACAGAGGTGGGAGGAAGAGGAGGAGGGGGGAGGACAGGGGTGGAGGTGGGAGGAAGAGGAGGAGGGGGGAGGACAGGGGTGGAGGTGGGAGGAAGAGGAGGAGGAGGGAGGAAGAGGAAGGAAGAGGTGGGAGGAGGAGGTGGGAGGACAAGGAGGGGGGAGGAGGAGGTGGGAGGAGGAGGGGAGAAGGGGGGAGGACAGGGGTGGAGGTGGGAGGAGGAGGGGAGAAGGGGGGAGGACAGGGGTGGAGGTGGGAGGAGGAGGGGAGAAGGGGGGAGGACAGGGGTGGAGGTGGGAGGAAGAGGAGGAGGGGGAGAAGGGGGGAGGACAGGGGTGGAGGTGGGAGGAGGAGGGGAGAAGGGGGGAGGACAGGGGTGGAGGTGGGAGGAAGAGGAGGAGGAGGAAGAGGAGGAGGGGGGAGGACAGGGGTGGAGGTGGGAGGAGGAGGGGAGAAGGGGGGAGGACAGGGGTGGAGGTGGGAGGAGGAGGGGAGAAGGGGGGAGGACAGGGGTGGAGGTGGGAGGAGGAGGGGAGAAGGGGGGAGGACAGGGGTGGAGGTGGGAGGAGGAGGGGAGAAGGGGGGAGGACAGGGGTGGAGGTGGGAGGAGGAGGGGAGAAGGGGGGAGGACAGGGGTGGAGGTGGGAGGAAGAGGAGGAGGAGGAGGAGGAGGGGAGAAGGGGGGAGGACAGGGGTGGAGGTGGGAGGAGGAGGGGAGAAGGGGGGAGGACAGGGGTGGAGGTGGGAGGAAGAGGAGGAGGAGGAAGAGGAGGAGGGGGGAGGACAGGGGTGGAGGTGGGAGGAGGAGGGGAGAAGGGGGGAGGACAGGGGTGGAGGTGGGAGGAGGGGAGAAGGGGGGAGGACAGGGGTGGAGGTGGGAGGAAGAGGAGGAGGAGGAAGAGGAGGAGGGGGGAGGACAGGGGTGGAGGTGGGAGGAAGAGGAGGAGGAGGAGAGGGGGGTTAGTACAAGTACACTACAAACTGGGAAACAGGAAAAACATGAACATCAATAAATAGGTAGTAAAGTACACTGGCAGCATGATTAACAAACTGGTCAGACCAGAGGGAAGAAACACACAAACTCTGTCTTTAATCTCTCTCTCCATTTCGCAAACACACACATGCTTATTCGCACACACACAAGGCGCTCCGGTTCCAAGCTCTGTGCGAGCATCATGGTGGATCTGTTCCCCAGCCAGGAGGCAGTAGAGTTGAGATCAGGGATTGAAAGAGGCTGGGTAGGCTGGACAGGACCAGGACGAGGCTGCACAGGACACTGGAGTCTCTGAGGGGTGAACCCCCTCTCCATCTGCCGCTGCTCATGGATTTTTTCTATGGCTAACACCAGCACCAGTAACAGGATTATCGTCATGCCAACCACACAGGGTGCCAGCACCGCCGCCCTGTGCGAGCCGTCTGGAGCATGCTCCGTCTGAGGAGAATCACACACACGCAGGGTCGCGTCAACTCAGCTCAGACACAGAGAAACACACACACCGTGTCAACACAATCCAAACACACATCACAGACAACTGTTGCCAGGGCTGCTCAAACAACACACAATCACAGCATTTTCCCAATGGAAGTGAAATCATCACTGTTCTTGACACAGTGATTCACAGTACTTTGTATGTTGTGTATCTGATTATTTTGACTAAGTGAAGGACTGTATGTTCCATCTCACTGAACCACTGCTGTCAGAATGCACTTACATGTGTCATATTGGAGCCAAGCTGAGGTGATGCTGGGAGATTTGACCCGTTAACCAAGTCAACTGTCACTTCACACAGAAAAAGAGGGAGCAACATGCCCTTGTGATGTCACAGAAAAACTCCTTAAAACAAACACCACCACGAAACCCTGAAATAAAGCTACACGAATGCCTTGTTTAAACAGTTATTGGTTGTTTGTTTACCTGTCAGAAGAGAAGAGTTGACTCTCAGAGTGATCACGTGACACAGAGTACCCAGACACAGAGAACTCCACAGCCACCACGGCTCTTCATCAGTCACAGCCAGACAGGTCCAGGACTCTACTCCTAACCAGTTTCTGTAGCAGAGCACGGACACACACAGTCTGTCCTACTACAGCTACACAGTGGACAGCTCAGAACCTAGGTGTCAGAGAGAGCTGTGTCCTGTGATGTCTGTGTGTGTTCTGCTGAGTTCTATGTGTGTGACTGTATGAATGATCGTGTCTGCCAGTTAAGCTGCCCAATGTGCATTTCTGTGAAACAGTCCCAACCTGCTGGAATGTCACCAGATCTCTGCGGAGTTGCACTTTCAGATGAGTCTCTCTCTCTCTCTCTCTCTCTCTCTCTCTCTCTCTCTCTCTCTCTCTCTCTCTCTCTCTCTCTCTCTCTCTCTCTCTCTCTCTCTCTCTCTCTCTCTCTCTCTCTCTCTCTCTGTCTCTCTCTCTCTCTCTCTCTCTCTCTCTCTCTCTCTCTCTCTCTCTCTCTCTCTCTCTCTCTCTCTCTCTCTCTCTCTCTCTCTCTCTCTCTCTCTACTTTCTCTCTCTCTCTCTCTCTCTCTCTCTCTCTCCTCTCTCTCTCTCTCATCTCTCTCTCTCTCTCTCTCTCTCTCCTCTCTCTCTCTCTCTCTCTACATTGCCAAGCAAGTATAATAAAACAAAAACCAACAAAGGAAATTAAACAATACAAAGAAGAAAACAGACAATTAACAGTAAACATTAAACACACACAGTTTCAAAGAATAACAACGTTAAAAATATGATATTAGTGTTACAAAATGTAGTATAACGTTTAAAATATGATATTATTAGTTGTTACAAAAAGTAGTATAACGTTTTAAATGTTACATAAGCTATGTGTTGTGACAATGTGCAAATAGTCAAATGTACGAATGACGGGGGGGGGGGGGGGGAAATGAATAGGCAGATAAATCTAGGTTATTTTTAATTGGTGTTTCTGACCCATTGGTTGACCTTTTCCTTGTGGCAACAGGTCACACATTTTGCTGCTGGGATTGCACACTGCGATATTTCGCTTAATAGATACAGGAGTTTGTCAAATTGTAATTTGTGTTCAAATTATTTTGGGGTTTGTGGGAAATATGTGTCCCGTATGTGGTCGTACATTTGGCAGGAGGTTAGAAGTGCAGCTCAGTTTCACTCATTTTGTGGGCAGTGTGGCACATAGCCTGTCTTCTCTTGTGAGCAGGTCAACCTACGGTAACCTCTCTCAATAGCAAGGCTAAGCTCACTGAGTCTGCACATAGTCAAGGCGTTCCTTAATTTTGGGTCAGTCACAGTGGTCAGGTATTCTGCCACTGTGTACTCTCTGTTTAGGGCCAGGTAGCATTACAATTTGCTCCGTTTTTTGGTTGATTCTTTCCAATGTGTCAAGTAGTTCTCCTTTAGATTTCTCATAATTTGGTTGGGTCCAATTGTGTTGCTGTCCTGGGGCTCTGTGGGGTCTGTTTGTATTCGTGAACAGAGCCCCAGAACCACGTCTCTTTTCTGGATTTTGATCATTAGTTGGTATAGTCCTAATTCTGCTCTGCATGCATTATTTGGGGTTTTGCATTGTACTCTGAGGATATTTTGGGTGAATTCTGCATGCAGAGTCTCAGTTGGGTGTTTGTCCCATTTTGTGAATTATTGGTTGGTGACTGGACCCCAGACCTCACAACCATAAAGGGCAATGGGTTCTATACTGATTGGAGTATTTTTTGCCAGATCCTAATTGGTTAGTCAAATGTTATGTTCCTTTTGATGTCATAGAAGGCCCTTCTTGTCTTGTCTCTCATTGGGGTGATCAGACCTTGGTTCCAAATATTGGGGAAGATGCCAGATCTGAGGATAATATTGAAGTTGTTGTACTAGAATTTGTTGTGTGCGTGTGTGTGTGTGTGTGTGTGTGTGTGTGTGTTCCACCACCAACGTTCTTTGAGTTGGTATCTTAGGATCTAACAGAATAAGAAATGGAGCAACCTCATTGTCTCTCTGGGTGGGAGAGGAGGCTTTGAAATAGAGGTCTTCTCAGACCCCAGAATTTCGATCCGAACCGAATTGGATCCATTAAATTCCTACCCGACCCCAACAGGATACAGCCATTTAAAAAAAGATTTACACTACCATTCAAAGGTTTGGGGGTCACTTAGAAATGTCTTTGTTTTCGAAAGTAAAGCCATTTTTTTGTCCATTAAAATAACATAAAAATGGATCAGAAATACAGTGTAGATATTGTTAATGTTGTAAATGGCTATTCTAGCTGGAAACGGCTGATTGTGTAGCTCAGTTGGGAGAGCATGGCGTTTGCAACGCCAGGGTTGTGGGTTCGTTTCCCACGGGGGACCAGTATGAAAAAAAAATGTATGCACTCACTAACTGTAAGTCGCTCTGGATAAGAGTGTCTGCTAAATGACTAAAATGTAAAATGAATATCTACATAGGCGTACAGAGGCCCATTATCAGCAACCATCAGTCCTGTGTTCCAATGGCACGTTGTGTTTGCTAATCCAAGTTTATAATTTTAAAAGGCTAATTGATAATTAGAAAACCCTTTTGCAATTATGTTAGCACAGCTGGAAACTGTTGTGCTGATTAAAAAAGCAATAAAACTGGCCTTCTTGAGACTAGTTGAGTACAGTGGGGGAAAAAAGTATTTAGTCAGCCACCAATTGTGCAAGTTCTCCCACTTAAAAAGATGAGAGAGGCCTGTAATTTTCATCATAGGTACACATCAACTATGACAGACAAATTGAGAAAAAAAATTCCTGAAAATCACATTGTAGGATTTTTAATGAATTTATTTGCAAATTATGGTGGAAAATAAGTATTTGGTCAATAACAAACAAGCAAGATTTCTGGCTCTCACAGACCTGTAACTTCTTATTTAAGAGGCTCCTCTGTCCACTCGTTACCTGTATTAATGGCACCTGTTTGAACTTGTTATCAGTATAAAAGACACCTGTCCACAACCTCAAACAGTCACACTCCAAACTCCACTATGGCCAAGACCAAAGAGCTGTCAAAGGACACCAGAAACAAAATTGTAGACCTGCACCAGGCTGGGAAGACTGAATCTGCAATAGGTAAGCAGCTTGGTTTGAAGAAATCAACTGTGGGAGCAATTATTAGGAAATGGAAGACATACAAGACCACTGATAATCTCCCTCGATCTGGGGCTCCACGCAAGATCTCACCCCGTGGGGTCAAAATGATCACAAGAACGGTGAGCAAAAATCCCAGAACCACACGGGGGGACCTAGTGAATGACCTGGCAGAGAGCTGGGACCAAAGTAACAAAGCCTACCATCAGTAACACACTACGCCGCCAGGGACTCAAATCCTGCAGTGCCAGACGTGTCCCCCTGCTTAAGCCAGTACATGTCCAGGCCCGTCTGAAGTTTGCTAGAGTGCATTTGGATGATCCAGAAGAGGATTGGGAGAATGTCATATGGTCAGATGAAACCAAAATATAACTTTTTGGTAAAAACTCAACTCGTCGTGTTTGGAGGACAAAGAATGCTGAGTTGCATCCAAAGAACACCATACCTACTGTGAAGCATGGGGGTGGAAACATCATGCTTTGGGGCTGTTTTTCTGCAAAGGGACCAGGACGACTGATCCGTGTAAAGCAGGGGTGTCAAACGTCCGGCCCGCGGGCCGGATCAGGCCCGCAAACGGGTTTAATCCGGCCCGCGAGATGATAAAAATAAATAAAAATAAAAATAATAATAATAATAATTTTGTAAAGTATTAAAATGCGCTGCAATTTTTCAATAAAAGAAACTGCTGTTCCAATTGCGTCCACCGGAATGGCGCAATAGCAATTGTGTTAAGCAAGCAAACTGTTTATACCGGGGCAGAGCAAGTAGGTCAAGCACGTGCAGCCAATGAGCTACTTTGTTTTGCCCGCAATATTTATTACGGCTTCTACTTTTAACATTATGTGCTTTGGCACCCTCATTGCCCCAATATGTCTCTGTCAAAAAAGAGAAAAGTGGACGCAGAGTGCAGAGTGTTCCAAGAAAAATGGTCATCCTATTTATTCACGGAATTGAATGGGAAAGCTGTATGTTTGGTGTGTTCAGAGCATGTTACAGTGCTGAAAGAATATAACCTTCGTCGCCACTATGTGAGTCTTCATGCCGACAAATATGACAACTTTCAAGGACAGCGGAGATGAGAGAAGGTGAATGAACTGTTGGCGGGTCTGAAGAAACAGCAGTCTGTGTTTACTCACAGCCAAGACATCAGTGACGCTGCAGTGAAAGCTAGCTACCTCATTGCTAATGAAATCGCAGTGGCTTCAAAACCATTTAGTGAGGGTGAATTTGTAAAAGAAAAACATGCATGATGAAGGCAGCGGAGATTGTGTGCCCTGAAAAGCGGCAGGCTTTTGCAAATATCAGCCTGACAAGAAACACAGTTGCAGACAGGATTTCCGATCTTTCAGTGGATTTGGACAGCCAGTTGAAGCAAAAAGTAAAGTCATTTATTGCCTTTTCGTTTGCAATTGATGAAAGCACGGACATTACAGATGTTGCACAACTGGCTATTTTCATCCGCGGAGTTGATGACACATTGACCGTCACCGAGGAGTTCGTGGAGTTGGTGCCGATGACAGATACAACGACAGCAGCTGATATTTTTACCGCACTCGTCGGCGCGCTGGACAGGGTCGGAGTGGACTGGTCCCGCACTGTCAGCCTGGCTACAGATAGTGCGCCCTCAATGATCGGGAAAAAAGCAGGCGTTGTGACAAAGTTCAGAGAGAAAGTGCAATCTGCAAATGGAGGACGTGATTTTTTGACTTTTCACTGTATTTTGCACCAGGAGGCTTTGTGTTGCAAGTCATTAAAGATGGATAACGTCATGAAGGTGGTCATCCAAACTGTTAATTTCATCCGATCCAGAAGCCTGAATCACCGTCAGTTTGACAGCCTTCTCAGAGAGAAAGACCACATCTATGGCCTGCCATACCACACTGAGGTAAGATGGTTAAGCCGAGGTGCTGTGCTGAGGCGTTTCTTTGATTTACGAGAAGAAATTGAACAGTTCATGGAAGAAAAGGGCAAACCAGTGTTAGAATTTCATTCCGCAGAATGGATGCAGGACCTTGCATTTATGGTGGATGTTACAGAGCACCTGAATAACTTGAACAAACAGCTGCAAGGGCGCAACAAAGTTGTCACGCAGTATTATGACAGCATACGTTCTTTCAAGTTGAAGCTGTCATTGTGGGAGACGCAACTTGCCGGTGGTGATGCAGCTCACTTCCCCTGTCTGAAAAATGTGTGCGCGACCCAACATGTGGCAGACATGAAGCGGTTCAAAGATAAAATAACGGGACTGTTACGGGAGTTTGAGCAACGCTTTCAGATTTATGTTTATATGTTTTTATGTTGATGTGCTATTGTTTTTAATTGATTTTATTTTATTTGTATATTTAACCTATTCTTGACTCTGTGGTTCTTGCACTTGTTTGGGGAACAGGATTTCATTATTTGTATCTACATTTCTGCCTGAGAAATGACACCCTGATATAGTTCTGTGATCTGTGAAACAGTTCTGTTAATCACTGAGGCATTGTGTGTTTGTGTGTTCTTTTTCTTTAGAATTTTCAAATAAACTTGACGTGTTTTATGATTAATAGTGATGTTGTGCTTGTACTATTTTGGACACACTGTCCTCAGGCTCCAGCTTTATGTTGTATGTTGATCGTATTAAAACAAAGAAAACATTCTGAAGTTGTTGTTTTTAAGTTATATATACCATGATTTTTCCGGTCCGGCCCACTTGGGAATAGATTTTCCTCCATGTGGCCCCTGAGCTAAAATGAGTTTGACACCCCTGGTGTAAAGGAAAGAATGAATGGGGCCATGTATCGTGAGATTTTGAGTGAAAACCTCCTTCCATCAGCAAGGGCATTGAAGATGAAACGTGGCTGGGTCTTTCAGCATGACAATGATCCCAAACACACCGCCCGGGCAACGAAGGAGTGGCTTCGTAAGAAGCATTTCAAGGTCCTGGAGTGGCCTAGCCAGTCTCCAGATCTCAACCCCATAGAAAATCTTTGGAGGGAGTTGAAAGTCCGTGTTGCCCAGCGACAGCCCCAAAACATCACTGCTCTAGAGGAGATCTGCATGGAGGAATGGGCCAAAATACCAGCAACAGTGTGTGAAAACCTTGTGAAGACTTACAGAAAACGTTTGCCCTGTGTCATTGCCAACAAAGGGTATATAACAAAGTATTGAGAAACTTTTGTTATTGACCAAATACTTATTTTCCACCATAATTTGCAAATAAATTCATTAAAAATCCTACAATGTGATTTTCTGGATTTCTTTTCCTCATTTTGTCTGTCATAGTTGACGTGTACCTATGATGAAAATTACAGGCCTCTCTCATCTTTTTAAGTGGGAGAACTTGCACAATTGGTGGCTGACTAAATACTTTTTACACCCACTGTATCTGGAGCATCAGCAATTGTGGGTTCGATTACAGGCTCAAAATGGCCAGAAACAAATAACTTTCTTCTGAAATTCGTCAGTCTATTCTTGTTCTGAGAAATGAAGGCTATTCCATGCGAGAAATTGCCAAGAAACTGAAGATATCGTACAACGCTGTGTACTACTCCCTTCATAGAACAGCGCAAACTAGCTCTAACCAGAATAGAAAGAGGAGTGGGAGGCCCCGGTGCACAACTGAGCAAGAGGACAAATACCTTAGAGTGTCTAGCAGCTTCATTAAATAGTACCCGCAAAACACCTGTCTCAACGTCAACAGTGAAGAGGCGATTCCGGGATGCTGACCTTCTAGGCAGAGTTGCAAAGAAAAAGCCATATCTCAGACTGCCCATCTTAATCTTTTCTTTTTATTGGCCAGTCTGAGATATGTATTTTTCTTTGTGGAGTAGTACAAGGACATTTCTAAGTGACCCCAAACTTTTGAATGGTAGTGTATGTATCCGATCCGATTCGGATCCGAGGTGGACCAGATCCGACCCAAAACATGTCCGAGCTGAGAGAAAATTGGATCCAAATTGGGTCTGGTCTGTATCCAACCCAAATGGATCCAAAAGAAAACAAATGCTACTTTATTGCCTCGCAAACCAGCTAAATTGTTGTGACTTGTCTGGCAGTGACCTTTGTGTTTGTTTTGGTTGTATCTAAAATAATTGATTTGTGGTCTACAGCTTAGTATTTTCATAATGACATCCCTATTAGTAGATGGAGAACATTATGAGGTTTTCAGAATGTTTTCCTTATTTCTGTTGACCAAATATTTGAGTAGAAGGATTTATTTTAATGTGATGATCATCGCATGTCAGACTGAGAGCAGGGAATAGTAGTCCCCTTTTGTCTGTAACCTAATATTCTGTAGGCCTATTATGTTACTGAGCAACATTACAATCTAGCCTATTTAACTGTTTTGATCAACATTGATTTAACAATTGGGATTTGTGGGTCTAGGTTAGTATTCCTGCTATAAATGGATGTAGAATATTTAGAGGTTTTCAGAGGTCTGTTCATTTTGTTTCGGTTGACCGAAATGTTTGAGATTTTTTTTGTGGTGATTTTAGACAAAATAAAATATCCAAATAAAATAGCAAAATAGCATACTAAATAGGAGAAGCATAAACAAATAAATTAGATAGCCTAAATAAACTAGTAAATTGAATAAATAAAACAATTACATTAAATAGCTCAGGTCTTGAAAATATGGCCAACCTTTTTCCCCTCTGTATAATGTGTATAGATGAGGATTTGCCTGTTGGTTTTTCCTCCCTGTCCTCCCTGGACTCCCTGGACTCCCTGTCCTCCCTGTCCTCCCTGTCCTCCCTGTCCTCCCTGGACTCCCTGGACTCCCTGTCCTCCCTGGACTCCCTGTCCTACCTGTCCTCCCTGGACTCCCTGGACTCCCTGTCCTCCCTGTCCTACCTGTCCTCCCTGGACTCCCTGTCCTCCCTGTCCTCCCTGTCCTCCCTGTCCTCCCTGTCCTACCTGTCCTCCCTGGACTCCCTGTCCTCCCTGGACTCCCTGTCCTCCCTGGACTCCCTGTCCTCCCTGTCCTACCTGGACTCCCTGGACTCCCTGTCCTCCCTGTACTCCCTGTACTCCCTGTCCTCCCTGGACTCCCTGTCCTCCCTGTCCTCCCTGTCCTACCTGTCCTACCTGTCCTCCCTGTCCTCCCTGTCCTCCCTGGACTCCCTGTCCTCCCTGGACTACCTGTCCTCCCTGTCCTCCCTGGACTCCCTGTCCTCCCTGTCCTCCCTGGACTCCCTGGACTCCCTGTCCTCCCTGTCCTCCCTGGACTCATTCTGTTTCTTCTTCACATCAGCAAAGAACGACTCAATGTTTCAGAAACTCATTTTTAATGTGATGATCATCGCGCGCCAGACTCAGAGCAGCGAATAGTAGTTCACGTTTGTCTGTAACCTAATATTCTGTAGACTTTGTAGAGTAGGGGCTATCACTCTTTTCCACTGCGTCCTCCTCCTATTCCACAACAAGTAGCCTATTTTACCCCGCGTCACGTGCAGTGGCTCTTTCAATAAAGAGAATATGGGATTTTGTCACAAAATGATATTGACATAAATGATTTGGTTTGGTGAAAGGGGGACCCCCTGACAGTCATTTAAGAGAATACAATCAAAAATGTGTGAAATTTGCATTTGTTGTTTAGGAACTAAACTCTTCAAATATTATTTCAGAGCCGGTCGGTATTTCACATATTTTCACACAGATCCGAGGCCCATGGCCACCGAGCGGGATCCGACCCGGGATCCGAGGGTTAACTACAAAATGTGGGATCCCGGATCTCATGTAATCAGGTTCGGATAGATCCGTGAAGACCTCTACTTTGAAAGTGGTTTCACATAACAGTTAGTAACACAGTCAAATTCAAACACTTTCCACTTTTAAAAGTTCCCAATCAGAATTCAACAATGGATGTTAATCAGATATGATAGGGTAACATTACAAAATATGATAAAAGGGGAACAAACACATTAACACACTATCACATTAACACGCTAACACACTAACACATTAACACATTAACACGCTAACACACTAACACGCTAACACGCTAATACATTAACACACTAACACACTAATACATTAACACACTATCACATTAACACGCTAACACACTAGTCTCTCTTCTTTCTCCCCTCTTCCTCAGACCTTCACCCTCTCCAACCCCTCCCCCCCTCTCTCTCTCTCGCTCATGCTCTCTCTCTCTCTCTCTCTCAGGGGCACATCAGTAAAGCCACTGAGGAGAAGATTCCCTATCTCTCTCTACTTTATCTTTCATTTCCTCTTCCTCTGGTCTAAGCCTCAGCATACACACACGGATAGGAAAGGTTTGTGTGTGTACAGTATGTGTGAGGTTTTCAAGAGGTTACTTCTCTCTGTGTATCCTGTTAAGAGAGATTAGGTAACTATGTTTGGATGTCACGCAGCAGTGCCACACAGCTCACCAGATGACTGGTAAACCCGCTCAGTACTTCCACCCACGGGTCTATTCCCGCCCAGTACTTACACACACACACACTTCTCTGACCAGTGACATAACTGTTGATGTTGGATGAATGAAGACAGGTAGTGAAAGGAGGACAAAAAACAGATTAAGGATGAAAAGACAGGAAATGTTTATTTGAAGACAGACATGTTTAAAGAAGACATGAAAGAACAGACAGAGATATGGACATAGAGACAGACAGACATACAGACAGACAGACAGACGAGACAGAGAGATGGACAGAAAGACAAGAGACAGACATATTTGTAGGTCTAGACAACAACAGGGAATGTGTGACAATGTTTAAAATGAATAAACGTTAGGTGTGATTCATTGCCTTCAAGGGCCTAAGGCCATCTCTGTAGCTACACAGTATCAGGACAGTACCGTCATCCTCAAGGAAAGCTACACCTCATACAGTATCAGGACAGTACCGTCATCCTCAAGGAAAGCTACACCTCACACAGTATCAGGACAGTACCGTCATCCTCAAGGAAAGCTACACCTCATACAGTATCAGGACAGTACCGTCATCCTCAAGGAAAGCTACACCTCATACAGTATCAGGACAGTACCGTCATCCTCAAGGAAAGCTACACCTCATACAGTATCAGGACAGTACCGTCATCCTCAAGGAAAGCTACACCTCACACCGTATCAGGACAGTACCGTCATCCTCAAGGAAAGCTACACCTCATACAGTATCAGGACAGTACCGTCATCCTCAAGGAAAGCTACACCTCATACAGTATCAGGACAGTACCGTCATCCTCAAGGAAAGCTACACCTCATACAGTATCAGGACAGTACCGTCATCCTCAAGGAAAGCTACACCTCATACAGTATCAGGACAGTACCGTCATCCTCAAGGAAAGCTACACCTCACACAGTATCAGGACAGTACCGTCATCCTCAAGGAAAGCTACACCTCACACAGTATCAGGACAGTACCGTCATCCTCAAGGAAAGCTACACCTCATACAGTATCAGGACAGTACCGTCATCCTCAAGGAAAGCTACACCTCATACAGTATCAGGACAGTACCGTCATCCTCAAGGAAAGCTACACCTCATACAGTATCAGGACAGTACCGTCATCCTCAAGGAAAGCTACACCTCACACAGTATCAGGACAGTACCGTCATCCTCAAGGAAAGCTACACCTCATACAGTATCAGGACAGTACCGTCATCCTCAAGGAAAGCTACACCTCATACAGTATCAGGACAGTACCTTCATCCTCAAGGAAAGCTACACCTCATACAGTATCAGGACAGTACCGTCATCCTCAAGGAAAGCTACACCTCACACAGTATCAGGACAGTACCGTCATCCTCAAGGAAAGCTACACCTCATACAGTATCAGGACAGTACCGTCATCCTCAAGGACACCTCATACAGTATCAGGACAGTACCGTCATCCTCAAGGAAAGCTCATACAGTATCAGGACAGTACCCTCATCCTCAAGGAAAGCTACACCTCATACAGTATCAGGACAGTACCGTCATCCTCAATGACACCTCATACAGTATCAGGACAGTACCGTCATCCTCAAGGAAAGCTCATACAGTATCAGGACAGTTCCCTCATCCTCAAGGAAAGCTACACCTCATACAGTATCAGGACAGTACCGTCATCCTCAAGGAAAGCTACACCTCATACAGTATCAGGACAGTACCGTCATCCTCAAGGAAAGCTACACCTCACACAGTATCAGGACAGTACCGTCATCCTCAAGGAATACAAAAGTATAAATGAACACGAGGCTGACCAGATATTGTAAGTGAGATTAATCTCAGAAAATACTCGATACTTTTCCAAAAGTGCAAATGTTGTTCTATAAGAAATAACATTTCTTTCGGAAATTGTGCTTATACACTGACTAGCCTGTGCAATCGCAAAACCAGTGTCTTATTTTACGTTTGGTCCATTTGGAAAATAACCTTTATTACAGTTTCTGTATAGCCTAGTCTAATGTACATTATAAACCGGGTGGTTCGAGCCCTGAATGCTGATAGGCTGAAAGCCGTGATATATCAGACCGTATACCACAGGTATGACAAAAAACATATTTTTACTGCTCTAATTACGTTGGTAACCAGTTTATAATAGCAATAAGGCACCTCGGGGGTTTGTGATATATGGTCAATATACCACGATTAAGGGTTGCGTTGTGTCGTGCATAAGAACAGCCCTTATCCGTGGTATTTTGGCCATATACCACACCTCCTCGGGCCTTATTGCTTAAATATAATGCTACCTGAGCTGTGTTAGTTTAGTGTCATCGCCCAAAGGATATTCATAATGCCATATCCAACAGAGAGCATATTCAAAAATCACACAACTTTATAAAAAAACATGCTGCCTATAGAAATTAAGGCACAATAACAGCTCTGTGCTCTTTTCA
Source organism: Coregonus lavaretus (assembly GCF_964263955.1). Lineage (NCBI taxonomy): Eukaryota > Metazoa > Chordata > Actinopteri > Salmoniformes > Salmonidae > Coregonus > Coregonus lavaretus. The sequence goes on along the minus strand of NC_139993.1, from coordinate 60,721,637 downwards.
GAAAAGGAAAATAAATCCATTTAAATTTAGCTCACCTGAACAATATATATAACATAATTAAACCTATAACTAAGTCAGAGACATTCAGTCTGGTCCGCGGCTCCAATTTGTAATTGGCCCAGTTTAGGAACAACCCCTATTGTTTCTTAAAGACTCCTGTCTAAAGCTAAATCAAGTACATAGTGGTCAGCTGTCACGGCCGGATTTAACCCCTTAAAACCCGGTTAAGAGAATCCTCTCTGGGAACCCTAGTGGGACTAAAAGACAGTCATATTTAACAGTACGCACACACTGTTTTTCATTGGACAGGCATTTAACAACGAAACACCCACCAGCATAAGTCTCAAGCTTACACCACAAGCTACAGACACGAACGAGCACACACACACTCTCTCTCTCCCTCAGTCGTCCTGCCCTCCCCAGTCGATCTCAGGGTCATCATCGAGTCGCAGGATAAGGTAGGAGAGTAGCTGGAAGAGGTTCTGCCAGAGCAGAACGGCCACGTAAAAGTAAATGTCGCTTACGTCGATCTGGCAATTGTCCCCGGCGAAGCTCATGTCACACACACAGTGGTACTTGTTGATGAGGTTTCGGCAGTAGCCCCCGTTCAGGCAGGGGTTGGACTTGCACTCATCGACCTCCTGCTCACAGCTACAGAGTACAGAGACAGAGAGACAAAGACACAGAAACGGACAGAGACGGACAGAGACAGAGACAGAGAGACAGAGAGAGACACAGAGACAGAGACAGAGAGAGACAGACAGAGACAGAGAGGGTCAGAAAAACAGACAACATCATGTGGTCTGTGTGTATGTTTTACAAAGTTCACCTATATTCTGGGTATATTTTCTTACTTTCTCTCCCCTCCCATCTACCCCTTCCTCCTTTCTCTTACCGGTGCCCTGTGAAGCCGGGTAGACAGTCACAGGACAGGTCTCTCTCGGTGCAGTTCCCTGCGTTGAAGCAGGTGTAGTTTCTGGTTTCATCTCCACAGACGGACACTGGCAGCTTGGGCCGACTGAGGAGAAAACCCAACCACATACAGGACAAACCATCACACAGGCACACTTCTCTAAAGGGAGTGAATGTGTGTGTGTGTGTGTGTGTGTGTGTGTGTGTGTGTGTGTGTGAGAGAGAGATGGGGATAAGAACGGGTATCGTGGTTGAGGGGCGGGTGTCGTGGTTGAGGGGCGGGCATCGTGGTTGAGGGACGGGCGTCGCCCAGGAGTGACAATGTGGGGCCGGGGTTTACCGTCTACTAATACCTGTGTGTGAACTAGGGGGAGTGGGACGTACTGTCTGTCACCCCACTGGGAGACTAAGGGGTTTAGGGGACGATCAGGATAATGAGATTTAGACCCCCAACTGCTCTAAACTACAGGACATTAAACCACTACTGTAGGAATTTAAAACATCATGGACTCAGTCCTGCTCTATGGGACTTACAACATCCGGTATGGAGGCTGGTTGATATGGCAACGAAGACTAGCAAATAATAAAAACAACTTACACCTTCCTGTTGACTACTATGTACCATGGAATTTCCTCAATACGATCACTAGAGAGAGAGAGAGAGAGAGAGAGAGAGAGAGAGAGAGAGAGAGAGAGAGAGAGAGAGAGAGAGAGAGAGTTGAAAGTGCGTGTGAGAGAGAGTGTGTTTATACAAGATAAATGAATGGAGGAATTCCCTCGATGATGCTCCGAGACGAATGAAAGATGAGAGGCAGTAGCACTGAACCACCAGGGAACTGATTACACAGTACACTATGGCAACACACTAGAGTCATAGCTATATGACGTTTAGTACAACAGACATGCAACAAGTCAAACACGCAGTTGGTGCATGGTTTCAGTGCCTCATACACATCTGAACATTTAGAAGATCTCCTTTTCCTTACTGTGTTGTAAGGGAGTCCCGCTGGAGTACTGTCCTGCATTGAGATGCTTTGATTTAGCTTTTATCTCATTGAAATGTACAAGTTGCAGAATCCATGTTTTCAAAACATGAAATATTGTTTCAACTGCTAGTTATTAAAGTCTATTTGTAGACTTCATACTTAATATTTTTCTAACTGTGTTTAAACTCAAAGGGACTTTAACTTTGGAATAAAAGCTTTACAGACAAAAATAACATAAAAGCAATTATCAATTTGGTGAAACATTTTCAGGATGAGGTGATGGTGATGTTTATTGCTTTGTATAAAAATAAATATGACATTTCATTCCCTTCCTGACCCCACTCATGTGACTCACTTGCAGTAAGGTCCGGTGTAGTTCTCAGCACACAGACAAGCGTACTTGTCCACTCCATGTAGACACGTCCCTCCATGAGCACATAGATGGTTCTCACACACATCCACTTCCTCCTCACAGTTCATCCCGGTGTAGCCAAACTCACAGGAACACTCGTATGCCAGCCCCTGAACGCTGCAGTTGCCATGGATACAGGGGTTGGAGGCGCAGGTGTCTGTGTTGAGCTCACAGCGGCGTCCGGTCCAGCCCTCCTCACAGCTACAGTTGAACAGGTTCCAGAGGTCCTGGCAGCTGCCCCCGTTCACACATGGGCTAGGCTGGCACACCGGGCCTCCACTGCACCCGCCCCTGGGCGGGCTGGGGGACGTTCGCAGGAACTGCTCCTCCTGAGTCCGGGGCAGGTTGACCTCTGAGGGGCTATAGTAAGGCAGCGCGATGCCCCCTACCTCCACGGTGCCCAGGCACCCCACTAGGCTCCAGCCAGCCTCGGGCCCCAGCCCCCCCAGCAGGATGTCCACCTCCTCCCTGAGGAAGTCCAGGTTGCCCCCTTCGCTGCTGGAGGTCCCTGCCTCCTCCGCCTCCTCATCCAGCACCAGGGTCCAGCGGGAGGCCTCTGCCCAGGGGGTGACCATGAAGAGGTGGACGCTGTGCCACTCCCCGTCGCTGACCCCCCTCCGACTGCTCAGGGACACTGTGGAGGAGCCCTCCCCCACACCGCTCTGGAGCTCAAGGAAGAGAAGGCCATCCTGCACAGACACCGTCACAAACTCTGGCCCACGCTCGGCGTGCAAGATGGCGGCGTGGCGTTTACGGGTACGCATGCTGAGGGAGATACTGGCTAGGCTGCGTTGGATACGGCCGTTACTGCGGTAAGACAGCACACTGCTGTCGTCAAGGAAAGTGGCGTTGGAAAAGCCTGGGAAAGAGAAGGGATGTAAATATGTGGTCATTTAAAAAAGGCTTTAATCTTCAACCATGTGATGGAATACAGACCATAGAATACAAGTAGTGATAAAGAATAAATATTAACAAATAAACAGAAAATCAACCACAACAGGATTGATATGATGAAGGTACGTGTGCTGGGTATACACAACAATACTGTATAGTCCGCTTGTGAAGTGACGGTGTTGTTTCTGTCCTTATTCCAGGACAGCTAATCACAGGGGTGACAGGGCAGACAGACAGCCATGTAAATCATCACTAATCCAACCACAGGTTAATCTGGTCTAATCCCAGTCCCACCTCACGGACGGGCGGCCGGGTGGGCTGACGGGCGGACTGACGGGCGACAGATTTAATGCAGAATGACTTACACTCGTATCCCTGGCTGAGGATGTGGCACTCTGCCTGTGCGGGGCAAGGGGACAGCTCACACCACTTGACCTCCTCACAGCGCCGCCCTGCAGTGCTGGGGGGGCAGGTGCAGGTGAAGTCGTCCCACATGGAGTAGCACATCCCCCCGTTCTGACACGGGTTCCTCTGGGAGAAGAACAACAAATACGGTTGATTATTATTTTATTATAAATAAAGCAGAGACGGACATTCAGGTCATCTTGTATTATTCATAAATGCTCATGTCTGACTTACTTGGTGAGTAAGAGAGCACAATATCAGTTGTGTTAATATAGCTAGTAGTTTACTGCACACTTAGCATTGAGAAGGCATGAATAGAGAAAACATCTCTGTTGTCCCACTATACACAATTCATACACTGAGTTTACAAAACATTCTTCCCATGACATAGACTGACCAGGCGAATCCCGGTGAAAGCTATGATCCCTTATTGATGTCAATAAGGGGCGGCAGGTAGCTTAGTGGTTAAGAGCGTTGTGCCAGTAATCGAAAGGTCGCTGGTTCTAATCCCCGAGCCGACTAGATGAAAAATCTGTCGATGTGCCTTTGAGCAAGACGCTTAACCCTAATTGCTTAACCCTAATTACAGTGTAGATGAAGGGCAGGAGACAGGTTAAAAAATGATTTTTAAGCCTTGAGACAATTGATAAATGGATTGTGTATGTGTGCCATTCAAAGGGTGAATGGGCAAGACAAAAAATGTAAGTGCCATTGAATGGGGTATGATAGTAGGTGCCAGGTGCACCGGTTTGTGTGAAGAACCAAGAACTGGGGGGTGCAACTCAATATTAGGAAGGCGTTCTTAATGTTTGGTCAGTGTAGTATCACACATAGGGATTTGGGATGGTGATAGAGAGGGAGATGGAGGACACCAAGCCAAAGGCCTATGTTCTTAAACAGAGTCAAATAATCTAACCCTAACCCTGACTCTAACTGACTCTGACTAACTCTGACTCTGACCCCCTGACCCTAACTCTGACCCTAACTCCGACCCTAATCTAAACAGTTGGCAGTATTCTTATCGGTCCTTATTCTCTACTGTTCTTCTTTGTATTGTTAATCAACTTCTCTACTTGACCTTAAGTACATCACAGCACTCCTGTTTAACAGCCTTACCATTAAACACCATTTAATTTCATTGTGTGGGATTGGTGACGTTCATGCCTTTCCAAGGCAATGATGAGGAGTGAGATAATGAATACTGAGAAGGGATGAGCAGGGGCAAGACTGGGGCAAGACAGGAGCAAGACAGGTGCAACACTGGGGCAAGACAGGAGCAAGACAGGGGCAAGACTGGGGCAAGACTGGTAAAGCATGGCTGGGATAGGCAAGGGTGGCACAGGGCAGTGTGCAGAGCAGGCAAAGACAGGGCAGGACTGGGTATGGCATGGGCAAAGGACAGGGTAGGTCAGATAAAAGAGTGGGGACAGAGTAGGTCAGATTAAACACAGGGGACAGAGTTGGACAGATTAAACACAGGGGACAGAGTTGGACAGATGAAAGACAGGGGACAGGGTAAGACAGATGAAAGACAGGGGACAGGGTAAGACAGATGAAAGACAGGGGACAGAGTAGGACAGATGAAAGACAGGGGACAGGGTAAGACAGATGAAAGACAGGGGACAGAGTAGGACAGATGAAAGACAGGGGACAGAGTTGGACAGATGAAAGACAGGGGACAGGGTAAGACAGATGAAAGACAGGGGACAGGGTAAGACAGATGAAAGACAGGGGACAGAGTAGGACAGATGAAAGACAGGGGACAGAGTTGGACAGATGAAAGACAGGGGACAGGGTAAGACAGATGAAAGACAGGGGACAGAGTAGGACAGATGAAAGACATGGGACAGGGTAAGACAGATGAAAGACAGGGGACAGAGTAGGACAGATGAAAGACAGGGGACAGATGAAAGACAGGGGACAGATGAAAGACAGGGGACAGAGTAGGACAGATGAAAGACAGGGGACAGATGAAAGACAGGGGACAGAGTAGGACAGATGAAAGACAGGGGACAGAGTTGGACAGATTAAAGACAGGGGACAGATGAAAGACAGGGGACAGAGTAGGACAGATGAAAGACAGGGGACAGAGTAGGACAGATGAAAGACAGGGGACAGAGTAGGAGAGATGAAAGACAGGGAACAGGGTAAGACAGATGAAAGACAGGGGACAGATGAAAGACAGGGGACAGGGGACAGATGAAAGACAGGGGACAGAGTAGGACAGATGAAAGACAGGGGACAGAGTAGGACAGATGAAAGACAGGGGACAGAGTAGGACAGATGAAAGACATGGGACAGAGTAGGACAGATGAAAGACAGGGGACAGGGTAAGACAGATGAAAGGTTGGACAGTTGAAAGACAGGGGACAGAGTAGGACATATGAAAGACAGGGGACATAGTAGGACAGATGAAAGACAGGGGACAGAGTAGGACAGATGAAAGACAGTGGACAGAGTAGGACAGATGAAAGACAGGGGACAGAGTAGGACAGATGAAAGACAGGGGACAGGGTAGGACAGATGAAAGACAGGGGACAGGGTAGGACAGATGAAAGACAGGGGACAGAGTTTTGACAGGGAGGGGCAGGTGTAGAGAGTATTAAGGACTGCTCAGTCCACTCACACTACAGGAGTCGTCCCCAGTGCAGCCCGCCGTGACGTTAGCCATGAGCTCCAGAGGATATGACGTCACCGGGGTGTCCAGCCTGAAGAACTGCAGTCTCTCTCCGTTGATCCTCAGGTCCTGGATACAGCCTTTAAAGTAGCCCCCGAACGCTGCTGATGCCTTCTGCTCCACCAGACCCCCAACATACACCACATCCCCCATCTGACTGTCCACCGTCCTGACCTCCACCGAGCCTTGCTTCTGGTTGGCCACGTACAGGACCATAAGCTCACGGTCAACCACCACGCTCACAAAGTGGATGTCTCCGTCGTTGACCGCACTCTCACTGGTCAAGGTCTCAAAGTTATGGAGCTGAACTCTAACCCGTCCCTCGTCCAGCCACAGGCGCAGGTATTGGCTGGTGCTATTGACGAGCACCAATAAGAGGCCAGCATGGCGCCGTGTGCGCAGGAAGAGGGAGACGGTGATGTCACTTCCTGGGTAGTCTGTGATGGTGAAGACGGCATAGCTCTGAGAGTCCTCATTGCCGAAACGGGCCGTCACGTACTCTACAGAGAGAGACAGGGTTAGGGTTATGATTGTGTTATTATAAACAGGGTTTTGATGATTGTGTTAATATAAACAGGGTTATGATGATTGTGTTAATATAAACAGGGTTATGATGATTGTGTTAATATAAACAGGGTTATGATGATTGTGTTATTATAAACAGGGTTATGATGATTGTGTTATTATAAACAGGGTTATGATGATTGTGTTAATATAAACAGGGTTATGATGATTGTGTTATTATAAACAGGGTTATGATGATTGTGTTAATATAAACAGGGTTATGATGATTGTGTTATTATAAACAGGGTTATGATGATTGTGTTATTATAAACAGGGTTATGATGATTGTGTTATTATAAACAGGGTTATGATGATTGTGTTAATATAAACAGGGTTATGATGATTGTGTTATTATAAACAGGGTTATGATGATTGTGTTATTATAAACAGGGTTATGATGATTGTGTTATTATAAACAGGGTTATGATGATTGTGTTATTATAAACAGGGTTATGATGATTGTGTTATTATAAACAGGGTTATGATGATTGTGTTATTTTAACATATTGAGGTGGAGTGTGGAGGGTGTGAATAAAAATGATGTATTTGTTTTGTGTGACAAAAAGGCTAGATAGAACTTGTAGTGGTATGACTTTCTCTACTGTCCAAGAAGACTATGTTAGTGTGTGGTAAGCAGCCAGTAGCCCATATGCTCCCATGTTGCAACATCAGCACTTTCCTCTGGCTGGCTGGCTGGCTGGCTGGCTGACTGGCTGACTGGCTGGCTGGCTGGCTGGCTGACTGGCTGGCTGGTTGGTTGGCTGACTGGCTGGTTGGTTGGTTGGCTGACTGGCTGGCTAGCTGGTTGGTTGACTGGCTGGCTAGCTGGTTGGTTGGTTGGTTGGTTGGCTGACTGGCTAGCTGGTTGGTTGGTCATCGTGGGGCAGACTGGGCCAGATGACACACACTGATACAGATACATGAAGCCCAGAGGACACTCATCTAAGGCTGTGTTTACACAGGCAGACCAATTCGGATCTTTTGCCCAATTATTAAAACCAATTAGTGAAAAGAAGATCAGAATTGGCCTGCCTGTGTAAACGCAGCCAAATGCACTCACATGCAAAGACACACGTACACATATGCACACACACACCTGTGCATGCACGCACACACAGAATGGCATGTTTGTGATCTGTAGGCATTTGAGAAGAAAGGGCTTGAATTTTCCATACACAGCCAGGGCCGGCCCTAGTCTTTTGGGGGCCCTAAGCGAGATTTGGTTTTCATGTTAATTCCCTGCAATTCTGCACATTTTACAATGAGTATAGAAAATATAGCAAATATAAAGACATCTTTCTGCAATTCTACACATTTACCATCGGGTGGAGAGAACATTTTGCCATTTTAAAGCTAATTTCCTGCAATTCTTCACATTTTGCTATTAGGTGAAGAGAAGATTATGCAGTTTCAAAGCTAATTTCATTCAATTCCACATATTTGCCATTGGGCAGGGAGAACATTTTTGCAGCTTTAAAGTACATTTCCTACAAGTCCACATATATTCTGCCATTCTAAACATTTTATCATGATTTATGCCATGTTCATACGATATCTGGGTGAGAGTGACTAACAAAATTAAATGGGGGCCCCCCTGAAGGTTAGGGCCCCCTGGGCATGTGCCCTGCGTGCACGGTCGGTAATTCGGCCATGATTACTACAAGGTTTAGATAGCTGGCTAGACTAACTTGCCTAGTAATTTACAGATGATTGTTTTTAGCTGACATGGGCTAATGGAGTGACTTTCAGTGACTGACATAACAGGAAAACTGCTGATTGCACCTTGTGTATTCTACTATCCTAAGTCTCAACAGTACATTTTTGGTGAGGGGCCCTAAGCGACCGCGTATGTAGCTTATGCCCGTCACTGCAGCCAGGTTAGCTGTAGTTCAAATCTAGATCTAGATGTGTGTAGCGTTTGTGTTTCTGTGTGTCTTTCCTTAAGGTACTGTCAGATTATTACTAATCTGCTTTGATGGCAACTGGCTAATAATATCTCTCTCAGAAAACAAAGAGCTGAAATGACTTGCCTGGGTCTAATGTATACTCTGTACTGTCATTTGTGTGACTCTATGATTGCAAATCAATGTATGTTTGTATTGTGTAAGTATTGTAAGTCCTTACAAGGCATCCTTACATGGCACTGCATTACCTCATCGTTTCCAACAGAGATTTCCTCCCTCCCTCCTTTAATCCATTTATCCTTTCAGGGAGCTGATCTCTGAATGTGACTTCTGACTGCTCTGCTCTGCTCTACTCTGTTCTACAGTCTCTCTGTTATGTAGGCCTACATAGGGCTGTGGCGTTCACGAAATTTCATCAGCCGTGAATTGTCAAGCAAATAACTGTCGGTCTCACAATAATTGACCGTTAATTAACATAAACACATTTAGCATCTCCTGGCTTCCACACATAGCCTACAAGTCACTGATGCAGACCTTTGGAACATCTACATTTTAAAAGGTCTAATAAATCCATGTAATATAGCCTACACCTTTACAATAAATCCATGATTTATTTTAGACAGGTCTAAAGAAGCATGATATGAAGAAAATGTAGTCTATTTCAGAAGAACAGAATAGCATACTCTGAGTTGTCCTTATGTTAGGTCCTGGTCTGGCTATGCCAAATGGCTGTGGGATACACTAGTTCATTTAGCAGACAAGATTTGCTTAGAATTCCAATATATAATGGCATTATTTTATAGTATGAAGAATACAATTGAACAAAGCTGAATAAAATAGAGGATATTTTCTCCAAACGATTTGAGGGAGTGCACACATGCGGCTATTCTTTGTTGAGCGGTTAACAAAGAAATAGGTACTCCTATATTCTTAATTTTGAGTTATTAATGTAACTTTAGTTGTTCTACAAACGTTGGGCTATATGTTTAGATTTTTTATACATTGTAAGGCTGCATGATGCGACTCTAATGATAATTTGAAAAAGGTTGCTTGAAAGGCATGAGCTCTGCTTTGTTCTTTTGCGCAGGATGTACACACTTCATCAGTCTCTCATTCACAATTCGACAAGCACTTGATAATGCCTCAAATTTCACGGCGGCATCCCCTTTGTGTGACCGTAATGCACCCCAAAAAAATCCATGCCTTTTACGGCCAGTGGCAGTTGTGCCTTTCTCCCTGAGTGCTGTGTGCTCCAAAGCACCCCTCACTCACATGGCTCTCCATCACGTGATCAAGTCTTTCTCACAGGCTACAAGTGAAGACAGACACATCGGGGACGCAACTGCATGCGTCCTTATCCAATTCCGAGGTGCATATTGAAGATATTGGAAGAACTGTCCACATTTACTTTTCGTCAGCCAACAAGATGAGTAGGCCTAACGAACAGCAAAAGCACTAGCCTATGTCAATCTACTATCCTCCATAGTACAAAAGTTGACCTATTCTATTCTGTGTGAGAAAGAAATATTCCAAACATAGTCTGGGACAGTTGTGGGATGCGATAGATCCCAAATTAATACAACCACTAGCATCAAAAAACATTTTTTACGCAATGTGGCTGACGCAACAGATCAGAACGTTTAGCTTAAAATGTGGATTAAACTATTAGGTTATTTCTTCACATTATAAGTGCAGCAATGTGCACGCGGCAGTAGGCTATAAGCCAAATGTTCCATTAGCGGGAAAACACCATTATCAAAAGTGACTGCAAAGTAATGCTTTTATTATAAAGGTGCATTTTTATGGTGAAAATTATCTTCCCCAAACTTAAAGATCATGCGCTGCTTATGTATGCCAGTTAGGCTCTACACCCGTTGTAAAGCGGATTAATGTGCTTAATTTTAAGAAGTTATTTGGCCACATTAGTTGTGATACAAACCTCATCAAAACAAATAGGCCTATGGGCTAGGCTACATGAGGTGTGCGACTATGATTCGAAAAAGTAGCCAAAAAAAGGCATTGTCTCTTGCCTTACGCTGGGCATTATTTACAAGTGATAATATATAATTCACAAGTGATAGGCTAATATTGTCACCCATCAGACTATTCTTGATTTAATCTTGTCTTTACATATACTAAGTAATATATGTGTGAAATTTGTTTTGATTTAGAATGGACCATTATCATGCACCTGTCTCGAAACAGGTTCAGGGGGACAATTACATGTCATCGATGCACTTAAATAGCGAATGGAGGACGCTTTTCCCCTGGTTCATTTTCATGCCAGCCAGGTAGGCTATACTCCTGTTGTAAAGATAAGCAATGTGCTTAATATTAGGAATGTTGAGGAATAAATATAGTAGGCCTAGCCTATAGAAAGCTGATGGGATCCAATTGCATAGCCTATAGTAATGTTGCGCAACATGAGCTCATATGGGCTCTCATTAAGTGTTTGATTAGATTTTCAATGACATTTGCATTGATGTCAGAGTGATTAGAGGGACAATAGAGTGCTGAGTACCAGGTAGTTAGCAAGTTTGGTTGGCTACTAATGACCATCAGCAGCATCAGAGCTTGGAGAAGCCTAATTACCGTGACTAAACGGTCACGTGGAATTTGACTGCCTTCATGACTCGTGACCGCCGGTGTGGTGGTAAAACGGTCACCGCAACAGCCCTAGGCCTACTAAGGATGTTCTATTCAATACATTTGAGCATGGGTATGTAGGTATGTATGGTTCTGGTGAAGGCCATTGATGAAGGCCACTGATGAAGGCCTAAACGTCAAGCTTTTAATAGTTGCTTAAATGAAATAATATGTTTTAATGGTGAGCGAGCGCTGCACCTTGTTCCTTTTAAATTATGATAAATTTTTCTGTTTGCACCTCGACTCACGTTGGTTGAGTGCCCTACACTTCTTCCCATACAGTGGGGAAAAAAGTATTTAGTCAGCCACCAATTGTGCAAGTTCTCCCACTTAAAAAGATGAGAGAGGCCTGTAATTGTCATCATAGGTACACGTCAACTATGACAGACAAAAAATCCAGAAAATCACATTGTAGGATTTTTAATGAATTTATTTGCAAATTATGGTGGAAAATAAGTATTTGGTCACCTACAAACAAGCAAGATTTCTGGCTCTCACAGACCTGTAACTTCTTCTTTAAGAGGCTCCTCTGTCCTCCACTCGTTACCTGTATTAATGGCACCTGTTTGAACTTGTTATCAGTATAAAAGACACCTGTCCACAACCTCAAACAGTCACACTCCAAACTCCACTATGGCCAAGACCAAAGAGCTGTCAAAGGACACCAGAAACAAAATTGTAGACCTGCACCAGGCTGGGAAGACTGAATCTGCAATAGGTAAGCAGCTTGGTTTGAAGAAATCAACTGTAGGAGCAATTATTAGGAAATGGAAGACATACAAGACCACTGATAATCTCCCTCGATCTGGGGCTCCACGCAAGATCTCACCCCGTGGGGTCAAAATGATCACAAGAACGGTGAGCAAAAATCCCAGAACCAAACGGGGGGACCTAGTGAATGACCTGCAGAGAGCTGGGACCAAAGTAACAAAGCCTACCAACAGTAGGCGCAGTGGTCTAAGGCACTGCATCGCAGTGTTAACTGTGCCACCAGAGATCCTGGTTCGAATCCAGGCTCTGTCGCAGCCGGCCGCGACCGGGAGACTCATGGGCGGCGCACAATTGGCCCAGCGTCGTCCAGGGTAGGGGAGGGAATGGCCGGCAGGGATGTAGCTCAGTTGATAGAGCATGGCGTTTGCAACGCCAGGGTTGTGGGTTTGATTCCCACGGGGGGCCAGTATAAAAAAAAAAAAAAAAAAAAAAAAAAGATCTATTCACTAACTGTAAGTCGCTCTGGATAAGAGCGTCTGCTAAATGACTAAAATGTAAATGTAAACAGTAACACACTACGCCGCCAGGGACTCAAATCCTGCAGTGCCAGACGTGTCCCCCTGCTTAAGCCAGTACATGTCCAGGCCCGTCTGAAGTTTGCTAGAGTGCATTTGGATGATCCAGAAGAGGATTGGGAGAATGTCATATGGTCAGATGAAACCAAAATAGAACTTTTTGGTAAAAACTCAACTCGTCGTGTTTGGAGGACAAAGAATGCTGAGTTGCATCCAAAGAACACCATACCTACTGTGAAGCATGGGGGTGGAAACATCATGCTTTGGGGCTGTTTTTCTGCAAAGGGACCAGGACGACTGATCCGTGTAAAGGAAAGAATGAATGGGGCCATGTATCGTGAGATTGAGTGAAAACCTCCTTCCACCAGCAAAGCCATTAAAGATGAAACGTGGCTGGGTCTTTCAGCATGACAATGATCCCAAACACACCGCCCGGGCAACGAAGGAGTGGCTTCGTAAGAAGCATTTCAAGGTCCTGGAGTGGCCTAGCCAGTCTCCAGATCTCAACCCCATAGAAAATCTTTGGAGGGAGTTGAAAGTCCGTGTTGCCCAGCGACAGCCCCAAAACATCACTGCTCTAGAGGAGATCTGCATGGAGGAATGGGCCAAAATACCAGCAACAGTGTGTGAAAACCTTGTGAAGACTTACAGAAAATGTTTGACCTGTGTCATTGCCAACAAAGGGTATATAACAAAGTATTGAGAAACTTTTGTTATTGACCAAATACTTATTTTCCACCATAATTTGCAAATAAATTCATAAAAAATCCTACAATGTGATTTTCTGGATTTTTTTTCCTCATTTTGTCTGTCATAGTTGACGTGTACCTATGATGAAAATTACAGGCCTCTCTCATATTTCTAAGTAGGAGAACTTGCACAATTGGTGGCTGACTAAATACTTTTTTTCCCCACTGTATGTATCTCTGTACATAGATCCCATACCTTTTCCTCAGCACCCCTATCCATTCTTACCGTCAGCACAGTCGTGACCTTCGTATGGCCGGGGGCACCGGCACTGGTAGCTCTGCCACAGGTTGATGCACTGTCCTCTGTTCTGACAGGGGTTGTCCTGGCATCTGTCCCTGTGGCTGCAGCCTGCAGTCACGTTCACTGCCGAGTCGCTCAGCCACTCCTCCGGAACCAACAGCTGGGAGTCCACAAACACGTCCCGCAGACAGCCAATGAAGGCCGGGACCGGAACCAGGGCCCCGCCTGCCTCCACCACCCCGCCGATGAAAGTGTTCTGGAGGGGAGACTCTGGAGAGTTCACCCCAGCCAGGGTGCCTTCGACCCGGGCTTCCCTCTCACAGTCCTGCTCCTGACAGACCCCACCATCCAGGAGCCTGAGGCTGAGCAGGCCGTCCCCCAGCACGGCCTTCACAGAGTGCCACTCCCCATCAGTCACGTTAAGGGGGAGCTCCAGGGTCTGCCTAAGCTGCAGGGCCTCTCCCTCGACCCCACCCCCAGCCGAGGCCTCCCTCCTGAGGCTGAGTGTCAGCTGGCCCCCCAGCAGCTCCAGACCCAGGACCAGCCCTCCACTGCCCCGCTGGAAGAGCACGGCCTTGGGCAGCACTGTCCGGAAGCTCAGGGTGATGTCGCACGAGGCCTCCGCGGCCACCAGTGGGCTCTGCAACAGCAAGTAGCCGCTCCGCTCGAAGGAGAAGACTGTGGGGGTCTGGCAGAGAGGCCCGGTGTGGCCCGGGGGGCAGAGGCAGGAGTAGCCATGATGCCCGTCACTCAGGAAGGGAGAGCAGGAGCCCTGGTTTAGACACTCGTGGCCCTCACAGCCCACCATAGCCTCACTGCAGTTCTGTCCCCCGTACAGGAACTCATCTTGGTTCTGCGGAAAGCAGTGGCACACATAGCCCCCCACAAGGCTCTCACACTGACCCCCGTTCTCACAAGGGCTGGGGTCGCACTCGTCCACTACCTCCTCACAAAGGGTACCTGGAAGAGAAGGGACACTGGAGGATGACGTGGGTCAATCATACTACGATTGGTAGAACTTAGTCTGTGGAGGAAATTAAATTACGTTATTAACTTTTTCTCTAACAGCTGGTACCAGACATGAAATATTCACTCTTCACCTTTCCTGTTTACATATAATATGCCATTTAGCAGACGCTTTTATCCAAAGCGATTTACAGTCATGTGTGCATACATTTTTACGTATGGGTGGTCCCGGAGATCGAACCCACTACCCTGGCGTTACAGGCGCCATGCTCTACCAATTGAGCTACAGAGGATCACCACATATATTGCATTACCCATCTCATATGTATATACTGTATTCTATACTATCTATTGCATCTTAGCCTATGCCACTCTGATAATGACATTGGTCATCCATATATTTATATATTCTTATTCCATTCCTTTACTTAGATTTCTGTGTATTAGATATCTGTTTTGGAACTGTTAGATATTACTTGCTAGATATTGCTGCACTGTCAGAAATAGAAGCACAAGCATTTCACTACACTCGCAATAACATCTGCTAAGCATGTGTA